>NC_009046.1:1379962-1724953 GCF_000209165.1 Scheffersomyces stipitis CBS 6054
GAGATTCTATTGGAATTACAAAAATACTACTCATAAACTGATAAACAAATGCTACCCCAGTCATTTCAACACTGTATTATCAATTTGGGTTGAATATAAGGAACTTTTATATATTTACTTCTTTGTATTAACAACAAAACCTTGTCTGATTAGGCTGTGACTTTCTTCAATGCTTTCTTCATCTTCAGGTCCTCTTCCGTGCAATACTTCACTAATTGTATCCAAATTAATTCCCTTTGTCTCAATCCAACAGAACATTATTATTGGAAGGAATATGACGTCATAGCAAGCATTAATGATGTAAAATTTCCAGCCAATTCCATTCATTGCAATGGGTAAAATGAAACTTGCGAAAAGTCCCCAGCAGCCGTTGAAAATATTAAAGAGTGTAACTCCTGTACTTCTCAACACGTAGGGGAACAATTCTGGAGGGTACAAAGAGTTCAATGGAGTGAAAGTGAATGAGTAAAATCCTGTGAATAAAAACATCATGGCGACAGCTGCGTAACTTCCGCTCTTGCTATGACCATCGCCATATTCTTTAACCAAAACACCTAAAACTATAAAGCATATGATCATACCTGATAACGAAATGAGCGATTGCATTTTTCTTCCAATTCTGTCAAACATTAGACATCCGGAAAGAGCAATTACCAATGACCACGAACTCATCACAATATTTACTCTTAGTCTATCATTCGAATCTTTGACCCCAGCTTGAGTTAATATAATTGAAAAATAGTACGATCCAACTGAAGAACCGGCCATTTCAGTAACTATGGCCTGTGTGAACAAGATAATAACTCTTCTTGTATTGCTCTTGGAGCTCACCATTTGTTTCCACTTATTGCCAGGGAAAGCAGTCTTCTCAGTTTGAATATGGGCATGTATCTTTTCACATTCTTCATGTGCATCTTCAATAGGAACATCACTAATGATAGAAATAATTTCACGAGCTTCGCTGAATCTTTCCTTTGCAATCAACCACCTTGGTGATTCTGAAATAAAGAGTATGTTAATAATAGCAACAATATCTGGAGCCCCTTGAATAATTGATGGGATTCTCCAACACCAGTCTCCAGGAGCATTTCTTGTTCCATATGTGACACCTGCTGCAATTAAACTTCCTACTAGAAAGCTTGTAAAACTCAATCCAAGAATAAATCCTCTTTTGTCTGGAGGGGCTAGTTCACTTACCAAAATGGTAGATGAGACAAAACCAATAGATATTCCAAAACCAATAACTATTCTTCCGATAATAAACATCTCAATGTTTTGGGCTGCTGATTGCAATGCAACCCCAACCAAACTGATTGCAATACTTATACAAACTGAACTTCTTCTACCAAATTTGTCATTGAAATACAGAATAACTGTCAATGTGGCAATTACTTGCCCAAGCCATACTGCAGCAGTATTGAGTCCAGTGGTAGCAGCCGTTAAGTGGAAATAATTTACATATGCATCTAGATTAAGAATACTACCAACCATCATGGAATCGTATCCCATGATAGTTGGGTGAACAATACTCATCAATAATACGGATCCATAGAATAAGTGCTTATTTCTGGGGATTAAAGGTCCAATGCTTCTTTCCGTCATACCGTTCCTTTTTGCTTTGTCCTTACCCTGAATTAACTATTAAGTATTCCTATGGAAGAATTAATAAGATTAAATTGTGAGTTTGGATAAGTTTAAAAGTTACAAATATAACTCTTAATATAATGCACAGAGGTTTAACCACCATGAAAGATAACTTAAAAGTTCATATCTATATCCTTTCAATATTTTTCAAAGTTATCTTCAATTTACAGTTTATTGGACGGAAACCATGCAGCAACGTTCGTACATAAACGGCTTGGTCCAACCTGTATTTTCTGAAAACAGTTGCAGGCTCGCCCGAACTCGGGCGAGCAGTTCAAGATCTGCAATTCATCTATACCCTGACCGAGTGCATTGATAGAGGGTGGTTATGTGGGTGGCTGCCTTCAGAATATCTGAGGTGGTGGGCTACATGAATTCAAAAATCGATAAGATAGAGGTATTTTGAAGCATTAGGCAGATATTTCCCCCGGCACTGTTATAAAATGCCTACTAAGTCGAAATGATTCTTATCTAAGTCAACTCATTATGACACTTTGAGCTAGCATAGAGCTTAAGGGACTTAGTCTATAACGGGAATAAAAGTATTCATCTGCTAGTGCCAGCCATCGTAGTAATTGAGCTTTAAAGCCGTTCGTTATACCTATCTCATCAGTAGGAACCTTGGAGGTCTGCTATCTGATACAACTATCTTCCTTAATTTTATAAGAAGGCTAAGAGTGGATAATGTTATGAAGAAACAACAATAATACTGGGGAAACCATAAGACTATATCCGCAATTGGTTGTGGTGATTACGATTGACAATGAACATATTCCATTTCGTGTATACTCTGAATGAGGATGTGTCTTAAGGACATCTTCTAAGAATACCTTTCATACAACTAACAGGATGAATTTGAAAGGTAAGTTTTTTGTATCCTTTTATCTTAGAATGCATGCAAATTTGTTGAAATAGGATGCACATTTCCTGGATTTCTGACAGAAACACAAAAATTCAATTACCCCTAAAATGGAATTTGATTACTTCAAGCAGCTATATCCTTTTTCAACCAAGTCATTTTTAAGTATCTATAGACTTGATCGATGGCAAATATGGTATGAAAATACCATATATAAGTATTCGCCACTTTTTTTTTTACGAAATGGCATGTATTACGACTAAAGTCCAACCTATCAACTACAAAGTATATAAATCTTCCTCTAATCCATACCGAATGGTGAAGGAAATCCTAGGATAAAAACCTCCGGGTGATATGACCTAAAAACTAGGTGATATCCTTAGAAAACTGTAAAAAACTTGACAACGGTATAAGCTACCGGACTTGTAAAATGTTTAAATAAGACGTCTAGACTGCAAAATCGATACCCAAGATGAAAGCATAGAACAGGTGAAAATGTCCCTGTCCATTGGATTTCGCCGTCGGCATCTAAAAAGATGAACAGCTAAAAGGTATTGATTCCACGAGAGATATGCAGCCTGTGAAAGTGAAGAATTGCAAATGAGATTCTTTAAATTTAATGTGATTTCTGTAGGACGAAGTATGTCCCATAATGTACGGCTGATTGAACAATCTTGGTAAATATGGTGAAAAAACTGAGGTCTTGGTATTTCATTGAAACACATCAGGCATTCTGGCAGAGCCTCGGAGGACCCATGTCGGTCCCTGTGACCGAGGTGAACCCTGTGAATTTCCTCCACCCCTTTTGGATACCTACGTTGTACTTTAGCTATAGCTTTCCAAAACTGCTGATAGTCATCGTCTGTTAATTGGAAGTTCTCTTTCAAGGTTGCAGAACTACTGACTGGTTTGGCTTGAGCCAGTTTGGCCGAGCGACTTCGGAATGTGCTAGGATCAACCAGATCAATCCAATGTTGCCAATCATTTTTGATTGGTGGGTTTCTAACCATATATGCTTTCTCTTCAGTAGTGAATCGTTTGTAGACATCCCTGCGATACCAAGTTGTCCGTCCCGAAAAACGGTCCCTTATCCAGTGGAAGTTTTTAGCCTTCGTAATTTGGAACCAGGCTTTGAGCCATTCTTTCTCGGCATTGGTGAATTTTTCATAATGAAGATATTCAATTCGAGCTCGAGATCCTTCACGTACATATAGGTCCGTTAGGAACCGATACCATGGGACTATTTCCCGTTGGGTTTGGTTGACCGTTCGAGGTGGAAAGATGTAGTCCATAAATGATTGCAATTTATCGCGGAACACTATTAAATTCCAATCTGTCAGGTTGGTCAAGGTTTCATAGATCACTTTGGCCCGACGACCCTTTAGTTGCTGTTCCATGTCGAGGAGACCGAAGCCTCCTTTGCTTTTCAAATTGTATAGATGCTGTTCACCAATTGGAGGTAAGTGA
Organism: Scheffersomyces stipitis CBS 6054; assembly: GCF_000209165.1. Lineage (NCBI taxonomy): Eukaryota > Fungi > Ascomycota > Pichiomycetes > Serinales > Debaryomycetaceae > Scheffersomyces > Scheffersomyces stipitis. The sequence continues at coordinate 1,383,933 of NC_009046.1, forward strand.
CCCTTTACCATTTTGGTGAGTCTCTTGATATCGGATATTTGCATGGGGTCATGGAGGTCCCTGAAATATACCTTTGAAAAGATATAAGTATTAAAACCTGTGCATCTGAGGTGAATCGGCAATTCTTTAATGCTATGGAGAACAAGTTGAGTAGAAAGGGACTTTGTATAAGTTTCCCAATTGAAACCATTTAGCGGTACCCCAAGATATTTGTGATCCGATGTCCGAAGAGCAAGTCCTTCGAAACCAAGGATCCGTTGAATGTCTTCGTGCGGAGGCTGGTCCCAGAATGCTGTTCTTGATTTGGAAATGCTCACCAAGGAGTTTGAGGCTTGCTCAAATAGAGAGAGTTCCTCTTTCAAGATTTCGTGGTCCCTTCTACAGCTTGTGAAAACAGTGAGGTCGTCAGCAAATGCTGAGTATTTCGCTGTAAGCGCTGGAAGGTGATCTAGTTGGATAGGAATGCCCTGGAGTCTACTATGGAGTCTGTAAAGGAGCGGTTCAAGACATAAGTTAAAGAGAATCGGCAGAACCGGGTTTCCTTGTCTCGTGCCTTGCGTAAGTGGAAACGTTTCGGATTTGGTATTGTTCGTAAAAATGGCTGCAAATTGTTGTGTCGTCACCAGTAATAGGATACGCTTAAACTTGGGACCTAACCCGATTTGGTCGAGTACGGCAGACAAATAGTCGTGTGATACTCGATCAAAGGCTTTGGTTAAATCTAAGATGATCACATTTGCAATTTTCAGCTTCTCGGGATCTTCTGCTACCTTGTCAATGATGGCCCGGAACCGTTGGATTTGAAAATCCATTTGGCGTTCGGGCATGAAGCCACATTGATCATAGCCAATGAGGTTCTTGATTACTGTGCGAAGGCGCATATTGAGGACCTGTGAAATCACCCTCAATGAGGTATTGATGAGGGATATGGGACGGTAATCGTCCACTGTGGGGTCTGCTTTTTTCCTTTTGGGAATCATGCGTATTAGTACTAGTGCCATCGAGGATGGTAAGAGTCCATTTCGCATGATGTTGTTGGCGTCCTTTACAAGCAAGGGGCCTGCTGTGTCCCAAGTCGCTTTGAGGAAGAGGAATGTTGCACCATCTTCCCCTGGCGTTGAGTCATTGGTGGTCCTTTGTAAAGCCGCAGTTATTTCTTCGAGTGTAATGGGTTCATCTAGTTTGGCCTGGTCACTTGCCGCTATTTTTTGCGGGAACATCTGAACATAGGTCCGAATGCTTCGCTTCGCTTCCTGGGGTTGGGAGTCCAGGTAGAGCTTGGCAAAGTGTTCCCTTTGGATAGCGAGTATTTGATCCGTGGAGGTGGCAGTTCTACTTTTGTCTGCTGTTTGTAGTGATTTCACTATTTTGGCAGCATGGATTGCCCCTTTGAAGCGGTCATTGAGATCTCTGAAAATGGTAGACTTTTCACTAACGCTGTGGTGAGCGTTGGCTGTAGGTCTCTGTCTAAGGGATGCTATTATCTTAGGGACACGTTGGATAAATTCAGAATAGTCTGAAAAGCGTGTGTGACTGAGGATGTTGAGAAATTCTAGGTTGTCAACCCAGTGGTCTTTAATGATAAAGCGTGGCCTTGCTACTTTTAGCGTTGCGTCCGGTAGGATGCTAAGGTCCACGTCTACCGTGGCGTGAGTTGATGTTACTATGTGATTGAAGCGGTGAGAATATCTCCAGATTCTTGCTTGGAAGGATCTGGGGAGATAGATTCTATCGAGTCTTCTGCAATTATTTGTGTTGGTATTTGTGGGTACCTTGATAGTCGGTTCTAATCCTCTAAGAGAGTCATGTAGTTGAAATTCGTTGCAAAGAGAGTTGAAGGCTTGTCGGGAGGCGTGCTCTCGACTGGAGCTTTCTCTTGCAGTAGAATCTAGTTCTGGATTTTGTATCATATTGAAGTCTCCCCCTATACAGAGGTGGAGCTTGTGATTGTTATTGTCAATTTCGAAATTTGTGATGAGTGTGTTAATCAGAGTATAAAGAGAGTGGAATAATTGCTCTTGAGAACGATGATTCCCACTCGGTCCGTACACTGAGATAACTAAGATATATTCTTTTGTTTCTTTGAGTTGAATGATTACGTCGGTCGCATACCGCGCGATTTCAGAGTCGAGCTGGAGGTTATTAGACGAAATCTTTTCAAAGTGTTGGTGTTGAAAATTAAGTATGATTCCCGAGCGAGCTAATGTATCTGTATAGATTAGCTCTTGATTTGCTTGGTTCAATTGTTTTTGTAATGAGGTAATCCAATCTGGGGTGGGATCCTGAGAGTAGTTTGGGGGTTGTTGTTGCATTGCCCGTCTTGCTCCCCTCCTGGCTCCCCGCCTGTTCTGGGAGTTGGCTGGTTGTTTTGAATTAAAATCAGTTTCTTGAATGAGTAAGACATCACAGTAAGTCGCGAGTTCTCGAAACTTATTGATCTGTGTGTTTTTTTGAATATTTTTAGTACGGATCTTGAGAAGATTAGTTGGATTTGCTACCCGGTGTTCCGTTAACAGCGGGTTGGTTATCCGAAAATTTACTAATCTAGACATCTTAATAATTAGTATTATCAGAATGAACGTTGATGTCCTCTATGTCCATACTTAGGTCCAGGTTGTCATCTGTTAATGGATTGTGACCTGGTGCCTGTTGTTGGCCTGGAGAATCTACTTGAGTTGCTTCCTCAATTTGAGTTTGTAGAATTAGTGAAGAGTCGGGGATGTTGAGGTTGGATGTCCTCATAGACTCAGGAAAACTAATGGTCGATCCCATTTGTGATTCCCTTAATTCACTATAGTTTGTTCTACTGTTGTTTAGGAGAGAAGGTAGTCGTATTGACGTGGTCGGAGTCCTTGCGGGGGACCCACTAGGGCCATTCGTGGTCCTGGGAGTGGGTGTCGGTGTCCAGGGTTTCTTACCTGTTGACGCAGGTTTGAGGACCTTGGATCCAAGCCGGGCAGGGGTTACCGGTTGAGATTTGGAACTAGTTATGGGAGCATGCTTCAGAGGGAGCATGCTAGTAGGCCGGGAGGGAGTTACCGGTTGAGATCTTGAATTTGATTTAGGTGCATGCTTCAGAGGGAGCATGTCAGTAGTGTATTGTGGAGTATTTGGGGTGGTATCCACTTTTGAATTTTTTTGTTGTTGCTCAATCAATGTAGATGGAGCGAGTTGGGTGTCCTCGTCATTTATAGTCGAGGGTTCTTCGTCATCGGTGTAGTACACCATTTCATCGTCTTGTGTTGAAATTTCAGGGGCTTTATCGTTGTTCTTGTTAATGGCTTTCGGGGTTTCGTGACGTGATGGTGCTTGTGGTGTAGATGAAACAGTGTTTGGCCGGTTGCGTGTGGCTTCGGTCTCCTCTGCTGTAACCTCTTGTGTTGTGAGGTCCTCTATCGGGAGCACCTCGAAGCTATTCTGTTGTTGTGGGATAGTTGGTGGACTGGGGGTTGTCTTTTGTCTAGATCTTTTCGTGGGTCGACTAAAGCCATCCCCGTCTTGATTTGTAGTTCTGGGACCCGTGGTGAGGGTTATTGGATGGTTCTGTTTGTTTGGGGATGGTACCTTAGTGGGCCATTGTGTTAAGGGCCGACTTTGGAACAATGTGGTTGATTTGGGAACTGGACATCTTTTGGTAGTGTGCTTGTTGTTGTGGCATCTGAAACAGAATTGGTATGAAGAGATGATGTCAAGTTGGACGTTTTCCAAGAAGATACTCTTTCTGTTGGGAATATTGTCTGAGTTGCTGCCAATCAAGAAGAACAGGACGTGTGTAAAGTCTGCTTTTTTGTCAGTGTAATTTAAGATTGGTGCCTTTCTTATGAATTGATGTAGAATTTCGTACGGGATTCGGTCCTGTCGTCTCGAGGGTTTACGAGAAGGTAAGGATGTATCGATGTATTGAGGAATTTCAAAATCTTTTGTGTGGAACATGATGTCTAGGATGTCTCGCGGATCTGGGAAGTCCGACGAAGCTTTTATGCCAACTAGATACATGTTGGATAGTTGCTTTGGCCTTACAAGACTGAGCTGAAATTCAAAGGTGTCTTCACTGCCCACGTAAGGTGAGTGGAAAAGTTGTTGAAATCTTTCAAGCCAAGTTGTCATGGGTGTTGATTTCTGTTGAGCCAGTTCTGGGATCCGATCCTGAGTTACTATGCTTCCGAAACGAAAATCCACATGAGTGTTATCTCTTACAATTGTATGGAACTTGTCTTTAACATCTCTCATTGTAGCGCTGAAACTTATTTCTCTAGACAATTGCTGCATTTTGTCTTTTATGTCCTTAGTGGCTTCAAATTCGTCATTTGAGCCGGGGTCGAATTGACTTTTTAAGAACTCCAAGGATTTATGGAGTTCATTTAAAGTTTTGTTATTGTTTTGGGAGACCATGGGCCATTTGTTTGGGATAGTCTCTGTAAGGTGTTTTTCAATTATTTTGGCCATTTCCTCGGCCCGCATTGAATGCCTTTGGTCGAGATGGTCATTTTTGTTATAGAAAGCGTCTATTTGAAGACGTACGTATCTTTTCTCGTTTGAATTTCGAGCAATCTCACCGAGTGCGGTAAGGCAGAAATCTTGGGGCACATTCCATGCCTTAAGTCTTTCTTCTTGTCCCGCCCAATTGAGATCTGAAAGGGAGTTGGCATATTTTTGGAGATAGTAGGTGTTTGCTAATTGACGGTATTGTTCTTCTGAAAGGTGACCGGTAGTTTCGTGTAGTTCGGTCAATTGCTTACGTCTAGTTTTTGCGTCTTGAAGAATAGGTGAGGAGTCTCTGTCCACAATTACCTTTTGGAGTTGGCTAGCAGATGGGCCATTTTTTGGATTGAGTATTGGGATTGGTACTTGTTTGGCAATATTGAAGGTACGTAAACCTGTTTTGGCTGATTTGCTGGCAGTTCCTAAGATAGGGAAGATCTGATCAACATTTGGTTGAGTTGTTTTTGAATTTTTTGAGTTTTTTGAGTTTTTTTTTGAGTTTTGTAAGTTTCCTGTATTTTTTTGGGAGTTTTGTAAATTTTCTTTGTTTTTTTGGGTTTTGGCGTTTTCATGTTGATGGTGAATAAGAAGAGAGTCTTCTTGTTCTGGTAAATCAGTTGATCTGCTGGTAGATTCTAAAGAAGTGGAAACCATTTCATTTTCATCATTTGCAGCCATTTCCTGGTCGTGTACCTGTCCGATCACGTGATCGTGAAAATTTTTCGAAACCGAAGTTTCAAAACTGTCCATAGTGGAGCTTAATTGGGTCTGGTTCTGACTAACCAGTCCGTCCATGGGATTATCCCGTAGTTGGGCTGGTTCCTCGGAAGTAGTTGACAATGCTGTCTCGAAAGATGGCTCTAAATCGCCGTTTTCATCGGCATCTGTGGACTCGCCATCGAGGTCCATCAGATCAGGGGGTGCGACATGGTCGTGTGGATTTCGGTCAATATCCGGTGGTTTTGGCTCGTTTAAGGCTTGATTTGAAGAGCTTTCACCAGAGAAAACCCCTAGAGGTCCCTCTGGCTGATTGATGGGTCGTAGGTCGGCCATTTTTTTTTTTTTAACGTAGTGGCATACATTGCCACGTGATCTAGATCACGTGCTCAATATAAACAATTTATTAGGAATTACTGTAAATATTAACAAGAAAATCCGATATAGTGTAACGGCTAGCACGGTTCGCTTTCACCGAGCAGACCCGGGTTCGACTCCCGGTATCGGAAATTACTTTTTTTTTGAAATCTTTGTATACTCGAGACTTTGATTTTTTGCATCTACAAGTGGATTCTAAGCATTAGGTGTATTATTAATATAGACTCTAAGAATCTAACAGTGGATCTGAACAGGCTCTTCTTTATATACGATTTGATGGCTGCCTTTCTTGGATCTTGACAATTCGGCCCAGACAACCATAGCTGTGAGCTTATCGCCACGATCGCATCCTGAATCCAATCCCTTAGTGTATTGTTTTAAATTGAGCCCTCTTCTGGCATCGTGGCCGTAGTAGACAACAGTAAGATCTTTGTCATGAGCTGATTTTTCCTTCTGTTTCATGTTAAAGATTTTGGACCAAGACACAGAATCTTCCACATCAGGATCACTAGTAGTTTCATTAAAGTACGGGCCAATCAAAGACCTCATTTCCAAGTTGTCTATAGGGTCCTGATCTTGCAAGTCCAAGTCCCATCTGATTCCAGCATGGACAGCTACACCATTGGCGCCTCCTTTTGATTTTTGCAAAGGCATGGTGCCCAATTTCTTGATTATGGAACAGTTGTTGATATATTGAACATGCTCTGGTTCCAATTTCTTTGCAATCAAGAATTCTGGGTCATCGTTGAAGCCATCCTTAACAAGAAAGCTTGAACCATCTCCTAAGAACTTTTCGATGGTTCCGTTAAACTCAAACGAGGGCTGGTCCAAGCCATGGAATGTGGCATAGTTCTGCAAGGCATAGTACTCGTGGTTTCCTAAGATACAGTCTACATCGTTAGCAATTAAATAGTCGAGGATCTTTCTGGAGTCTGGTCCTTTGGTGATAAAATCCCCCAATAAAAGCAAATGATCGTTTTTCTTATTGTACTTGACTTTGTTCAACAACTTTCTGAATTGAGTGTAATGGGCGTGGACGTCACCTACCATGATAATTCTGTTTACATTACGTTTCTTGGAAGATTGTTCACTGTATTCAGAGTCGAATCCCAATGTGGTGTAGTCACCCAAAGCTACGCTGGTGCCTCCAGCCAATGGCGTCAAGGCTACATCTAATTGTGACACTTTCTTGATGGCTACCAAATCTGTAGCTTCTGGGATGAAATAGCTGGGCAAATAAAGCGTGAAAAAGTACAAGGCAAACAAACCGACGAAGAAACCTCCGCCATACATAGAAGCCTTCTGAACCGGTGTCCACGAATGTTCTTCTTCTACTTCGTATTCTTCCACATCATTGTAGTGAGCGAGTGAAGAGCGTCTTAGAGGTGTGGACTCGCTCATGGCAAAAGTTGATATTTCACTTCTGGAACTCTGGTTAACTCTGGTATATTCTGGTGCTTCTATATATTGTTATATGTATGTAAATATGGCGGAGTTGAAGCTAGGAGTTAGCAAAGTTTTCTATTTATGAAGAAACCGTAGCTATTTCAAGAAAGTTATCTAGATGCAAAACAAAATATTTATATAATAGAAGCGTAGCCAGCGATGTGTTGTGCGCGGGCTCACAACCGGCCAATTAATATGGGCCATCGTGTTGCTGCGAAAAATGCAACCGTTGAGGTTGTTGCAGCAACGATTGCAAAATTTCTGGATTTTACGCAAAAGCAAGAATGGAATTAGGGCTGATATTTGTAAAGAAATAGTTTTGTATAATACTGTATTAGAACTATAGTAGTCACACTCATAGTATAATGTTGGTGATGGCATTAATCTAATTGCTTTCTGTAAACTACTCCTGCAACTCCATTGGCAATATAGCTTAGTAGCACTTACTAGCACTAGATTATTCAGTCATAATTTAATATTCTGTTATACTATATATTCACTACTATAGCTTTAAGCTTAACTATCCTTGCTGTAATACTCAAATTGATCCTATCCATTGTATACAAAATTCCATAAACAAACCACCCCAATGTAACCAAATTCAAAACCAAATTCACCCTCCACCGACTCCCTCGGGACGTGGAACTTCCTTCTGAATAACCAATTCTCTACTGAGAAGTTGTCTCAAATCATCGCTCACTTCAATCATTTCATTGCTCTTCACAGAGCTGTTACTGGCACTGCTAGATCTCCGCATGTACACATCCGAGTTCAATTTCTTGATGCTGTTTTCACGGTCGATGATGTCGATCATTCTCTTGAACTTCAAGAACAAAAGCTCGCTTCTAATCAACAATGGATCCAAATGCAACGTCATCAGCAAATCGTTCATGTACTTCAACACCTCGTCGAACTGCTTCAAGTTCTGCATGATGATTCTTTCGTTGTCACTCAAAATCGCCAATGCAAAGAAAAGATGAAACTGACTCGAGTAGCAGTCAGTCCACAAGATTTCCCATAGCCGCAACACCTGTGGCCACTCCAACTCACGCTTAAATAACACGAGCAACATCCTAAAGAAGAAAAACAAGTCAATAGAATTGCATTTGTCCAAATGCTTGTAGAGCTCTGGCAACATAAACTGCAACAACTTGTTCAATGTGCTCATTTGCAACTTCATGCCCGATTGATCCCTTACAAAGTTTCTTTCCATTCTTTGCATGAACTTGGTAAAGGCCCAAAATGTCAACGATTCGTCCTGGAAAGTCACGTACAAGGGAGACAACAAGTCCGTCATTCCTTGAACATAGCCCAAATTGAGATTGTGCTCGTTGTAAGTCAACAATATCTCTCTCATGATGTACAAATGAGGGTTTCTGATGTTAGATATATCGAACTCGTCATCCAATTCTTCTTCATCTGGAGTCTCAGGACTGGATTCCCTCGTAGCATTATCTCCACTTTCTGCATTAGAAGTCGACTTCTTGGGATTCTGGAAAATGGGCAACTGACGGTCCGTACGGTTGACATCCTTCTCGATTCTATGCTTCTGATCCTTCCAAAATTCTGTCGCTCTCTTGTCATCATCCTCTATCCATCTCAATTTCAATTCTTCATAAGCTGTTTCATATGACTTTCTCAACAAAATTCGTTCTTCTGTTGAAGAATCCCACGGGTAGATGCCCAACAAAAACAACCACGCTTCCTTTCTAACAGAATCTTCCAAACCTCCATGGAATATTCTTGACTTGACTTCATCAGCAGTCAAACAAAGACGACCGCTATAGTCAAAAAATGACTCCCACTCCTGTTGGTTGATCTCTTTTCTTCTTGATGTTTGGCTGATTTCCTCATCGGTCAATAGTTCGTTGGATCCCAACTCATTGTTGATCTTGTTATAAATGTCGTTGTTAAGCAAATTCTTACGCTGGGACTCTTCCGCTTCCTCCTTCACCTGTTGAGCCCATTTGGCCAAATAAACCCGCGCCAGATCGAATTCATCACCAATCTTTTGCACTTCTGGTTTGTTCATGATCTGCTTCACAGATAATGGAGCATTGTCTTCAATGATATCCATGACTTGTGACTTGGTTCTAGCCGTGATAGTGGCAACAGTCTCTAATACCTTCCATTTGGCCGTGGCGATAAATTTATTCACGTTGGTAAGGTCAGGCAACTTGAACGGTTCGATCAGCTTTTTGTTTGGCTCAGGAACATCTTTCACTTTGAAAGGAGCAAAATTCCGCAAATCGTTCAGTTCTGGATTGATCAAATACACTGATGAAGCAACGGTAGACTTTTGGACATTGACGAACTTTTCTAAAATCATCATAAAATGCTTACCACCCCAATATAGCTGGCCGTTTTCGTCGAACGGATCGAATCTACGGTTCTTCAATCTCTGACTAGAATTAGAAGAAGGTGACTCGTCATCGTGGAAAAACACTATTGGAAACTTCTCGCCATCCTGTGTGTTGATGACTAGCGATCCATACCAGTATCCGGCCGAAGGGTTCCTTACTTGGATCGAATAGATGAACGAAAGAGCCGCAGAAAAAGAATATCCACTCAACAGCGACGATGACGGCCTGGGAATGATACGTGTCACCGCAGTCTTTGCAGCACTTGATGCCTCTGCTGAGAATGCAGCAAATCCAATGGAGTTGCTCTTGCCGGAAACAGACAGTGCTTGCAAATCCAAGTCGATGTCTTCTACGTCCACGTTTTCGTAAATTGATCTCTCTTCCGCCGATAGTTGATTTTCGGGAGTAAACAGCAACAAAACATCCAAATTTGTACCATTTGCTGGACGAGAAAGTGTCAAAAACCCAGGAATGTTGTCTTTTTTGGAAGTTGTAGGATGAAGATACACTTTGGATTTGGCGTAGAGCAATTCGACCTCTGTCAGACTCATTGCCCGGTATGAGCCGGACCTTGTACTCCGGGTACTCGACATGGCTGTTTCTATAGAAAAGAATGCAATTGAGCCAGATAGCAATTAAAAAGAAGCCGTCGACAGTATTCTTGTTTAAAGTTGGTTTCAGGAAATTCGCCCTCTTTATCAATTTCGGAGGTGGCATCATTCATGCTCCCTGGAGTGTATACAGAGCACGTGACAATTATAGTGGTAGTAACCGGAAATGGCTGCATAAGGAATGGCAGAACATCTGAGGATGGGATCAAAACGTCAAAATGGTTCTAATTTGTTTATTCTACCAGCACTGATATATAAGCAGTGGTGAGTAGAAGCTTTTCCTTTTCTTTGCTGAAAATAATGAGTATTCTCCAACTTTTCACTGTCCCTCTGGCCTCACACAGGTGCCCATTTCCGGTCACATGCTTTTTCTCCTAAGTGGAAGCGGCTGTGTATGGATATATTTAGAACTTACCTGAGCTGACATTAGGACCTCTACGTAGCCACTAATATGGTTTTCTGAAATTTGGCTGTATTAAATGGCATCGATTTCACCACCTCTACTTATATTTATTCTCGTATTAAAACCCAAATCTCAGAATTCAGTCTTCTCGCTCCCTCCTCTTAATAGCTTATCATTTTTTTTCGCAGCCATGGTGGCTGCAACTTTACATAATACATTTATTCTATATCTATAATACACGCACCTAAAGATACAAAGATCCAGCAGAGACAATGTCCCTGTGCACCAACTCGATGGTCTTCTCCATCTTCTCCTCCAAGTCGGTATTTCCAATGGTCTTGGCTGCTTGCACCAACTGTCTGATCAATTCTTCCAAACGCTTGAAAGTTCTGATCAACGACCCTTCGTACACATCGGTCATCTTACAGATCTGAGTGAACGATGCACCTTTACACCAAGCATATGTAACTTCCATCAACTCTGGCCTGAACGACTCGACGTAGTCCTTTTCTATTATTTCAATCTTGCTTTCCTTCGTCACCTTAGCTATCTTGCTGGCCATGTCTTGCATAGACTTCAATGGCTCAGCCAATTCTGGCTTCAAACGTGGAGTCTCCTTGGCTCTTTCTTGGAAAACAAAACACGAAAGCAATGCAGCACACTGTTCACATGTCAAGTCGTTGAAGGTACCGTTGAAAATCAATTCCGTCAAAAGCAACTCATCACCTGAACTGATTTCACAGGCAACTCTACCCTTCAACTCGATGATATCGTTCTGTGTAACAAAGTCCAACCTTCTCAACACTCTCTTTCTGTGTCTCAAGTCATCCAATTGGATAACTGCTTGTGCTTCCAAAACCTTCTCCTTCAAGTTTTTGATTTTTTCCTGTATTTGTTCCTTTTCGCTGTAGTTTTCGTACAAATCCTTCAATCTTGCTGAGTTGTACAAGGGGTTGCTGATGAGCTTGGAGTCTAAAACATCGATCTTCTTCAAGAGCATCTGGAAGTCCTGGTCAGTGATCTTCATGTTTTCCACAGGATCCATCAATGGAATTCCATCGGGCAATCTCTTGGGCAAATCCTTCATCGTCTTCAACAACGTCTTCTTAGATGCTGAACTCTTCAAGTCTTCTGGTACTCTCAACCGCACACTACTGATCTTTTCAATTGAATCGAGAGTGATAGGAATGTACTCCACTCTGGACTTCTCACCGGCCTTAGCAGGTCTAATCCCTTCAGGTAACATGGGATTCAAGGGCTTGATCAAGTTAACGGGCGAATCCACAAACATCGTGTACACAAATACATTGACAATGTAGGTTTCGTAGTCTGTGAACGACTGGTTTCTCTTATTGTTACGTTTGGAGAAAGAAGTCACCATTCCCCAGCCGTAGTCCTGATCACCTATTTTGACTTTGATAACTCTTCCTTCTTGCAAGAAAGGCAAGATGTAGCCAGGATGAGTAATTACTTTTCTGACGTCTTCCTGGTATTTGTCCAACTGCTTCTTGAGATCGTAGTACTCTTTCACTGTAGCTTCATCATCGACTTCGATAGTGTTGTACTTCAAAGTCAAGTCCTGCAACGTCTTTTCCATCACAGGGACAGAGGCAGCGTTCTGGAACTGGTAGAATGAGTTTTCCAACATGAACTCGGGAGAAATGCCTTCGACTCTCATTAAATTCAAGATCATGTTGTAGCCCAAATGGAAGGCCGAGTCAAGTCTATCAGCCTGTCCCTTTACCATACCTTTGGCTACTTGAGGCTCCATTTTTTCGTCAATCATCATGATGACTATACCACGATCATCCAACCCACGACGACCAGCTCTACCAGACATCTGGATATACTCACCTCCCGAGACCCATCTGAAGCCTACACCATCCCATTTACGAACAGAGGTAAATACTACTGTTTTAGCAGGCATATTCAACCCAATTGAAAAGGTCTCTGTAGCAAACAACACCTTCAAAAGACCCTCCTGAAACAAGATCTCGATAATCTCCTTCAATATAGGCAACAATCCCGAGTGGTGGATACCGATACCTCGCTTCAACAAGGGTAAGATGTTCTTGATCTGGGGCAACTCTTTGTCTGCTTCCGGCAACAAGTTGATGGCGTTATTGAAGATCTTGGTCAAGGCATCTCTTTCGTCGTCGTTGTTGAAATCTAACTTGGACATCTTCAATGCAAGAGACTCACAGTCTCTTTTCGAAAACGAAAACACAATCACAGGGTTGTACCTTTTCATGTAGATCATCTTGACGATCTTGTAGATGTCCGACTTACCGTCCTTATTGCCTCCCTTGTACGTTTGACCCTTCTTACCTTTAGATTTATCACCCGAGGCAGGATCATCGCCACCAGCATCGCTGATAGAAGCCATGGCTTTCTGGAAATTTTCTTCCCTGAAAGTTCCCTTTTCGTCTACAACCAAATGGATCCCATCTCCAGCAGCTGGAAACAAGTAGTGCTGCAATGGAGTTGGCCTGAAGTCTGTGTACACAACGTGACAAGGCTGCGCATGGATCTTAACAATCCATTCTGCGAATTCCATGGCATTGGGAATGGTAGCAGAAAGAAAAACATGATGCACCTTGTCTGGTAACAAGATAATAGTTTCTTCCCAGACGACACCACGCGACTTGTCTCTCATATAGTGGACTTCATCAAAGATGACCCAAGCTACTTCTCGCATGATTTCCGAACCACGGTACAACATACTCCTCAAAATCTCCGTCGTCATCACCAAACACCCAGCATCGGGGTTGATAGTGACATCTCCGGTCATCAAGCCTACGTCGCCAAATTCTGCCAATAACTCTCTATACTTCTGGTTACTTAAAGCCTTAATGGGCGAAGTATAAATGACACGCTGCTTGTCACGCAACGACTGTGCAATAGCATACTCGGCTACAACTGTCTTACCAGCTGAGGTGTGCGCAGAAACAAGTACAGACTCATCTCTGTCTATACACGAGATGGCTGTGTCCTGGAAAGGATCTAAAATAAATGGATAAGTTCTCGCCTCTTTTTGTCTCTTGTGCTCACCGATGGGCACATACGGATAATCAGGCGGAATGGCAACCTGGTGCCTAACCTGATGTCTCAACTTCAACCCTTCGGGCTTCTTGTCTGAAACAGACTCAGCACTAGCCATAAGCCCGTCCAGCGCTGCGACTTCACGGGAGGCCTCAATTTCAAGAGAATCGAAGACAACAGGTTTAATATCTGGCTTTGACCTCGTGTTAGCTTTTTTATTATTACTGCTGGCCTCATTGTTGTTCTCATCATTGTATTGACTACTGGAATTTTTCACTTCGCTCTCATTCTTCACGTCTTCAGCTGTTCTTTTCTTAGACTCTTTTTTCGACTCCCCAGCTGTCTCAATGACTGGAGGAGCAGTCACAGGCGCTTCGTCGAACACGTCGAAGAGATCGTCAGCGTCCATTATTGGTAATTTAGAAAGAATTGTAGAATATGAAATCGATGAGATTGATGGAGTTATACTAAATTTTCAGGTGTGTATACAAAGTCAAACAGCGCTACCATAATAAAATGGTATCAGGGCATTTGAATGAATCACTGGTTGAATTTGCTGATATAACGGGTAAGATATGAATCGAGGCTTCTTACGGTTGAATATGAGTCAGGTAGTAGCTGTGACAATATTTTTTGAGAACAAATTCTTTAGTACTGCTGTCGATAAAACTAATGTATATATAGTAGAGATGAGATGAGATGAGATGAGATGTGGTAAGAAGACGTTGGCTTAGAAGAGTAAAGAAGAGTCAATTAGAGATGTAATTAAACTTATACATCCACACGTAAATATGGTATAAGCGAATTCTTGATTCCTCAATTCCATTTTTTTTAAGTATACTTGTTATACGACTAATGCGAATGGCTGCGAAATATAATCTTCGATAATGCTAAAATTAGAGGGTATCACTATTAATAATATCACAATTTATATGCTGACGTCAAACTCAAACTGGTCATTGTTCTGCAATGCTTTAAGTGTTCTCCACTTCTCTCTGTCGTACTCTCCTATCACTGCGCTGGGAACAGAACTGACTCTAGATCTATCTGAACTTGGCCCACTTTCGAGTTCCCAGAAGTCTATGGGCTCTTCACCAACATGTGATATATTTGGCTGCCCGTAGGCAGAAAATAAGTTAGATGAGGGAGGAACCATGCTGTGATAATGTAACTTTGTCTGAGGAAGAGGAAAAGAGGGCACAGAAGAGCTGTGTCTGTGATGAGATCTAGTAGTAAGAATAGATTTGAGAGACTTACGAGGAGATCCTGACCTGGACGACACAGCTGAACCTACTGACATGGCATTGGAAATGGACGAACTGGTGTGCTTGTGGTATCTAGATCTTTCAATGTCACTATTCCCGATACTGAGTCTAGCTCTTTTCTTGAACGCATTGCTGATTCTTCTTGGGCTCTCAAGAATCTTCTTGATTGGAGAAGAAGATACAGAGTTGAATTCATTAACACTCTCTGCCATTGGCAGAACTATTTTGGTTTGTATTGGTATTGTCTGATAGTCAGAAGGTGTTTTTACCGAACATCCATTACTGCTCAGACTAATGTTTCGGTATGTATGCAAAGATGGGGCACTGAGGGACCTGCTCAGTAGGTTGTATGATGGTCTTCTAGCACTACCAGTAGTACTGTTAAAATCTGATATGTTATCAATGTTATCTAACCTAGCTTCAACAGGAGGCAATATGAATTCTTTGTGGAGTGTTTGACTTTGGGAAGTTTCTTCAAAGTCATTCAAAGTCTTTAAATTATTACTACTAACCAATTTCACTACTCCTGTAAAGTTTGCTCCAGATCTTGTCCTTCTCTGTTCATATGCTTCGGCTTTTTGATTCCATTCTTCCAAGGAGATATTATTGATATGATTTGACGATGGTGAATTTTCTGCTTTCCAGATAGAATTCTCGCCATCGTCTTGTCTCGGAATTTTCTCTAGTCCGTTAAGTGCTGTCCTATAATCTTCTCTGTGGTTCTGCTCCTCGTGATGAAGAAGGTAGGGCTTATTTTCAAATTCATAAATACCTATCTTTCGGGAACTGTTCTTGATGGGAACTTCGTCAATTGTAATTTCATTCACATCAAATCCGTGGAAATAGCTCTGGTCAATAGGCTCTGCAAATTCCTCCACGTAAGGTAAGTTTGCAGAATCTAAGTCATCTATGCCTTCAATATTAGGGGTCTCTATCTCAGATTCACCAACTGGACTTAATGTAGTAGGAAGATTAGGTGCTTCTTCATCTATGTTTGAGGCTGGAACTATGGTGGAAGTTGGCAAAGTTGTAGAAGCTGGAAACGTATTATCAACTTCATTATATTGTTCAACCACCATATTTTCAATTTCTGTCAAAGACAAAGTTTCAGACATGTATGATTCTTGCCTTCTCTTCACCTCCATAATGCGACTTTCTCCACTTTTGAGAACGGGAGGCAAGATGGATTCATTCACTTGAGCTAGGAACATTCTTTCGCCATTGATAGAGTTCCACATCTGATTTCTTTTCAGTTTCTTAGATGGTCCAATGCATGAGGTAGATTTGGATCTTTTGACTTTTTCAGAAAGTACCATGTCGTCCACTTCTGTGATATGGTCCATCTGTAGATTGGTTTCAGAGCAGTTGGAGTTGAGTAATGAGATTGTTCTATGCAATTGTAATCCACTTGAGCTATTCTTCATGTTTGTGGACGATGACTCGGTCATAATGGTGGAAAGTGACACTTTGGAAGTATTCTCAGGAAGTTTGGTAGTGGACATCGACTTTAAGACAAATGAAGACTGCAGCTCCATAAACTTATCAGTAAATTCCAGATTCTTAGGACTATGCGATTTGAACAAACTTGGTACACTCTTACTTGTTCTTAAGTCTACCAGACGGGGAACGTTTGGTCTGTTGGATGTAAATATCTTGAAGGTATTTCTTCTAGACCTCTTGGACTCGCTGGAATTTCTTGTTAACTCCAGATCTGGACGAATGATGGCATTTAATTCTGCAGCTGAATCCATCCAGTTCGAATTAGTGAAGCTGGAATAGTTGGGTTGGGATTCTTTCTCATTTTCTGCTGTTTCTAAAATATCTTGTATGGTCTGCTCATCATCTATATCTTGGTTTATCAATGTTTTTTCAGATATTTTCTTGGATACCAAATCTTGCTTCCCTCTATTTTCACTGTAAGTACTTGATACTTGGGTGTTGTTAGAAGAAGAAAGTGGGGTCATCATCTCTTCATCTTTGATCTTTGATTGAAACCTGTGACTAATGAGTACCATAGTCGAGGAGGCTACTATGAATATGATATTGACAATGAAGAGAACTAGAACAATTACTTGCCAATGTCTAGGATTATTTGTTTGTCCAATATGATTTTGGACCATCTGCACTATGAGGAGTGTGCCGCTGGCAAGGTAGAAACATGACGCTGATAATTGCAAGACGATGGAGATCGGAGATGCTCGTCTTGTTATGAGTGTTGTGGAACAGATGGCTAATAAAACTGCCACTAGAACAAACCCGGCAATAGCAAATACAAGTATGGGGACATATCGTATATGGGTGAATGCTAGTATTGAGAATACGGACGTAATAATGCAGAAAACTGATATGAGGGAGTTGATCCCAAGGACCAGCTCCACAAACATTTGTGAATGGTAGAAAATGCAAAGAAGGGAGGGCCTAAAGTGTGAGCTCGAGGTTATGTTTGGAGATATTTGTTGATATTTGTAGAAATTGTCTAGTATTTAATGGGCACCAAGCTTGTGTCCCAGCACGAACGGGAAAAGATACTTTGCTTTTGGAATGTTCTTCAACAATGAGATGGGAACAGAAGTCAATTGTGGAAAGGATTGACAATTGCAGGTCCCTTGAAATAGCCGGCGTGAACACCAATCAGAGTTGGTTTGCAATTTGCTGAAACCAATAGACGATAGTGGGGAGCCAAAAGCAGATCAAGGCGAAGAGATGTGGATCGGATCGAAGCCAGACTGTATTTGAATTCAAACAGAAAACCCATGCATACAGGACGCAATTCCTTATACACACAAGGCTGTATAAACATTTGGTTGTCCCCACCATCAATATTATGATATGGTGAAATTGACTATGGTTGTGAAAAATTTGAAGGTAAACACAACTGTGTTTACTACCAGGCCCAAAACGGCAGTGCTGCTGAGTTGACGTGCATACATGGCACGTGATAGCGCATAAAAAAATCTACTCACATGCGGCAAGCGGATCGGGATTACCAAAGAAAGCTTCGATTGGGATGGCTATATGCGAGGAACAATGCAAGACGAGCTAGCTGAGGAAGCGAAGAGATAGCCCGTAACTTGCTGAGGTTGTTTGCAAACAAATAGACGGAGTCGCGAAGT
This sequence comes from Scheffersomyces stipitis CBS 6054, assembly GCF_000209165.1. Taxonomy (NCBI): domain Eukaryota; kingdom Fungi; phylum Ascomycota; class Pichiomycetes; order Serinales; family Debaryomycetaceae; genus Scheffersomyces; species Scheffersomyces stipitis. The sequence goes on from NC_009046.1 coordinate 1,401,753, forward strand.
GCTGCCCTGCGACGACGCATGTACAGATTAAAAAATTGGCGCCCACGGCGTAGGTGTTAGTTGTCCGAGAATAAGCTTTGGGACAGAAGAGAGACAGCCCTACCATATTAGCACAGTAGTATTGGCAATGTACCTTATGTAGGTTGAAATTGCCACGAAATTGTCAAAATTGTCAAAATTGTCAAAATTGTCAAAATTGTCAAAATGAATGGCAGTTTTCTTACAAAATTAGTGGCACTTTCATTGAAATTGCACACTTGTTCTAAATTTTCGTACTTCCACCGTATACTCATAGTAGTCGTTAGAGCAGAAAGTAGACTGTACGAAGCATATTGTTAGTAACAACACAAATATCTCTTTAAGTAGGATTCCCAATTAGCTAGAATTCTCATAAAAGCATCTTTAAAGTACGTGTATATCCTACGGTCTCCAAGCAATGGCTTCATATGCTTAAAATGCCACACAATTGACACTATATACACAGTCAACTTATCATTATTCAATATTAGTACTAAAGTCTACAATATGAATCAACATAACTATAAATTTTGCAGTCGCTAAAAACTAGTCTTTAGAATCAGAACTTGCGGTCGCCAGAAACCCATCTGTTGACCATGTCCAAAGCATTCTCTGGTTGGTCGTATGGCACCATGTGACCACCACCAAACACTCTCAAGAAGGTGAAGTTGGCAAAGTTCTTGACTTCACCGGCAGCCTTCTTTCCTACTGTCCAGGTTCTGATTTTTTCTGTGGCAAACTTGGCAGCTCCAGACCATGGCAAACTGTTGGTCCAGGCTTGGTTTCCCAACCAGTTACAGATGAAATCCTTGTCACCGGCATAAATCAACACTGGGAGCTTAGCTTCCAATAATTCAATGACATTCTTGTAGTAAGGCTTCATCCAGTCACCGGCCAACAAGAAGTTTCTGTTAATGTCGAAGTTACAGGATTCATACTCGTCCACCTCGGCACCAAGCTTAGCCTTGACTTCCGGCTGGTTCAAGTATTGGTCGATGTATTCCAAATCTTTGTAGCACAAGTTGGAGCCTTCACACATGGTTCTGATGTCGTAGACATTTCTACCAGTCTTTTGGTAAGGACCCATCTGACCGTTGTTACAGTAGATCGTGGCAGGAACACACGACCACAAAGAGCCGGACTCATAACAGGACTTGATTAAAGACAAACATCTAGGAATGGCGTTGGACATGGCTTGGCATTCTTCTGGTTCCAAGACGGAAGGTTCTCCTCCTTCACCACAGGCCATAGGCTCGTAGTATTCGTATTGGGTCAAAGGGTCGGTCAAACCGTTTCCGATCAACACCGAGGTCAAGTTGAAAGAACGGTCCTCATGGCTCAAGATCTCACTGGCGAACACTGGGATGTAATGGCCGGCGTAGGATTCACCAGCAATGTGGAAAGGAAGAGTGTTGTATTCTGGGAACTGCTTGAAGAATAATTCCAAGAAGGCATACACGTCCTGGCCAGCAGCAATGGTGTTGGAAACAGACTGAGAAGAGTAGGAGTATCCAACATTTACTGGCTGGTCCAAGAAGATTACCGAGGCATTACTGTTCCATGAGTATGGGTTGTGAACAGGCTTCAAGTCGGCGCCGATGGATGCTGGGCCCAATTCAAAGAACAAACCGGTCAAAGACGAACATCCTGGACCACCGTTCAACCACAAGATAACGGGGTCGTTCTTGGGGTCGTTTCTCGATTCGAAGAACCAGTAGAAGAAGTGCTTGTCTTCGTCCTCAACATCCAAGTAACCACTGTACTGCTTGACGGAGTCAATGCCCAAGTCCTTAGGAGTGTTTTTGACTCTAAGCTTGTGGTTAGGAAGCTTGGCGTCAGATACATGGTAGTCGAACTGCGACTTGCTAGAGGACTTTTTGGCTGGAGCCTTGAAGTTCAACTTGGAAACGGTCTCAGGGAACTCGAGCATCATGTCGGCCCAGATTTTCTTTGTTTCAGTCGAGACAGCTTCGAGCGGTTGGTTGAGCACAGATGCGATGCTGGTCAACACATTGTTTGCATTAATACCAGAGAACTTTTCTGCGATTTTGTCAGCGGCAGACTCAAAGTTCAAGATTTGTTGCCCATTGCCAGACTTAGCAAAGGGGTTGGGAACAGTTAGGGAGTCGGCAGCTCCGAATACGGAAGCCACAGCGACTAAAGTAGCAGCGGAAAGTGACAACTTCATTCTAAAGAAAGTGAAGATGAGCGTTTAAAAACGAAAAAAAGAGAAAAAGGAGAAAAGAAAAAGAGTCAGATTTCAAAAGCAGAATTGTTTGAAAATTCTATTTAAACTGAATCCCACAATTCGTGTGATACAGAAAGAGAGAGCCGTCTGGAGAAGGGCCGCTGCGGATGGCAAAGATAACCAAAGTGCTGACGTCAGGGCTCAGGTAAGCTGCTGGGCCATTTGGCCGTATTGGGTCGTATTGGGCCGCATTGGGAAACGATGGACGGAACGGGAGTTCATACTGCATATATGACAGCGGAATTAACCATAGGATAGTGGTTACGAAGATGTTTGAAATGGTAGCGCTGTTTAATTCTGTTAGCGATAAGACATTGTGGTTTGATTATGATACCATAGGGTATGAAGAAGATGGCTACACATAGTAGATGCGATAGACAGCAGACAAAAGTAAACAAACATCAGATATCAGCATTTTAGCGACACTTATAGTATATTCCGGTTCCTCGCTCTTCTAGTAAGTAGATACTTTCTATAGGCGAAAACACTTTCAACACTTTGACTGGGCTGGTATTGCAGCCCTAATAGAAGAAGATTCTCAGAATGATCCGTCGGAATGAAGAACGAAAACTAACATTGAGATGGCAGAACATTGAGATGACTGAACTTTAGTGCTCGACAATCAGAGACAACCTAGGTCCGTTGGCTGCAACATACACTATTTAAGCAATATAGGAACACATCATATTGAACAGAGCTAACAAGAGACAAAAGACTAGTAAATATTAGATGGGAAAAAAACCTAGCTATTTCTATCTGAAGCCTTCTAGTTTGGCTTGGAAACATTATCGAGTTCTTATTGAGACTTAGAGGCTAAAACAATATTAAACAACTTGACTTCGGAAAAACTTACTAAAAATTCCTTCCCAGATTAACTATCAACACCAACAGATTCTCTATCTATACAAACTCACTCTGGTATCCCTTGGAATTCATCCTCTTCTGCTACGTCTTCGTTCTCGAATATCGTACTAGATAGTCTGGGGTAACACCTGCATACAACCTCGGCCCGAATTCAACGTCAAATCGTTTTTCACTACTTTCAATTTTCAAATTGTAATTTATTTGATGCAAATCACCAAAAATGGGCCTTTTCGACCGGTTCAAGAGCGAGGGACTGCCTAAAGTAGAATCTGACAAAAATAGTGGATCTTCGAAGGCTGTTCAGAAGTTTTCGCGAAGTGATATCCGAATCTCAAGAATTGGCGAGGGCATCTCGGGCACGGTCGATTTGTACAAATCCAAGGTAGTACCGACCTTCAGGTATGCCGTAAAAACGTACCACTCTAAGGAGAAATACGAGTCCAAGACTGAATACGTAGCCCGTGTTCTTACCGAATACAACATTCTCCGACAGCTCCACCATTCAAATCTCATAGAGGTTTACAAATACGAGGTTTCGCTTAGTGGTGAAGTGCGGACGTTCCTTGAAGCTGGAAGCCCCAATCTCTACGACCTTATCCGTTCAGTGCCTGCGTCATCGTTAGACCCCAAGGGTATGCTATGCATATGGAAACAAATCTGCGACGGCGTACGATATTTGCACGAGGCTAAGGTGTGCCATCGAGATCTCAAGTTAAATAATTTGGTTGTAGATATTCCGAACCGCACTGTCAAGATTATTGATTTTGCAACTGCCCTTGTGGTCAAGGATAACGAGCCCGCAATAGGAATTGTTGGATCCGACGCCTACATAGCGCCGGAAACCATAGAGAAAATTCGCTACAACGGCATGGAAGCGGACATATGGTCTCTTGGTATAATTCTCTACTATTTAATGGTGGTGAAATTCCCCTGGAAATCGGCCCGACATTCTGACAAGAAGTATACAGCATTTAAAAACATCCCTGACAGGCCACAGCTGTGGATTACAGACCATTTGATTCCTCCACCCGTTTACACCGACGAGGGGTTGGAAATGGGAAAGGCTTCCGTCCTCAGGTATCTTCCTGCCGAATCATATCCTCTTGCCAGCTACATCTTGATGGTAAACCCAACCAAAAGAGCCACTATCAGAGACTTCTGGGAAGATGAATGGTTCTCCAGCATTGATTATTGCCACGAGGGCCATCGGTGTGAAACGGAGCATACGCTCGTATTCCGCGACCACCTCGGCGTATAGAGAAGTCTAAGATAAGAATATTCAGAAAAAAGTTGCAGCCATATATATTATTAAAATGACTCTGAGTCGAAGCCTGGCTTCTCTGGCCCATTCACTGAACATTGACTTCTTTCTGAACGTTGACTTCTGGCTATGTTTCACAGTTCCCTACTGACTCCTTCTTTGGCTGTAATTGACTCCATCTTCTCACTGACTCCTAGTCATTTGACTCTGACATGACTCTGGAGTACACAGGCAAGTGTGGAGAACCAGTTGCGGGATCTGGTTTTCGCACTGAGTTCCGATCATAATCACGTGGCAGAAACATACGCCGCACAGATTCTGGTGAGTGTCGCTGTTGGTTTCCCCCTCGGAACTGATCCCCACACACATTCCGGTCAACATTCAATTTTTCAGTTAGTCATAGTGAAAAATTCCTGAACTACATATATGGTGATTTTTCCTCCGATTCAGGCTTTAGATTTCTCCAAAAAAGCACCACTACTATGCTCTCTTCTGTCTCCAGTACCTTGAGGGTACAATCCAAGAGATTGCCCGTTGCAATTGCCAGAAGCTATGCTCTTTCAGCCCACGCTCAGGCACTCATCTCCAAGCCAGTTCAGGAAGTAGACCCGGAAATGGCTGAGATCTTGTCTCAAGAGAAAGCCAGACAAAAGAACTCCATCACGTTGATTCCTTCCGAAAACTTCACCTCAAAGGCCGTGATGGACCTTTTGGGATCGGAAATGCAGAACAAGTACTCCGAAGGCTACCCAGGCGAGAGATACTATGGTGGAAATGAAATTATCGACAAAGCTGAGTCATTATGTCAGAAAAGAGCCCTTGAAGCTTTTGACTTAGACCCTGCACAGTGGGGTGTCAATGTCCAGCCATTATCGGGTGCTCCAGCCAACTTGTACGCCTACTCAGCTGTTCTTGAAGTCGGAGACAGAATTATGGGTTTAGACCTTCCTCATGGGGGCCATTTGTCGCATGGTTACCAAACCCCGTCCGCTAAGATCTCGTACATCTCCAAGTACTTCCAGACGATGCCATATCGTTTGAACGAGGAGACAGGTATCATCGACTACGACACCTTGGAGGCCAACGCCATTTTGTTCAGACCCAAGATCATTGTTGCTGGTGCTTCTGCCTACTCTCGTGTCATTGACTACCGTAGGATGCGCGCAATTGCCGATAAGGTCGGAGCCTACTTGTTGAGCGATATGGCCCACATTTCCGGTTTGGTCTCGGCCGGAGTGACTGATTCTCCATTCCCATACTCGGATATCGTCACCACGACCACGCACAAGTCATTGAGAGGTCCCAGAGGTGCCATGATCTTTTTCAGAAAGGGTATCAGAAAGGTAACCAAAAAAGGTAAAGAAATCCCCTACGACTTGGAAAGAAAGATCAACTTCTCTGTCTTTCCTGCCCACCAGGGTGGTCCACACAACCACACCATCTCTGCGTTGGCTGTGGCCTTGAAGCAGACACAATACCCTGAATACAAAGAGTACCAGAGAGATGTCGTTGCCAATGCTAGCTCATTTGCCAATGCTCTTGTGTCACGTGGTTTCAAATTGGTCTCTGATGGAACTGATACCCACTTGATTCTTGTTGACTTGAGATCCAAAAATATTGACGGAGCTCGTGTTGAGGCTGTTTTGGAGAGAGCCAATATCGCTGCCAACAAAAATACTGTTCCAGGCGATAAGTCGGCTTTATTCCCCTCGGGCTTGAGAGTTGGAACCCCAGCAATGACTACCAGAGGCTTCGGCCCTGAGGAATTTGACAAGGTTGCCAAGTTGATAGAAAAGGCTGTAGAAATCTCGCTTGCCTTGAAAGCTCAGGAACAAGGTTCTGTCCCTAAGGAGTTGTTGGCTTCGTTCAAGAAGTTGGCTGATTCTAGTGCTGAAGTCAAGGCTTTGGCCAAAGAAGTATCGGACTGGGCCTCGACCTTCCCTGTCCCAGGCGACTTGTAAGTTGCCCGCAAGTTATTAGCAGTGTAAATATGACTCTATGTGAATATATGAGTAAAGAATAGAAATGTAAAGGTTATACTGTATGTCACGTGAATTTATCAAATCAAGAATGCTTTCAAAAATAGTAGGAAAAGTTGTACAAATATCAAAGAAGTACAAGCAGTCGAATACATACTACTATCAACTATAGAGATTGTATCAAGAATACCTACCTTTTCCCACAATTTCTCTGTAATACCTCTTAATATCCTCTCTATCTAATGTCGCATTCTGAAAATCTACAAATGCGACACGCGACATCAACACCTTAACTATGCAAAACCAATTTGGATAAGGCACTGAATTCATATAATCATTACTTTTCTTTTAAAAAGCATCCAACAGTCCTTCTTTCTTTGATTTCAAGCCGGAAAACTCAGAGATGTCTCCAAATACCAACAGCATGGCCCGGACGGCGTCAGGTGCAACCCGACCTTCGGATCTCATCTCATGGTCTCGTAATGGCTTTATTGCCTATGCCTGTCCTGTCCAGCACTCTAAAGACAATCTCTTACTCACTTATCTAGAAAACGTCAACGGCAATTCGTGGAAACTTGCTGAGCCTCAGAGTATTTCGGTCAAACTAGAGAACAACTTCCTCTCTGAGTTGGCGTTGGTGGAATGGAGTTACCTTAGCACTGACTTGGCTATCTCCGATGTCTATGGCAATTTCTACATTCTTCTTGCTGGAATAGGCTTGCTAGAGCCTGGTAGTGAAAAACTGACAGTCAATCTGGATTCGTCAGGTGCGGCATCAACAGCGGCGGCTAGTCAGAATTCACCGAGCTACGAATTGACCTCGTACAACCATATGGAAATGATCTATCGAGATATCATCAACCAGGACCCCGCGCTTCCCGTGAACCCTGGCGCTGCTATTGTTTCTTTCAGTTGGTTAAACATCGAAAAGGTCCAGATCATCAACAAGCCGGCAGCTTTAGTGACTTTGGAGAACCAAAATTCCTCAAACTCCCCCTTTGTCTATACTTATGGAGTGAACCAATTCCAGCCACACGGAGTCACGCATCCGATTCTGACCAAACAGGCATGTGTAGCGTTGCGACAGAATGGCCAGTTTACTCTCTATTTCCAAGGGGAACATAAGGTGGAGTACCACAAAACGTCTGTAGCGCTCAGTGACGATATCGTAATTATCACCAAAGCCTCCATAGGTTTTACCAACGACAAGCAAATAGTCGTGACAGCATATGATTCTGTAACCAGAAACATCTCGACTTATTCTGTCACTGTAGATTGGGGTTTTCTCGTCGAATCTGCCAAACGACAGAAGGTGGATCCTCATTACCATACACCCAAAGAAGAGCATAAGACTCCCAAATTGAACGTGACCAGGATCCTGGCCTCGATTCCGGTGCCCACGTTCTTGGCAGCAGCAGAGGAGGAGGGAAGTGACAAGATATCAGCACAAACGGATGCTGACAAAGTGGATATGGACAAGATGGACGTAGACGCAGACTCAGAAGACGGAAATCAGCCGCTGTACCAAATAGGAAGCCTAGCTTCGATCGATATCATATCTGCTGGGGCCGAAAAGGACTCATCTTTAGATATCCTTATCAGCTACACTTTTGAAGACGGTTCTGGTATAGCTTCTTCCACTATCTACAGATATAGTTTGAGCGAAGAACTGGAGCTTATACTGAGCGCGTTTGGCGAATTGGGAGTTCGTAAAAATGTAACTGCACCAGCAAATAGTCCAACAGTACAAACTGTGACTTTGCAAGACAAGCTAATACGTTCAGGCACGATCCAGTCGATAACGACAGCGTTGTCAGACTACTTCATTCTCTTGTATTATCTTGATGGCCATGTAGACGTTGTAGACAGAAACCTGATGAAAATCGTCAACAATTCCGACGATACTAATTTACCTCCAAAGACTATTTCGTCGATATTCGATGTCGGCTTCAACTTCCCAAAAATCGACAACAGCTCCAATCTCATTATGGCCGTTTCGCCCAACCTCACATCTGTAGCTTACGCCGACTTCAAGGGAGGGTCTACTCGGTTGAATTTGAAAGTTTTTGAAAAGGAAAAATACCTTGGAATTTCTCCCAAGGAACTCTTTGCTACGTCAGTGGGGTTTGCCTTCCGTCATGCCTACGCTTGTTACACCAATACGTGTTCTGACGATTTAGTTGCTTTGATTCAAACTGAAATCGTGCGACTTCAAATTCTGCTTCAAAAGACTATCACTGATAAACCACACAATATAGAAATGATCATCAAGAAGTTTGTGGAGTCAATTGTAAGCGAATCTCATAAAGCAATAAACTTCCAACTCGATGCTTTCAACAAGGAATCTGTAGACAAGTTGCTTTCCAATCCTCCATTACAGAAGTTGTTATCGTTGCAATTGGTTCTTGGGGAATTGCAGGATAAAAACTCCATAGTGAGCGACATTGCCTGGATAGTCTTGAACTTGAGGAGTACGAGTTTCGGCATCATGTTCCTGTTGTCTAGTATCTATAGGCAGATCTCCAAGAAGAAACCTACCGAGGATAGTCTACAAGATTCTATCACCAGAGGGGAATGTATCATGTCATTAGTAGGTAATGTCAAGTGGCTCATTGACTTGATGGTATACATCAACCAAGAATTGCTACAATTGTCCTACTCCAAGCAAGACTCGTCCAACAGTAAGTTGACCATCAAGAACTCTATTGCCTTGCCTATTATTCTCAGTAAGGTTCCTAGATTGTTCTTGATGTATGCATTGTCATCTATCGGCAGAACTCATGAAATATTGAAGAAACTACATAAAGACTTGTCTGAAGCCAGTAAGCTTTTTACACCAATGAAAGAGTCGTTGAACAGATATTTCACCATCTGCAACAATTCTCCGTTGACATTAAGTCTCTTTGAGAACTTCTTGAGAGAATGCGATGCTTTAATCACCAAAGAGCAGAGCATAAGATTAGCAGGAAAGGAAAAGGGCTATTCATTGAAGGTGGAACAGAAATTGGTTTGCCAAGGTGAGTTAACGGAAGACATGGAACAGATTGGAAAGATCTTGATCGACCGACATGCTGTTAATATCAATCGTGATATGAAGGTATCGGACTTGTACTTTTACGATGTCGATTGGTTGGACATAGGTGTAAACAAGAGATCTGCTAGAACATCTAAGGGTCTTCTGGAGACTGTAATATATCCTTCGTCGCAGTTGAAACCCAAGATGATTCCCAGATTACAGTATTCTGACAAAGAGTGTATCGACTCTTTGCGTAAGATAATCATTTCTGTAGATATGAACCAGATTACTGGCAAGACAGATACTTCTCGAAATGGAACTACCAATCACAAAGCTGCTATTGCTAACGACAAGATTGCCAAGTTGCGCAAGTGTACTAGATGTCGTTCAGTATCTTTGGTAGCAGATCCTCTTGTATTTGATGCTCCCAGCACCATTGGGCTCTGGACCATGGTCTTCCAAAGAACGTGTATCTGTGGCAATGCTTGGGTTAACTGTGTTTCGTAACGAATTCTATTTGTATATTATATCTAGAATTGTATATTTAATTATTGAAGGGTAATGTCTGAAGACAATGATACTAACAAACATCGACAAAGACAATAAATGCATATGTAGAGCAAGTTAGCTTTTCACTGTTTTTTGGGCAGCAGCCTCAGCAGCAGCCTTGGCATCAGCAGCCGACTTCTTGTTGGCCATCCATTTCATGACAAACGGCATGGCTACGTTGGTAACGACAATCCAGGTGAGAAGTACGCCGATGTTTCTGCCCATACGACCTTTCCACGAGTCGAAGTAGGCTACTTGCATTAGCTCGTAAGCGTTTCTCACAGGTATACCATAACCATATCTGTAGAAGTCTGGACACAAAACAATGGGTGAAACGGTGGGTGACAAATTGACTACAGCCGTGAACAACAACAAAAATCCAATCAACTGTGGCTTGACAGCAAATAATATCAATGCAACGACTTCAATGATACTGCCTAAGGAACTCAAAGTCAAGTAGCCAAATGACCAGATGACCAAGAAGCCCAGACGACCAAAAGTGGTATTGTATTTGAGGCCAAAGGCAGTGTTCAACGTGACAAATGCCAACGATAGGACGAGGTAGGCTATTTGTGAAGCAACCATTCTGTATGCTACATACTTGAATCCCTTGAGCTTGGTGGCCATGTACATGTGCATCTTGATTTGGAAGATGAATTGGAAGAACGAGAAGATCACCAAGTAGATAAGTCCGATTTGAAAGGGCGCTTGGACAATCTGGTTGGAAACTGGGAGTCTATCGTTGATTACAAAAGTAGGCGGCGTCGTCAACAAGCCAGGAGCATTGGAAATAACATTAACTTGCTGTGTTGAATTCAAGGTGCTCAACAAGTCTTCAACTAATGGAGTTTGTTGAATGTATGCATTGTAATATCGGATGATCTGGTTAACAATGGACGAAATATAGAGATTGACGGCATTGAAGTCCCTACCAGTCTCGTAAATAGCCTCGAGGAGCACAGCTGGCGAAAAAGCAGTAGATTCTGCTTCCATCGCACTGACCCAGTCCAATGTGGAATTGGGTCTAATATAAAACGCAGCCCAATACTTTTGGTGGTGTACTTGTCTATACACTTCTTCGGTGATGGTGTTATTGTGGCTAATGGCCAAAGTGGATATTCTTTCGAAATCCCAGATATCAAAGCTTCCAAGCAGCTGGATGGAGGTGAGATTAAAGTAGTTTGCGACTATAGGCCCCACAATTGCAGGTAATTCTCCCACTTGGGTATCAGCATTGACTACGGCAAATCGCAAGTTCTTGTACCTGGAAGCTCTATTATAGTAAGACCCCCAGTAAATACACAATGCTACAGTGAAACCTACGACAAGGAAAAGGTAGTTATTAGCAAATGTCAACACGATGTTGATTCTCTCCTCATGAAATTCTTTATCCCAGAACCCCAATTTCTTCGTGATTGCTTGAAATGTTGAAGCTACGGTACTTCTTCTTCTGGTGACCACAGGAAGAGCTTCCACTCCTTCACCATCTTGCACTTCAGTGCGACTGTTTTTATTCAGAATTTGTTGTGATTCTCCTCCAAATGACTGGGGAAATTCTTCCAAGTCTTCCTCCTCTTCATCAAGTACTTTCTTCTTGGAGAACGATTTTTTCAACTGATCACTGCCAAACCAATCATCAGTGTGGATTGAGTTTAACTCGAGGTAGTCATTTCCTTCTTCACGGATCATGTTCTGCCGCCGCTCTCCTTCACTCGAAGAATCGAAAGACAAGTAGCCTGTCGTGGCCGCTGACATTCTTCGGAATAGAGAGGGCCTCCTCAGCAACGACGTACGAGAATCCTCTAATTGAACGGGATCATTTTGCAAGTCTTCGTTAGAGCCTGACGACGAAAGCGACGAGATAGACCGGTTATCCATATTTATAATTTAAAATGTATGAAAGATTGAAAAGGGAAATTGAGTTGATATTAGAAACTATACCCACTATGAGGTGTAGGGTAAATATGTGAAGATTATGGCTAGTCAGGGTGATAGTAACTGGGCCTTGTGTCTTGGGGTGATGGTAAGAATTGATACAACTAAAGTTAAGGCAGAACCGTGGGTTCCTTTTAACTTAAAAAATCACTCTATTTACTGAGGTGCTGAACCTTAATTCAACTCAAGATGCACTGCGAGCTGTTTAATAATATTATGTACGGAAGTTTAATATGGATGACTTTCCCAGAACAGAGACGCAAACTAAAAAATAATATAGAGATACAGCGGCTACGAAGGTACTAATGTCTGCCGATTTCAAGCAATCTACCCACCACCTATGAACTAACTAATATCTATGGAATACACTAACCATTCATTGTGGGATGTAATATGTCAACTCCAATGTCTATATTGCATATCTCATGCATGTGGCATGTATTTGACGCCTTGTCCCGTTTCTTCACAGGACATACTGAAGTTGCAGTTGTTAGTTCCGGTATCTCAGACCCGAAGGTTCCTATCCCATTCCATACCGTCGTAATTGTAAATACCTGAGGAAGCATAGCCGTTTTAGTTGACTTTTTCCTGTTCATAGGTTCGGGCGTATTTCTTGTCGGGTTTGTGATAACAGCAGATTGGTCTGCGCGGCTGTTTATGTGCTTCACATAGAAATAGATATAATTTACATTCCATCTCTCTCTAGATCGTTTCAATAACAGTCTATTATACCACTGTACAATACATTAACAATTAATAACGCTTTGATTTTCATATAATAGTGCAATGTCCCGATCGTTAGCTTCGTCTATCGATCCCCTCGACTCCCGTAACCAGGATGAATACGCAACACCGCTCGACTACAACCCGGCTGATAGACTTACGGGAGGTCAAGCCACAGCCAGAGCCATTAACAACGACATACCACCGGATGTCCACGAAGAATCAAGTCAACAATCACCACATTACCCTGAGTCTTCAGAAAATGTAGTCAATGCTAATGCTGTAGCCAAACCAAAGAAGACTCCAGCCCAGATCGCTAAGTCAACGGCCAATTTCGGGTTCAAGATGTTGATAGTATACATACTGATATTCTCTGTCTTCATAGGAATTCTTTCCATTTACTGGGGTACTCTCTACAGAAGAGACACAAGATACAAGAACATGGGCTTTCTAGTTGTATCTGAAGACTTGCCCTTTGAAGTTGATGGAAGCAGGTTAGATCCGTTCTTAAACGATGCATTTTTGTCCATGATCCAAAATAACGAGACAGTCATAAATTTAGCAAAATGGGAACAAATTACCTTGTCAGAGTTCCAGGAATCGGCCAGAGCCCATAATAATAACATTACTGCTGAAGTGTACAGAAAAGTACACCACCAGAAGTACTGGGCTGCCGTGCACATCAAGCCCAATGCTTCACAGCTCATCTATAGAAGTTTGGCCACGGCAAATTTCTCATTGACAGCTTCTGGCGAGATCACGGAGCTTATAGATGTAGTATACGAATCAGGAAGACAATATTCAGCATTAAGTCAGTACGTCAGTAAGCATATTAGTCAGATAGAAGACGTTTGGCTCAGTTCGTACGTTTCGCAAATGATTTATGAGCCAATAATAAAGTCATTGAACGATACTCAACGTTTGGCTCTTTTGGCCAACAACAATACCATCAGCATTCTAGCCTCAAAACCCGCATTCAATATCATTGACTTGCGACCATCTCCGTCTTCAGCTGTGTTGGGACCATCGGAATTGGGATTGATCTATGCCCTCCTCTTCTCCTTCCATCAGTTCAATTTCTCTCTAGAAATTTATAATTACATTCGGACCAAGTTGAAGTTCAGACATTACTTGGTCTGGCGTTTCGTTGCTTCTCAGATTAACTGTCTTGTGCTTGCGTTGGTTTATTCGCTCATTACCATCGCTTTCCAAGTGCCTACGAACGTAGCCTTTGGACATTCGGGGTTTGTGGTGCTCTGGATGTTCATGTATTTGTACATCTCAGCCAGTGGTGGTATAAATGAAAACGTCGTCACTGTTATTTTAGCCTTTGACCAGAAGGTGTTCTTAGCGCCGTGGATGATCTTCAATATTGTCATCAATATATCGTCCACTTTCGCACCGTTTGTGCTTATGCCTGGCTTCTACAGATATGGCTTTGCTTTGCCCATGTACAACACGTATGAGGCGTTGAAAGTCGTGTTTTTCGACACCTGGAAGGGCAACTTGGGTCGCAACTTGGGTGTTCTTGTAATCTGGATCGTTGTAATGAACATCGTCCTTGTCTTCAACGTGCAATGGGCCAACAACAGAGCCAGGAGAATCGCAACCGAGAAGAAGGAAGCAGAAAAGGAAAAGAAGAGACTCGAAAATGAAGCAAAAGAGAAAGAACAACTTGCTTCAGACACTTCAAAGGACTCAAAATCATCTACAGATTAATATCTAGTCAACAATATACATGCATACATTTTAATATGACATCTTATCTCATATAAATTTCTTAATGTTTATCTAAATTATGCAACTTACAAAGTCTCGTCCAAGATGCTAACCTGTGGCACGACATCCCTGATCTTTTTGCCGTGTCTCATCAAGTTGAACGAATCTTGAAGATAAGGTTTCCAATGTGCTAACTCAGGCGAATCTGAATCAGTGGCATTTACCAAGTTTTCCAATACCTGTAATTTAGTGTGCCAGAGCTCGTTATTGACAAAAGTTAAATTATCATTGTCCAACAAGTAGTCGTTGGTCAAAGTGGCATTACTAAGGAGAAACTTTCTAGAATGTGAAAACTTTGAAAACTCCAATAGTATTACGTAGAGCTTATCAGCAGGAAGATGTTTGAGCTTTGTCGTGAAATAGTCTTGTTCAAGACGTGGGAACACATCAGTCGAACCTATAAAGTTCAATAGAATTGGAAAATACTGCTTATTGTTCAATAGCGATAAGTTAGACAACACATCTTCATAGATTACATTGCTAGAATGGACAATTAAGTCCGGGTTGACATTGCTGAGAAGTTTGATGTCTGGTTCATTGTATTCGTAAACTTTGATTAGATTGTGACTTTTGAACAACTCGGAATTCAAAGCCAACTCAAGTCCATACTCAATTAAAAGAGAATTAGTAGCATAGGACAATTTGACGAGTATATCAATAACTTCCACCTTCACGAAATCGTCAGTCGTTGGATCCTTGTAAAGGTTGACAAAGTTGCCAATTACTGGAGACACTTCTTCCAACACGGAGAACTTGTTCTCAGTTGAGTGGTTTAGCACCTGGACCAATTTGACATAAAATTGGACAAGGAGAATGAGAAATAAGGGATCATCCTTGAATGTGACTATTTCCACATTTGAAAAAGTATACAAACGTGGATCCAATGGAAGGTCTACTTTATATGTCAAAAGAATCAATATAAAGTCCAACAACCGAGCAAGAAGAATAGTGTTCTCGCTATTTCTTATGGAATTGTAGAGAATTACGAACTTAGTGTCTGTTAGAATTTCTTCGAGGAGATTTGTGACATCGTTGAGGATCAACAGATTGACGTAAAGTTCGATTTGGTTGACGATTCCAAGATCCAATTTTGCATCGGAAAGGTAGTTCTTAAGCAAAATGAATGAGATGCAATTTTCGGCTATGAACAGTACTGTTTCTGGTTCATGAAGTTTTTGAATGATAATCAGCAAACAGAGTTTAGTAATAGGAACATTATCCGAACTCGCAAGACTTGAAACAATGAACTCTGGTGAGTAGACCAGAACGATTTGACCGAAGCTTAGACGGGATACAATTTTCTGAAGTAATTCTATAAGCAAGCGGTTGGGATCGATTTGGTGATAGAGATTATCTGTCAATATATGGTTGATAATAGGAATGAAATCGGCTATAGCACCTAAAAGATCGATACTACCAAGAACAGTGATGTAGTCATCGATAAGAGTAGAGTCTATTTCAGACTTGTTATCGTAGCTCTTAGTCAAGTGATCTATCACGCTGAGAGTCTGTTCGTCTACTGAGGTGGTGGTAGCTGGAGCTGGCATTTTATGAATATATGATGTATTCTGACTTTGATGGAACACTTTTGAGGTCAATGATAAGAAAAACCAAGGATATGGTAGGAATGAATAGAGAACTACTGATTGAATATTGATACCTATGAATTGGCCGTTCAAGACCAGAATGAATTCTTATAGAAATGGAATGAAAAGATGAATCAGAATTCAATGATTCACGAGACAACGGGAAATCGGGAAATCGGGAGGCCAGGCAAGTCGAGAAGATTTTCTACTCTATGACGCTACCCTACTTGTCGTCTTTGATGACTTTATTTGAAGGAAAAGAATAGAAAACTTTAGCTTGCCACCAATGACAAATTCCTTAGTTAAGGAAATCCTCATAGTTAAGATTCTCATATGATTCGCATAAACAGATTTTTATGCGCATAATTACTTTTCACTCTCAGTTAAGAAAAGCGAAAAGTAGCATTTTCTTACATAAGACTTCGTCAAATTGACCGTAGTTAGACAACTAGGACAATCGAAGAGCTTATACTCTAGATTAGAAAGAAATAGGACTGCTTAAGTAATATACTTTTCCATTTCACATTTTTGGGAATGATTCAATTATTCAAAATTACTTAGAGGACTACAGGGCAGACAATGAACGAATAGAAAATTCTGCAAGTGAAAATTGAAGTTAAATCAGAACAAAAGCGTTGTTTAATATATCATACAGACCGAGAATTGACAGCATCAGTCGATATGAACCTCATGATTTTACCAAATAGGAAAAACTCGTTATTAGCTGCGCAGATTCACGTAATTAAACATGCCATCAAGCCGTCGAAAATGCTCGATCTGTAGCCCCCTTACACGTCTATTGTACTTTTCCATCCAGCAGCACGACGCGTCGAATGGCTCCTACTATAAAGTAACCAAGAGGTACAAACCCATTGTTCGGTATTGTGACCGGAATGGTTCTGGTTGCGAATTCAATGTTGCCGATCGAGTGCATAACATAGCTACAGCAAGAATGTTAGCCGACAGTTACATTCCGTAGATCAGGGGTACATCCAACGGTGTCCAATATGATCGGTGCCTGTAGAACTATACATCTAACGGTCCGATATTAATGGTCTGATTGCTATTCACTAGAGTAACTAGTCAGTATCTACCAACCGTTTTTTCACGGCCGATTTTCTATATGCACAGGATAAATCAGAGGGATTCTAACTTCTAAGCCGATTACGTCGATAGAGACTACGTTTCATTTGCCTATTGAAATAGACGGTTGACATGGGAGCAGACATACATTCTGGAACGTACGTTTCCCTCAACCATTTAGAATTTTGCCGGGATTATTTCATTTGTTCAATAAGGAGATGTTAAAGAATTTCCTACCGTGGGAATGTGAATAAATCAAAACCACTAGGTACAAGGAACATAAGATGCCTTGAACCACGCAACCGTCTACATTAGACGATAAATCAAAGAATTAAGGCAAACTTTTTACCCGAAATTTGTTTCATATTCCCCTTAGCAGATCTTGGACCATGTAGGAAATGTAATTGAAAATAATTACTACAATAGGCTATTTATGGTGTCTTATCTCTCGCTTGTACGTTGACTTTGAAATTCGTTCAGGTGACGTATTGTAGCATGGGCAACCGCTCCCAAAAATCAGCCTCCAGGATTTGGTGGTTTAAACATACATCTGGAATTGAAACGATTGCATAATTTGAGATACGATAGGCAGAATCATACATGGAGAACTACTTCCACACGAGAGTATATCCAAACTCAGAGTTAATGAAGATCTAGGACAACCAATTCACGAATGAAACGATAACAATGTGGATCGGAGAAGATCCAATTGCAAAATGTTGACAAAGGCTAAACATGTAGATGTCATTGGACAAGTTTTGTCATCCTGGTATACTGAGGCATGGTCGAGATTTGAAACAGGGTCGGAACTACAGTAGCACTAGATTAATAAATTACGCTACAGGATTGGTATGTGAGCCTACTATTACAGAGAGAAATATGTCCACGTCGAACCTGATTATCCAATAGTTTTCCATAAGGATCTTCATTATTTTAGTAGGCGGACAAGAGCAACAAGGTGATGATCGAAAATTTCTGAAATAGGTTGGGACTCAGATTTCAGTATCAGAAGGTAGACCAGGGTCAGACAATACATTATTAGCCAATGTGTAGAGGATCCAGGGTCTGCCCCGAAACTAACATATGGAAGATGTCAACCCCATTAGGACCCTGGGGAGTAAAACTGCAGTTTTGCAAAAATCCAAAAAACATACAGGTAGGAATTCTGCCATGGAAGATTGATAGAATAAACAGCGATATCGTAATTCGATCAATTAGGATAACACTCGCCTCAATACAGTAGTAAAAATTGTTCAACTTTAGGCAGAAGGTCACCTAGTATATCAAGAAGAACTGCAATGAAAAACCTATGTACACGATATTCTACAGGCTTTACTTATCCTGTGATATTTGAATACTACTCTTAACTAAGTTTAGTTTAAGGTCCCGTTCTATGTCCTGTCTTCGAAGAAAGGACAGTCAAAGGTACCTTTGATTTACTTTATTGACTGTTAAGTTATCGTCACAAATCTTCTGAATTGTTATCTGATCGATGGGATCGAAAAGGACGACTTCTCAACAGTGATAAAGATTAGAAGAACAGTCAAATCTGCAATTTATCTAACATCAATAGAACGGTGCAATACAATAATGAAATTCAATGGGAGCGAGCCCGTGAAAGTCTGCCAACAATAGTTAAGGGTCCCTACCCTCGTGCAAGCTTCCTAATGGGGTGATTTGTTTGTAGGTAGAATGCTAGGCGACTCTTGCAAACTATTCCGAATAAGGTATTTAGGGCCCCTCCATGCATATGAATTAGGGAGTACGGTATGCATAGACTGAAAAATGACGAAGTTTTGGTTCGCATTTCAACTGAATTTTTATTTAGGAGAACGGGACCTGTACCCACACTTCTAGTTCCAGCATAGAGGTTTCTGTTTCTGGTGGAGCACTTGTCATCTAGCCGTGGATGTATGTTGACACAACAATGAAACTAGCTGTAGAAGCAACCAGAAATCTGCTATCACCTCCACATACATACGGCGAGCATAGAAGCTGTGTATTACGAACAATATACATGTAAGTACGAGAAAACCGTGACAAGTAATTAGTCCACTCAGTTGAATTGGTTCTCACATGAAGGGTCCTCAGTTTTTAGAGCAATAGTCGGCCGTTGCACCAAACAGCCCTGTAGCGAGCAAAATCGCACCTCTAGTAATGTGAAGGTTTGGGCATTCGCTCGCGTCGGAAGAGGTCTCAGCAAATGGACGATATGAATGGAACAAAAACCCATAGCTTCTCTGAGCGATCTAAACAGACATCGAATAGTATGACAGTTCTGCTTGTACTCGTATTGAAAGTTGGTTTCATCGCGATTAAAGCTTAAAGCAGGGTGATAGAACGGTAATAAAAAAAAGACAAAGCTAGGGATAAATTATTTTTTGTACTTTTTTATTATTAGGCTTTGACGGAGCGCTCCAGCAGCAAAGAACAGGGTTAGTGCAGGAGAGGCAAAAAATAAAACATTTTGTATACACTAAAAGCTAATCTAAGTCAGTAAGCTACATGAGGTCTAAAAGACTGCAACTTTAGGAAAAACAACAATCTGCCTCTGAACTCTTTCATTAGGGTCTAGTACTTTTGCCTGCAGCAGAACGACCTCCCTAGCTGAATTATCCACTGGAATTATATATATGAGGAGGTTGCCGCCCGAAATGCCTTGTACAAAAGAAAGTAACCCAGACATAGAATATCCTTAGCGCGTTCTCGCATATAGTTGAAATAGTACTTATAGAACTAGAATCCCACCCCCCCAGGATTATCTTAGCGGTTTTATCTATTTTCTAGATACCACTGACCTATTTTCGCCAGCACTAGCCATTTTGCTTCCGCTCTAACTCATAGACACGAAGAATCGAAGCACATTCGCTATATCTTTGTCTCGTCTATTTGTGTCATTCTCACAGCACACTACAATTCATTGTCGTCTATAAATTTCCTGAATAGGTGAATTTTTTTTGTCAGACCAGGGGAATTTAGCCGCTTCCAGTGCAAAGACCTACGATTACTTATTGGAATCAGACAACACCAGAACCCTGTCAACCAAGAATCCACCCACTCCAGACGCGTAGAACCCATCGCAACCAGAACGATTTCAAGGAATTCTACCAAATATTACACTGCTTGAACGCCCTTAAAGCAGAGTAATTGTTACCAGTTGGAATTTTCAGCCATCGGTTATTTTTTGGAATATTTTTTTTTGCACAAGGCCAGATATATTTATACGTGGTTGGGTCCATAGCAAATACTAAACTACTTTTCTGATGTCGTCTCCAGAAACTATTCACTCTATGGTTTCGGCCGTGTCGAACCTCAATACCCACACCAGTTTTACAGTCGCCTCTACCACTTCCTCGAACACTGATTCACTTACTCCTCCTACCAGCCCTGCTTCACACACTTTTGTAGTGGAGAAAATCGAAATGCACCATCCCATGCCTCAGAAGTTGCACACAGTGGAAGTCGCTGAGTCTCCTGTCAACGGAGTGCACCTCTTCAGCAGTGATGAGGCTACTGCTCACGGCATCAGTCACTCTCGCAAAACCTCCAGTCTTGTGGAATCGTTGGCTGTCGATGACATTGATGAATACAAGGAAATCGCCATGAAGCTCTACCAGGAAGACTTTGTCCTGATTCAGCCTGAAGAATACACACAATTCTTAGCTGCTAACGACGACGAAAGTGCAGAAATCAGAAGTTACTACATGGACTTGTTCAGATGGGATGAAAACTTGTTGATGGCCACCAGAAGATTGTGTTCCAAGTTGTACCTCCGTGGAGAGTCGCAGGAAATCGACCGTATCTTACTGTCCTTCACCAAGTCGTATTTGAAACAACACCCCAGCAACATCTTCTGCACTCGCAACTTTGAGCAAATCTACATCATTATCTATTCCTTGATCTTGTTGAATACCGCATTGCACAATTCGGAATTGAACAAGAAGTCCAAAATCTCCCAGGCAGACTTCATCAAAAACACATTTTCTACTTTCATGCAACAATCTCCCTCGACCCTGAGAAAGTTGACCATCAAACAGAGAATAACTATCGAACAGGAATTGAGCACGTTCTACGACGACTTGTCCCGTACCGAGTTGCATTTGAAGCAAGCTGCTCCTGAAGATGCCTCACCCAGACTCCACCAACCTGCTGTAGCCAAGTACAGAAGAGGTGAACACCCTCTCCCTCACGAATTTGATAACGACCCCACCTTTGGCCACGAAAACCAGTTCCTGGTCTTGTCCAGACAGGCCACCAACTCGTCTATCTGGTCTACTGATACCACTACCAACCGTCGTACCTCTTTGGCCATGAAGAGAATGACTACTACCTCTTCCAACGCCTCCCAGTTTACTTCCAGTCAGATGTCTCGTGAACAGGGTAAGAATGCTCGTGTTGGTATGGCAAGAGCTTTGATGTCAGACCAAAATAAATTCTACAAGAACGGTAACCACTCCCAGTTCTCTCAAGTTACCAGAAACACGACCATGACCTTGAGGAACAGACAGTCTAAGGACCATATGCACAGCAGCAATGCTTCCAACTACGGCAGTTTGAACAAGAAATCTTCTCGTTCTTCTGTAGTTTCTCGTGACTCTACCACCAACTCTATCTTTGGCGATGAAGTCTCGGTGTTGTCTATCGATACCCAGAATCTCAACCAGATTGACTTTGATGGATTGCACGATGATGCTGTTTCGCAACAGGAGTTGGAAAACTTCAACGTTGAAGACTACCAGGATCAGTATGATTTAACGTTAGAATTGCAAGGTTCGCCATACTTGAAGGAAGGCTTGTTGAAGTTGAAGATCTTCAACAACGACCAACAGGACGGCTCTCAGGAAATGACTGCTCCAGTTTCTTCAGCTGCCTCTACCATCTCCAACTCTAGTGGCCGTGGCTTCTTCTCGTTCTTCAGCAGATCCCACACAAACAACCCATCTGCTGCTCGTAACCAGACATCTACTGTCGGTACCTCTTCACATGTCTTGAGTGCCAACAAGTTTGTCGAGAACTTCGTTGTGGTGTCCAAGGGTGAATTGTCATTGTATTCTTTTGACCCTAAGGTCATCAAGAAGCACCAGCAGAAGGTCAGAAAGTTGAAGAACAAGAGACTGATGCAGCTCATGACTATCACCGAGTTCGACAACTTGGAAGAAGAAAACCAGGAAGATGAAGTTGGTGACGGTAACTGGTTGAAGAACGCAGCAAAGATCGGTAGCTACAACTTATGCTCCTGTTTCGCCCAGTTGGAAAAGTCATCTACCTCCTCCACCAAGAAGGTCTACACATGGTCGTTGTCGTTCCCTAAGATCTCCAAGAAGCCTGCCAAGAAGTTCTTGTTTGAGTCTGGTACCAAAGAGATCGCCTTGGAATTCGTCAACACCTGTAACTTCTGGGCTTCCAAGATCACAGCAATCCCAACATTGGAAGAGTCTGTTTCGTCTATCGAATACGGATGGACCAACTTGGATGGTATCGTCAACCGTCGTGAACAGTTCAAGAAGAACAAGAACATAATGAAATGGGAACCTGTTGTCAAGGGTGTCTATCTTTCTAACTACATTGTTGTGAACGACTTCGACGAATCCGCTAACCACTTGGGAATGATGAAGCAATTTGTCAAGACCCTCAAGTACTACGATCATTTGAAGAAGTTGTTGAACGAGTTCAACCAGATGAAACTTAAGTTCATGAAGAGCTTGCCAATGAAGCAATACGCTTGCACCAACTACAGCAGAGTAATCCATAACTACGATGCTAAACTCGAAGAATACAAGTCGGAGTTGAACAAGTACAAGAACTATTTGATCATTTTGGGCTTTGGCTTGCAATTGAGATTCGACTTGGAAACCCAGGACAGATTGGATGCCACATTAGATGAAGAAGACGTGGTATACGACGACCAACATTATCCTGCTGGCAGGGATGATGACGACTTGACAAGATTGGTCAAGTTTGAGATCAAGAAGTTGTTCTTTAACATGAAGGACATCGGTAAGATCATTCCCACATTCCAATCCTCCAAGTCTATCCACAACTTGACAACACTCACCAACCAGGAATTCTTTGAAGAATTGGAAGATGGAAGACCATTCCCATTGGTCAAGTCGCCAAAAACCTTCACCTTGTCTAACTTCAACGACAACGAAAGCCCTATTGCCCAATTAATAAATTCTTCATCTACCTTGGCCAAGGATGACAAGGATTTACCACACAGCTACAGCACTGGCACCATTAAAGAAGAGGATGAGCCAGAAGACCAAGAATTGGAAACAAAGGTCGATACTCCAAACTTGTCTACTGAGTCGTTCAGTTCTGCTACATTGATCAAGGAGCCTATGTTAGCCATCAGAAACACAGAGATGCCAATGGCTGTGATTATTACTTAAGTGTATACTTTCTTTCATACCCTTTATACCCTCTATGTTGTATAGTAATGTATTTCATTTCACGTTATCAAAGTATGTATCAAGTCGTAGACGGCAGAGATAGACTAGAGATCGCACGATACAAGAGTATGTCTAGCAGAGAAAGAGGGTATGGGGTACGGTTGGGACAGTACTGTAGAGTAAGTAAAACAGAGTAGAGATCCTAGAGATGAAGCAGCTTCTACTGCGGGTGATTTCACAAGAGCTCATTTCACTAAGGGATTTGAGCTCATATACTTCAACACTTAGACTCAAAAAATAGAAGGAAAGTCCTATTGTAATGATGCATAGATGCTGTACTAGAGATGCGCCCAAGGTGAACCTCCCGTCCCTCCCGAATCGATTGTGTCAATGTTTACTGAACTGTTTACACTGTGCAATAATTGCGAATAATTCATAAACCTGTTTATTCGCAGCTGTGCCTGTCTGCCTCAGACTTTAGTCAAGGGACTTGCACAACAATTGTATCAACGCGTTTTGTGATCTTGTCGATTACTCGAATCGTTTGTTTTGTTTCACGCATATCATATTTTCACCTGGATTAGACAAAGCTACTCCTGCTGGACCGGGCAGAATTGTGCTTTTGTTAAAAATACCTGAATCGATTCAATAGCTAAGAATAACCCAGGCACAACTGCTCCTTGTTGGAGATCGGCACATCGGCACAGACGGTCTAGACGTAAGATATTGTAGATCTGTTTGTGTAGATCGTCTGCTGCTAAACTCTGTTGACATTGGAAGTGTGATGGAGTACTAACTGTCGTACGGAAGTATCAAGTTATTGTAACAGAGTAAATATAATCACTAATTTATATAGTTGTATGTTGGATACAGACTTTCGAAGACTCTACAATAACGCAGAACAGATACTATCATAGGCTGGTCCACACAGAGTGATATCTCAGCATTTGGACAGTTATCTGGAGTAGTACGTACACTGCACCGTACCACATAAAAGTGATAGCAGTTGAAGATTTGTGGAGAAGAGAGAGAAAGATATAGTTAGAACAGAGAGATCCATGGAGCCTGTAGTGTAGATTCACAGAAGAAGTAGCAGAATTTGCTTACCGATAAAGTAATAAATATCTGAACAGCTGGTAATAGCGATCTAGCCATATATCTTGACCCTAGTAGATATAGCTGCTGTAAAAGCCAGATGCTAAACTGGTAGACCATTTTCATATTTAAGGTATTTACCAGACAAACTTATCCAGTTAGGTCGCGCTACCATAACAAAATTGGTATCACCAAGTTGCGCGCTACCATATAATCGCACGACATTGTCGGCGACATTTGTCCTACTTCCGCCATTCACTTCCAGTCTAAAGTACGTACGCCACCAATTCGTTGATCACTTCTTCAGCTACACAATTGTCAATTGCAATAGAATTGTACTTCCACTATTACAGGTTGACATTGCAGATTACCCGGTGTGACATATCATACTTTTGTTTCAAAGCCTAGCTTGAAAGAACCAGCACAATAGAAGATTTCTATATTTGAAATTCCGAAAGTACTGAAGCATACAGTATCTGAAGAACACGATAACCCAGAAAGGAGTTATAAAAGATACTAGAATCACATCTACTCACATCATTCTAGATATACTACATTTTGTTAAAAGTATATCGTTCGAATTGGATCTATCATATAAGATATTAGAGATACTATATTGTTAACATAGTACCATAATCTCATTGGTAGTATCATTTTATCATACCAATTGATACTGCTTAGATATCTTTTGACTTTCAAGTATATTACATCATGTCAGATCCTAGTTCCATCAACGGAGGTTCTGCCGTGGCCATGGTAGGCAAGGATTGTATAGCCATCGCCTGTGACTTACGTTTGGGTAACCAGTCGCTTGGGCTTGCCAACAACTTTGAGAAGATCTTTCAGTTTGGTGACAAGACGTTTTTGGGCTTGACAGGGTTAGCCTCCGATGTCACTACGTTGTCGGAAGTATTCCGGTTCAAGAATAATCTCTATAAGTTACGAGAAGAAAGACAAATCGAACCAAAAACGTTGGCCAACTTGGTCAGTTCCACATTATATGAAAAGAGATTCGGCCCTTACTTTATTGGACCCATAGTTGCTGGTTTAGACTCTAAGACGAGCAAGCCGTTCATCTGCGGCTTCGACTTGATCGGCTGTATTGACTTTGCTAAGGATTTCATTGTCTCTGGAACTGCCACGGACCAGTTGTATGGTATGTGCGAATCGCTTTACGAACCCAATTTAGAGCCCGAGGATTTGTTTGAGACGATCAGTCAAGCGTTGTTGAACGCCGTAGATAGAGATGCATTGTCTGGTTGGGGTGCTATTGTCTATGTGGTTACTAAGGATAAGGTTGTTAAGAGAGTGTTGAGAACTCGTCAAGATTAGTGTATATTAATGAAGAGTAGAAGAAGTGAAGAAGACAAACATCATAAGGAGATCTAGAGAATCGTAAAGTATATAATAACAGAGTATTGCGAGGAGTGCATTGATATGAAAGATTTTGCCTACAGTGAATACTATCCTAAATCATAATATTTCTATGTACAAATCATAACTCCTATCCTATGTAATTAACCATATGTTGGTATATAATGGAGTATCTTCAGATATTATGCAAAGAATAGAGAAGAGATATAGGTCAGAATAATATCCCCTTTGTCATAATGAAGTTTCACAATCTTGTTCATACTTTTCATTTTCATTCTCAATTTCTACAAGTGCTCATATTCTTCTTAATATCTTCTCACATCTTTCTTTACTCCTTTGAACGACAAATCAGTTCAGTTCTTGTTTTGTTCCTTCAACTTGGCTTCTGCTTCCTTCTGGATCATCTTCTTCAAATAGCCATTCTTTCCATATATTTCTTCTTCGTTTTGCTTTCTTTTCATCTCAAACTTCTTATTTCTCTCTCTACTTTCTCTTATTCTAGTCTTGGCGTCTTCCACTCTGGTATAGTGCAAGCACTTGGACAACTCGTCCTTCTCAAAGTTGCACATTCCCAAACACTGCTTAAGGAATTCTTGACGATGGCATTCTTCCAAAGCGTCCATGAGCTTTTCGCAGGGATCGAATCTATTCTTGTCCAACTGTGGATGCATGATGTGAATATGAGGGAAGAAAACAGGAAAGATTCTCTTGAATAAGTGTGAGATAGAGAACAGGACAAGTAGATGAAATAAAGCTAGAAATTGAAAAATCATTTAATAGCCTATGAGAAATTTCTCTGCGCTACCATATCAGATCACCTGACTCGAAACGCACTCCAAAAACCACTTGCTATCAACTCCTGATTATTGAAAGAATATATCACTGCTTTTTCTCCACCACCGTGTATTTTTCTTTCTTTTTGCTTTAACTCTGTGAAGTTCTCATTTTCGTAGCTTTCTGATATCCCAATTCACAATGGCTCCTACGACCGAAACAGACGATGTTCTAGACTTCATCAATTCGTTGCCTGACTCCAAGTCCGGAACCCCCAAGCCCAAGAAGACCACAGAGTCCAAACAAGCTGATGGAAAGGATGAGGATTTCCTAGAGTTCCTCGACGAGATTGCTCAGCACGAGAAGAAGACGACTGTTACGAAAGCAAAGTTTGAACCAAAGAAAAAGACAGAGAAAGATGACTCTGAAAAAACCGACAAGATTGAGAAATCCGAGAAGCCTGAAAAGACAGAAAAATCGGAAATTGACGGCAAAAAAGACGAAAGTAAAGACAGCAATGATTCCAAAAACAATGAAAATGGTGTTCTCAATGCAAGCGAGGAGTTGGACATTGATCCTTTGGCTTCTATTACGAACTGGTGGTCTACTGAAGGAAGTTCTAAGGTGAGTTCGTTATGGGGAACGATTGCATCCAACGCACAATCGCTCGGAGAAACCACTTATCAGATCGCAAGTACCACAACCAATCAATTGAATCAACAGAGACAGAAACTTCAGCAAGAAAACACAAACGTAGCAGTGGATCTTGCTGGACGTCTTAATTCTGTCTTTCTCAATATGAGCCAGCAGATCAAACAAGGCTTGATTGACGACGATGACGAATTGCTTAACATATTGGTAGTCTATGACTTGTACAATTTACAGTATGTAACACAACTCATTGCCCATAACTTCAATGCTGTGATGGGTCAAGTAGAAGGAGGAATCCGTGTGACTGTCAACGATATCAACCATAAGAGCGAAAACGACGACATAAAGTTGAACATGTTCTACGGCAAAGTTATTGACGGCGAGAAGTTGTGTTTTGCCAACTTGGAAAGCTCTATCAAGAGCTACCTGAAGATCATGAAAGAGAGTGAATCACACCATGAGAAACAGGAAGATGAAGTTAAAGACCAGACTGCTGATGAGCAAACAGAAGCCGTCAAGCAGATTAACAAGTCCAACATCTTCATCTCGATCCAGCCAATCACGACTAGCATAGAATCTAACGATAAAACAGCCGTGGAAGACGAAAATGAGGATCGTGCTGTTCTCATCGAGTCCAACAATGCCAATTCCTTCTCGTTCACCATCATCTTGAAGGATATCACCAACAACATCACTATCATCACCAAAACACAACCATTTCCTTTAAGATGGGCCAAATGGCTTGACGGTGAAGGTGTGGATGAAGTCAGCGAAGGTGAAGTTGATCCACGTGAATGGGTCAGAGGCTGGATCAAGCAGGGCTTGGACTTGAGTTTAGGTGTTATTGCTCAGGAATACGTTATCAAGAGAATGGGAGTATAGCCAATATTTATAATAAGTTAAGATATAATAGCAACAAGCGAACATCTACTGGTGTATTTATTGATTTTAAAGTAGAAATGTAAGAATCATGTGAGTCATATTTCTAGTTGAATCTATACTAATTTTATATCTCTATTCGTCTATGTTGCCGTCTCTAGACCAGTTTATTCGTGCCCTCCATCAAGACTCTGCGAGTCCGAACTGACAAGCTAGCAGCTTGCGTTTCAATTTACTTGTCTACATTTCATTAATCTTTCGCTGTGTTATTAATCTATAAAGAAAGATAAAAAAATTAAACCCGTACCCGATATGAAAATATGTGCTGAAGCATAATGTAGACTGTGATTGCGATTTAAGGTGAAGAATTAGAATAAATCAGCAAATTCAGCAATGTGTGGATGAATTAAGTTTTGGTTCATGATAGGCAGCAGCTGCTGTTGAGATTGTGCTTGAGCCTGTTTGAACAACAAATGGTTGCCAGAACCGTTTGAGTTGATTTCGTCCACCAAGTTCTTGACCGGCTTGGACTGCAGGAAGTTCTGAATGCCACAGGCCGAGTAGTTGGACATGATTCTGTCGAACGACGTCTCGTCGTTGGCAATCAACTTGTTGTTGTAATCGATGATGATAGGGAACTTGATGGTGTTGTTCTTGACGGTGTCGTAAGAGACAACCTTCTCATCGTGGATGTTGAAGTTCTTGATCAACTTCGACTTGTTTACAGCAGCATTGGAGGAGGCGTCGTTCATCAACAACTGGATCAAGATGGATCTGTTGTCTGGGTGGATGTCGACACACTCGTCAATGATGAACTTAAAGTCCTTCTTCGACAAGGTCTGGTTCAACTTGAGATCGATGTTGAACTTGTGCTTGTTGGCTGTGAGTGTAGTGTTGTACAAGATCTTGTCGCTCTTGGCGTCCTTGTACTTGTGCAAGGTGCAAGGTAATTCCGAGTAGTTGCTGAGCTTAGAAAGCAAAGAGTTGGAAAGAAGAGAATTGGTGTTGTGGTAGATTGCAATCGATGTCGATGGCCTGGTGGCAGTAGCGGCAATGGGACTGTTGGCCATCAAAGAGTTCGAGAAAGAACGAAGAACCAGCTTGAACATGGACATCTTGCTGTTGTTGTGGACTATTGTTGAAATTGTGTAGTGAATGAGAATCGTTAGCTACTCAATAGATTGTGCAATGTATTGAATAGATAGTAGACCTTTGCTGGCTGGTTGACTGTCGTGCTGTCGGCGAGTGTTACTGAAGTTTGCTGTTTTGCTGCTGTCCTCTGTTGGAAGACTCTATAAGAAGTTTTGTTGAAAAGTGCTTGGAGAAAAAAACAACGCCAAAACTTTTCTTATCTGGCTGCAATCTCTATATATATATAGGGCCGCTTAACTGTGCAGAAGAGGGGAATCTTTTTTCGCAATCGTTTATTTGGAGGGCCAACAAAATCAGAGCTGGACACCTGCACACAGCGACCCCTCTTCTCATCTCCTCCTCTATACGAACGAGTTTGTTAGCGCCAACAGGGCTGTGGATTTAATATTAGCTCTTCTGGCTGTACGAGCTGGATAATAATGTCAGAATAGACTTCTGTTTTGGAGCTCCACCAGAAAAGAAAAGGTGTTTGGGCTCTTGGGAATTTAGTTAGAAGTTGCCAGAGTCTGGATCTATAATTAGCACGTCCAGCTCTACGAGTAGGCTGTAGAGATTGAGCTCTAGACTACAATTGTGGTTTATCTGGTCTGCAATTCTGGCCCAATTCTGATCCAATTCTGGCCTACAATTTTCTCTACAATTTTCTCTGCCATTTTCTCTGCGATTTTCTCTGTCATTTTCTCTACAATTCTAGTCTATTTGCTCTTCAAATCTGCTCTTAATTTTCTCTATAATTCTAGCCTTTTCTATCTTAATTCTGGTCTCAATTCTGGTTTCAATTCTAGAACAATTGAGGCCCATTATCTGGCCCGTTATCTGGCCCACTATCCTAACTGCTCTACATTCTCTCTAAATTCTCATGCTGCTGGCAATCTCGAAATCACCGCCTCCAAAATCACAATCTACTAACTATGTGGCTCCGATTCTAGACTTAAACGAAACACATTCCCGTTGACTCACCCCCTCTAGGCAATCCCCTCCTCAGCCGTTGCAACTCTTGCCACACGACTCTCACACGTTTCTCCTCTGTCCAACATCGATTTACTCCTCCTTGAGCCATCACGTGAACCCCTCCTGGCACAACTTCTGTTTTCGACCTGGCTTCGGTACTCACCTTCGCCAGTCTCATCGCTCCTGCGCAGCGCTGAAGATTCAGCTCGTTCCAGAACTTTCCGTTTTTTACTCCTCTTCCTGTGCTCAGACATCTCCTCTTTTCACAGCTACAAGGCAGCTCTCCTATTTCCTGTTCTGATGCTTTTGAAAACAGCTGGCCCGTACAGTGTTGAGCTCGTCTGGTTCTCGTACGGAAACTTTTATGGGCTAATGCTCGGCCGCGGTTCTCGGCTCAAACTTTTTATCGCACTTTTCATGTTGAGCTACTCCTCTTCTCCTATTCTGCTCCCAGCTTCTCTACTCCAACTCTATTTCTCATATGCTTCCATTGCCCAACTTGCTCTTCTTGCTCTTCTTGCTTTAATCAGCTGAAATGCTTCATCGCTCTTATCTTTGCTGCTTACATTTGCCACTCACTCCTCTTTTCTCCTTTCTCATCTCCTCCTCTTTCCCTCTCTTCCACTACCTTCCACCTTATCTTATCGTACATGCGATTCTTCCGTGCACACCTTGACACAACAATTCTTTGGACACAAACACGTGTAAGCCGTCGTGTGAGATTGTTGCGAGCTGAGCAGCCTACAAAGGAACTGTCCGAGATAACAACTCTGGCTTCACGTGCTAACCATCCCTCTTGGCTATACGGTCCCTTCTCTCTCTTGCCCTTAGCTAATAACTTTGACTAACCCCTGAATCCCTGGCCAACATTCTCCTCTATCGCTATGTGCTGTCTGTCGTCTTATCTTTGGTTCCAGAATCGCTGTGCCACATGTGTCTTTTTCAACCTTGCCGTTTTCTCCTTCCAGCGTGTTCTGGTGTTGAGGGATTTGAATATATGCAAGTGAACTTACATTTTTCCGAAAACGCCTGTCATAATAAATCTAAATATAATTTTCCGCCATATATGGAAATCTCAAACACCGTCTACACCACAATTCTAGATGCACAGTATATTAGCAGGCCATATCCTTTTGCTCTGTTCTCTGTTTGTTACAGAATTGTGGGTGGCGACTTAATCCCCTAGATAAGAGGTGTTGCCCGTTTAAAGTTCTCTAATTGCAATTACATATTTGGACCTGGACGTGCATTGATACAATGAACCCCCTGGTGGTGTTCGGTGGGATGGATGGACAAGTCTAGATCTCCATCTATCGTACTTTTAGAATTGTGCCAGGGCAATGACCATTGGTATCTGGTCTATCTTATCATGTGTGTTTCAGCATAGCACCCCTATCTCTCCATTGTCCTGTCTACATAAATCGGCCCTTATCGTCATACAGAATGTATTGGATGATTCATTTCAAAGTGTACAGAGTTGAATGTTTATTGCCGAGCTGGCTCAATACGAAAAGCGATAAATAGAAATAGACCATGAATCAAACCGCAATCTACAACTACATTACAAATAAAGTAAGCTGATCTTTCTATCGGAAACCCCTTAAGTGCGATTGAACGCTTGCTACACATTCTTGGAATTGAGTATTCAAACTCTTCGTAGAAAATTTAAATGTAGCACAGGGAAAACCATAAATTCATACCAAATGTTTCCCCCTACACTGTCCACTTCAATAGCACCAAACGCTGATTTCTCTCTAAGAAGTCGTTTGTAAACTTCTGTATGAATATACTCTGTAGCAAGTATTCTTATCGGCATTGTGCAGGCGCGGTGTGGCGGATGATAACTAATCAAGTGTCTTTTGTGAATTATGGGATATCGAGACAAAAACTGATCTAGCTAATTGTATCTGTTCAATTGAACTCCATTCTACTTCTGTTTGCCAATGTCGACCGCGAAAACACTCAGAGTGGCTGTTGGACAGCTTTGTTCATCCTCCGATTTGGCCCGTAATGCCAGAGTCGTCAATAAGCTCATTCAACAAGCTGTTCAAAAACAGGTTTCAGTGCTTTTTCTTCCAGAAGCCACTGACTACCTCTCGAGAAATGCCCAACATTCATACGAGTTGGCTACCTCCACGCATTCGAAGTTTGTCAGTGTCATTCAGAAACAGCTCCAGCTGCTCAATTTGTCTGACTTCTACGTAGCTATAGGAATCCACGAGCCTACCGAGGGAGGAAAGCGGGTTCAAAATAACCAGCTCTGGCTCGATGCGCAGGGCAAGATTATTTCTCGGTATCAGAAAATACATTTGTTTGATGTGAATATCAAAAATGGACCCATCTTGCAGGAATCAAAGTCGGTAGAACCAGGCAATAAGATTTTGGAGCCATTAGCCATTGCCAATTCTGACTTTCTGGTGGGGTTAGCCATTTGCTACGATATCAGATTTCCTGAGTTGGCCCTTAGATTACGTAAACTCGGAGCAAGTATCATCACCTATCCCTCAGCTTTCACCACGAAAACCGGGGAAGCCCATTGGGAATTGCTAGGAAGAGCTCGGGCTGTAGATGCACAAAGCTACGTAGTCATGGCTGCCCAATCTGGTGAACATGATATCTACGCAGATAGACCTCCGGCGGAGGGTGAGGAGGTCAAGAAGAGAATCAGCTACGGGGAATCATTGATCATTGATCCGTGGGGAACTGTCCTCGGCCGGGGTAAGAAGTATACGGACGAGATCACAGTGGACGAAGATGGAGATTACTACGAGCTAGTGACGGCTGATTTGGACTATGAAAAATTGGAGGGGATCCGCAAGAACATGCCATTGTTAGAACACAGACGCCCCGACGTCTTTGGCTACGAGATATAGGAGTACTACTGACTGGTCATCGGTGGGGAGCATCAGAAATGAATGAACTCTACCTGAAGTGGAGAGAAGATAGAGGAGAAGATAGAAATATTTTGTGGAGTACAAGATTAAGTAGTGCAAGATAAAGGAGCAGAAGATAGCGGAGTAGATTCGACATTGTTCCAAATTCTTCTAATGCCCTTCTGTGTCACAGAAGGGAAATGGAGGCCTGTATGAAAATAGAAAATAGACAATAGTCCTTGATTCACCTCATCGAGACGTAGTTTGTAGCTAGTGACATTCTTCAAAATAATGTGGAGATGGAGTCGTGAGAGGAGTTGATGGTGGGGAGCCACTGCGGAGGAAAGGAAGCTGCGATGGCACAATAGCCCCGATAATGTGGGCTGAAACTGAACGAATATCGAGCTATTACCATTCGTCCTGGTAGCAGCGACTGAGATTGTAGTGTGATCTCCAGATTTGGGAACTCTCACAAATATTGACTCACAATTCTTGTGGATTCGTACGATTTAGCTCGTCATTTTTTTCGCTCGCATCCACGGATGAAGAGCGAAACATCCGTGCCGCAACGGTTATCGCACCAGTGGAACTTCAGCCTTCCCCTGCAGATTTATTTCTCGGACTACAATTTACGATTACTTTCTTGTGATTGTGTCTATTCAGACTAATAATCCTATGAATGTGATAAATATAATTTCAAGCTTGCAAGCCCATTTTCGTTTCGTGTACAAAACCTAACCCGTAAACCGTAGTACCATACTACGCTGTAATGATAGTAATCATGTCAAATGATGTCCCAAATGCTGAAGCGTGCTGAACCAGCAGCACGGAAACTTTTCCGGCAGGTTCAGGCCTTGTTCACAGGAGCAGCAGTGATGATTTCTTCGTTGGAGTGGATGGTTGGCTCGAATGGCTCGAAGTCGATTTCGCTAGCGATCGAAGACACAGTAGCGGCAGAGGCGGTCAAGACGTCATCGTTGGACACCAAGGAGGTGTCAGTCAAGTTGTTGAAGTTGATGCACCTTTGCTTAGAAGAGAACAGTCTCAAGTTGTGCGATTGTACTGGAATCCAGCATCTGGAAGCGGTCTTGAAGGACGAGATGTTGAGCACTTTTCTCATGGACATTGTGAAGAGATCTTTGGAATATATTTGGGTAATACCAGAAGGTTTTTGTTTATTGAGAGAGCTGTGTCAATTTGGATAAGGGCAGATAGGTCCACCTTTATAGTTTGAAAAATTTTACGACGAAATCGGTAGTTATTTTTTGTCTGTATGAATCATCTGAAATTTTCTGTGCCTACCCCAGACTCCGTCGACCCGGAGTCGCTCCATGTATGACTCAAGTGCTCATTTTATCGGAGCTGCGGGAGTTTTTTTAACGTCAGTAGCCATGGCGACTCTGCTTTACTGTGTGGGCGTGCGGAACCTTCATATAGCCGCTGCGCACTTGGTGACGGGATTTGAGTCTGCAGCGCAGAAAACCGAGGTTGACCGGAACTGGCTCCACAACCAGAGCCCAGATGGTGGCAGCGAGCCAATTGCAAACCATGTGTCAATTCGTATATCCACCAGATCCTCTCTGTTGGTAACGGTCGGGTGGGCTCATATATCGAAGTGTCGAAATATCTGGCACAAGACGCTGTCTCCATGTTGCTCTTCCGGATCAAACCGTGGTGGTGTGAGTCTGATTGTCATTGAAGTCCACATTTGTGTCCGAGAAAGTGAGCAGTTCCGGTGTACAGCAAGTCCGCCAGCCCGAGCACTGGAAAACAGTGCGGTCGGATCTCGGAGCCGGCATCAGGAGACATTTGTCTGATAGAATCGTGCAACACCATTGGATAGAGCCATACTGGCAGAGCCACGGACGGGCACATGATCTACGGCAAAGGAGTACGAACAAGATCCACGGATGAATACCGGTGCTACCATCATGGGTTCGGGCAGTCGGAGAATCACCACAATTACTCAGTAAAAAACCATTGCCCGTATTTCCATGCAAAAGTGGTGAGCTCATGGTCTCAGGAAGGTTCCGCAATCTACAGAAGTGCTGAATCGAACAATTAGCGTGGAAATCTGAGCTGATGATGTCACCGGAAAGACGAAAACACAACGCTGCCAGCCGTTGTCACCATACACACCTCCTACACGGCAGAGTCTCATAGCCTAAATACAGAAGAGTGGATGAGTTATAGGCTTGTGATTTGGTCGAAACTTTTCATTGCCCCATAGTCGCATAATCATGAAATCTGGGGTATCTGAGATTGTGCTCGTTGAGGTCATCTCCAACACGCAAAGGCTGTGCAAGAATGGCCCGTAATCTGAACAGAGTCCCTTGGACTCGTCTGAAATACATGAAAGTCACCGCAACTCTCGGTCTTGCTCCCTGTCCCCGGCTGCTAAATCAGTCAACGAATAAAATCTTATGTATTGTGGCGCTACCATAAGAGAGATGACTATGCCCCGGTGACGAACTTCTGGCGTAACCCGGTGGATGTCATTGGCTGGCCGATACTGAAGGGCTTGTGTGGTTTGGCTGCCAATTGCAGAGATCTCTCGCCCTGGCAAGAGACTGGCAAGCTGTCCATAGTGAAAGTGCAAGTAAATGTCGTTCTACCAGATTCCTAATTCTCACAGTAGACATTCCCTAAGGCCGAGGCTGCCCATTACAGACTGCGAGCTTCTAACGACCTCCACTGATTTTGCACGTGCACAAGCCCTAGTCTGCCGACCGCCCCCAACTTCCACTTCATCTTGAAATCTGGGGGTGAAGAGTTTGGGAACTCTTCTATAGGTTTGGTAACTAGAATAAAAGAGAGAGCCGAAACAGCCAAATAGGAACTTCGCAACCGTAGCAATACTCAAATCGGAATATCATAATACAAATCCCTTCTGTTGCCTCTACAATCTACGGCTGAATCCACTTTAGCGAAAGCATAGAAGAATTCAGAATAGGAACAGAATAGCCACATAGTTGAGATCCAAATATATCAACAGACAGGTTTTGCAATTTCAACATTTGCAATATACAATTGCTATTGAAGTATTGACAATTTCATCGAATTGCTGAAGCCACTCTATTCGACTTCATTGACGCTTGACAACTCATACGATCCTTACTACTTGTGATTATCATTCTTATAGCTTCGGTTGAAATCTTGTAAAATTGATAATAACTTGGTTTCAAAACGAGTTCTTTCACCTTCTTTCTATATCACACTGATCTTCTTGTAATAGCTTCACAATGGGTACAGGCTGGCTGTTGACGTCAGTCCTCAGAGACAAGATTCTCCAGTATGCTGCCTACAAACAAACATCTATTTCGCTTAGGCAGATGGTGCAATTTGGACCCAATCCCAGCCCAGGCTCCATCTTCCTAGCCTCGCAATTCATTGTAGAAGAGCTTCCTATTAGATTAGCTCTTAAGGTCAAGGACTTGGAAAATGCCCCGCTGGACTTGAACAAGATGCCCTCAACCATTAAAGTGAAGAACTGGTACGCGCAGTCGTTCCAGGAACTCACAGAATTGCCGAAGCCGACCATCAGTCCAGCATTGTACAAACTCTTGTATCCCAATGGGGAGAGCGTAAACTCTGGACCAAACGGTGCACAGAACATTAATGAGGCTGACACCACAGAAAACATCGCCAAAACAGAACCTATTGTCGCCACCAACCTCGACACAAACCCTGCCATCAATAACATTTTCTCAGACGATGGTATCGTAATCCGCCATCATCACCATCACAATAATGTTAGCAATCCAGGACAAAGCCCGAATCTGTCTCTGAGACTCAGATCCGAGTCGCCTACCTTTGGTAAAACTTACTACTCTTCTTGTCCCTCTAACATCGTGTGGCCAAAAGAGGTATATGACTACAACAGACTAGTATGTGATGCTCTCACCAAAATCAAGAAGCGTCACGACGCCACTGTAGCTACCATGGCCCAAGGTGTCCAGGAGTGGAAGGCTGAGCATAAGACGGTGTTTGTAAACTCTCAGATCCAGACCTTCTTGGACCGCTTCTACATGTCACGTATTGGTATCCGGATGCTTATGGGCCAACACATTGCGCTCAACATGGCCCAGGCCTCACCCACAAAGCAGAGAATAAGCTCATTCCTCAATGGTTCCAACACCGGAGGTAATAAGAACAAGTCCAACTACGTAGGTGTCATTTGCATTGACTGTAATGTTGGTGAAATTGCAGAAGATGCCATCGAAACAGCCAAGTACATCTGTGAAGAGTACTACGGTTTGTTTGAGGCACCCGAAATCCAGCTCATAGCTCCACAGAACGATATCAACTTCATGTATGTACCTGGACACTTGATCCACATGTTATTTGAGACCTTGAAGAATTCGCTTAGAGCTACTATCGAGTTCCACATGCCCCGTCTTAAGGCAGAGATGTTGGCCGCAAACCCAAAACTCAAGGAAGAAGACATCGACATCAACGACTTGACCTTCCCATCCATCAAGGTGATCATTCTGGAAGGCGACGAAGATATCGCAGTCAAAATCAGTGACGAAGGTGGTGGAATTGCCCGTAGCGAAGTGCCGCTCATCTGGACATACTTGTATACGACTGTGAGTGAAACACCAACGCTTGATGCCGAGTACAACCAGACTTCGTTCAAGGCTCCTATGGCTGGGTTCGGCTACGGTTTGCCCATTTCGAGATTGTATGCTCAGTACTTTGGCGGCGACTTGAAGTTGATCTCCATGGAAGGCTACGGTACTGATGTTTACTTACACTTGAACAAGTTGAGCAGCTCATCTGAGCCTTTGCCTTGATGTATACAGCTAGTAGATCTTATTTATTATGAGATGAAGGAGACGAAAAGTAGTTTATGAAGAAAGTTTACTTCAGATGACTGGGAACTCTATATGACTAAGTTCTATATGAAAGAGTTCTATATGACAGAGTTCTATACGAAAAGAGAATATATATTCATGAAATGTTGGTATATTGATTGTGTAAATGAATTCTGAAACTAAACGCACTTTTCGCAGCCATATCCAGCGATAAGGGCCGGATTAATGTTACAGCCGTAGATGAATTTATATATCTGGACAGCTTTTCCTATATTGAACAATAAGGTATAAGTATATCATGGTGGACACTTGTATCTAACTGTAATCACGACTAGTCCGTCCAGTATTCCAAATTTACCCACATGCTCTCTCTCTTTATAACTCATTAATTTCCCACTAAACTCTCGCTATTTTCAAATTCATGTCGCTAATTCTTACAAATTTTCTCGCTAGTCTCGACCAGACAAACATCCGCCACCGCTCAGTATTCTCTCTCTAGGTCTTAATGCACTCCCTCGCTATTTTCCAATGCTTCCTCGCTAATTCTCTTTTTTCTGTGCAGCCCCGTCCTTATTTCCCCATACTGATTCCCCACCCGCGCTTTAGCCGAGGACAAAGTCACAAGCCTGAGGTCGACTCGATTCACAAGTTTCTGACCGCCTTCACTCATTTATATCCACTGAACCATCAGACTGGCCTGACAAGCTCAACAGCGCCGCCTTCCAACTCGGCTCAATTTCAGCATACTGTATAAACAAATCCAGAGAAGCATATTTATCCGTTCATTTATATTCCTTTCGTACTCATTCGTTTTATTCACGTGACCCGCGACTCATCAATTTGACAATTTGTTATTGAATCTCCATACTTTTTTCCATTACCTCCACTCTTCTTTTTCTTCATTCACATCTCAAATACACATAAGTTAGCAAATAAGCAGCATGTCTTCTGCTCCTAGAACAAAGCCGTGGGAAGTCAGCTCTGGAACCTCAGCTGCTGCCGTGTCCGGCTCCGCTTCCGGAGCTATACCCTCGCAAACTTCTACTCCCATAAACCCATCAGCATCTACATCCTCATCAATAAACACATCAGCTGGACCGGGCGCCATTCCGGAAAGACCCCAGCTGCTCACAGCCGACTTCGGTTCCATGGCCTCAGCTTCACCCTACGGCGGTGCTGGTATGACCAACGGTATGGGTGGTG
Source organism: Scheffersomyces stipitis CBS 6054 (assembly GCF_000209165.1). Classification (NCBI taxonomy): domain Eukaryota; kingdom Fungi; phylum Ascomycota; class Pichiomycetes; order Serinales; family Debaryomycetaceae; genus Scheffersomyces; species Scheffersomyces stipitis. Next base: position 1,440,955 of record NC_009046.1, read on the forward strand.
TCGGCGCTACCAACTCCGCATATGGTTCGACTGGCTATGGAGCCAACCGGTATGGGATGGGATCGTATGGGCTGCTGATGTATGGGTCCGGGATGGGCTCTGGAATGTATGGGCTGTCGATGTATGGCGGTCTCGGTTCTTCTATGTATGGTGGTGGTTATGGCTCTGGAATGTATGGCATGGGAGGGTACGGTTCAGGCATGTACGGAATGGGAGGTTATGGCTCAGGCATGTATGGCCAGCCAGGAATGATGGGAGGAGCTTTGGGTGAAGGTACCCAGGCCACCTTCCAGCTTATTGAGTCGATTATAGGAGCTGTGGGAGGTTTTGCTCAGATGTTGGAGGCTACTTATATGGCAACGCATTCTTCATTTTTCACAATGGTTTCGTTGGCGGAGCAGTTTGGAAACTTGAAAAATGCTTTGGGATCTCTTTTGGGTATCTATGCTTTGATTGCTTTTATCAAGAAGATCTTCTACAAAGTCACGGGCCAGACGTACAACTACGGCATGAACTTGAAAGAGTTCTCCAAGTTCGAGAAACAACAGAAGAAGCTTGAAGACAATATCAAGAGGCAACAAGGCCAATTGGCTGGCTCCAGTAAATCCAGAATCTCTCTTAAACCATTATTGCTCTTTTTGGCAGCCTCCATAGGATTCCCTTACTTGTTGAGTAAGGCCATTCAGAAGCTCAATGAGCAGAACCAGCGTAGACAACGTGAACAACAACAACTCATGGGACCTGGTGGTGCTCCGTTTGATCCCAATAACTTGCAATTTGCTAAGACATTGTATGAGTTCAATCCAGAGAACCCCAACATGGAAATCGAGTTGAAGCCCAACGAGTTGGTGGCCATTCTTTCCAAGCTTGATCCTTTAGGAAACGAAAGCAAGTGGTGGAAGGTCAGATCCAGACTGGGTAAAGTAGGGTACGTTCCTCTGAACTACTTGAGTGTCATAGATCGTAAACCCTTACCGGCACAAGAGCTTCCTCCACCTTCTATGGCAGCTGCACCAGAAGCAGCACCAGCTGTGGAGATTAACGAAAAGGCATTCAATGAGTTCCAGAAGGGATTCTGATCATGAAATTATAGGATCTAGTTACGTTAAAATGTATAATATTTATTGGCGATTTGGGGTAGACTATCAATATTGATAGGGCCCGAATGTATGCTCCATCATAAGCTCTATCGACAGTGTTATTCTTCTTTATCATTTCTTGCCCTTCTAAATTTATCATAGGGTATCCTTGATCCTCATTCTTCGTTATCATCTTATATGTTTCATTATTACACTACGGTTTTCTCATTTTTATTCGGAACACCATATTCAATTGATGATACTACAGTTGAAACTTCACTAACATCTATTTGATATACTTTATCTATTTACTATGATTGCTCGTTATTGGGTCTCGTGTATGGATGAATACGTCCTGACTGACCTCCAGTTCTACGGGCTCGTTCTGGACCTCCAGTTCCTCCCTGCACTTCGGGGCTGGAACTTCTCAGCAGCCACAACGGCGTCAACGCACCAGGAACATTGTCATTGGGTGAAAGACTCTCGTTTCTGGTAGGTACTACAGCACGGTGAGTGAGGGGATTGACGGGAACCATACGGATTCTGACTTGTGCACCTGTTGGGTCATTGTCTTGAATTGTGATATTTGGTCCAAACTGAACATAGGGATTAAAGGTAGAACGGTAGGTAGTTGTTGTTGTGGTAGAACCATCAGCATTTATTGTAGTGGTAGTAGTACCATTCAAAGGAGTGCCATTAGAAGTAACTATAGGATCGCCGTTACCATTATTACCATTATTTCCATCATTACCATTATTGTTTACATTAGTTGTGGTTGTAGTTGTATTTGTTTCTGGTCTTACTACCGTAGATGGAGCTCGTCCTTGAGCTTGTTGACCCTGTCCTTGTTGACCTTGATTTGCCGGTGTGAACGGCGCTTGGTTAAGCCGTGAAAATTGCCTGAAAGGCAAAACATGAGCACCAGCTTCTGGAAAAGGAAAGCGTCTAGGTAGGATCAAGGAAGGGTCCCTAGTTCTAGTAGGTGAATAGCCTCTTGGAGAGGAATCTCCGTATGCAACAGCCCAGTTCTGTGGCATGTACGAGTCTGTAAGTGGTGTAATTGCGGAACTGAACGGTCTTCTGTATGGGTTGAACACATCAGTGCTATGGTCCACAATCTGGCTAATAGCACCTTGGCGATCGTTAAAGTTAGACAGAATATTATCTGCAACCTCAGCGACTCTTCTCGCAGAAATGGAGTTTTCCTCCTGTGCTGATTTGACTTCTTTACGACATAAGGGACAACTCACATTCGATTTCAACCATTCCACAATGCACGGCTTGCCAAAAACGTGATCGCAGCTTGGCATTTTGACAGGTACATGGCCCTCTGCCTTAGCTTCGTCAAGTCTTCGTTTCTTTTCTCCATCTGCCTTGGCTTCGTCTACATAGCCAGGAAAGTAATCGTCTGCATTAGCCTCCTCAAAAGTTACAAGGTTTCTTGTAGGAAAACGGATATAATTCAGCGAAGTTTCATCTACAGGCATGAATAACGATGGATCGGTGAACTGCTGTTTCTTCTGAATTGTTTCCTGCTTTATGTCCTGATTTCCAAGCAAATCACAAAGCTCTAGGTCTTGCTCCACGATCTGGGCAATGGATTCTTTGTCCTTGCACAACTTACCGGAGCGGCGAGTTTTGCCTCCTCTGCTATGGTCAATGCTGTTTTCACTGTCTGACTCATTTTTGTGTGGATCAGAATACGCATCATAGCAGATGGGACAGTCCTTTTCGTCCAATGTCTCCAAATCTACACTTATCAAACTGTCTATAGCCTCTTCAGATGCCAGCTTTCTCTGTGGAAGCAACCCGCTAGCTGTTAGGGCTCTGTCCAACATGTTGCGGAGCCATTGCATGTCTACATTGGAGGCTGAGTCTACGTCCAAGTTCATGACAGTCGTTTCAAGAAAAGCAGGATCCATATGAAAGTGATGTTTGAGTGAGATTATCAGAATAGGAAATAAAGGGTAGACCGATTTATATTGTTATAGTGTTTATCTGTACTTTGGCGGGTCTAATTGAATTATTGAAGCTTTCACTTCAATATATGGATACAAGGTTGAAGACAAGGTGAATTGCGGATTTTCAGGTTAACGCAGTGCTTGACACTATTGAAATAGTTGTAAATTTCGTATTGTTGTAGAAATCACACGATGAACTTCTTCAGCGTGATCTATGGTAGTGACGACTCTAAAGTGGCCATCAATGTGAACAATCAAGTCGTGCTTCTTAATTGTAACTATACTCTGTGTTTGTAAGCTTATAGATTAAGACTGAGATGCTGATATGTTCAGATACGACCGAATTTCTTTTATCGACCTTATGCGGTTTCTTCGCAACCTTTGCTCTAAGCAGTATATATCCAGCCTAAATTGTATATTCAGCTTATCAGAAAGAAAGAATATGTATGTAATATAAAATTCAAGCGACCTGGCTCTTAGTATTCCTAAGATTCAAGTCTATATCCTGCATGTTGACACGCCTGAAATTGTTAACTATGGCACATCTGATATGAGAACTAGAATTCTACTCTATATATATGTATGATAGTACCTAGACATGTGACGATAGAAGAGAACTGACGGTGGTTCATCTCCTTGTAGGAAAATGAAAAATAGAGAGCTGTAGAAAATCTCGTCTCCTCATTCTCTGTATAACAATCCAATAGAATCCGAAACAAGTTTTGTAGTAATGAAGAGATTCATTTCAATAGTCCAGTAGTAATTGTCGACTAGTAGCTCTATAAGAGATCAACTGTATCTTTGTGCAATCTATCACCTCTTGTTATTCCTCTATCTTTCGTACTATCTTTCAATTTTTTCATATCTTTTCTTCAATATGTCTCAAGACATTTTGTATTACAAGTACTGTGATCTCAAGCTCGTCACCATCGCCTGCTTATCTGGAGGCAACGAGCCGATCTGGTCCGGGGGAAGAGTTAACACCTGGGCTATCAAGTCAGCTTGGTCTTGCGGCATCGCCATCAACTTACTTATAGCTTTCTGAGGCAATCCACGCCAATGAGCAGGGGGTTGCGGTGTAGAAGAATGTGAAGGATATGAGTTATTATAGCCAGTGTTCTGGTACAGCTGCTGTGGATTGTACTGTTGTTGAGGTGGCGGAGGAGGTGGAAGAGGTGGCTGTTGTGGTGCTGGAGTTCCTGAAGCAGATTTCATGGAATCGCTAATCACTTCTTCGTCTATAAATCCCATTAGCAAAAGAGCTTGAGCAGCAGCAGTGGCCAAATACGGGGACAACAGAAACACCTCGTATGCTCTCAGGGCATCTGGACCGCTCAACATGTTCTTAAGAGAAGCTATAAGTTCTACAAGTTGTGCTGGGGGAATTTTACTGAGTGTGTCGTTGATTTTGTCTGGCACTCCAAAGGGAAGCTGTGCTGGCTGAGGCAAGATCTTCGAAGCCTGGGTATATTTGTGCGGCATAGATGTTTCGCCAGGAGCAGAATTGACGGAGGCTGGTGCGTAGTTCTGGTTTTGATTCTGGTTCATGTTCATACTTTGACTTTGACTTTGGCTCACTTGGTTCATGTTCGTGGTTTGTATCACGTTGTTGGGCGCTACTGGTGGACCATTGGCCGCCATTTCGGGAGGTATCTGGACATATGGGGGCAAGTGCTGTCTGTCTAGAGCCATTACCGGCTTGGATTCCGACCGGACTGTAGACTTGCTGAAGCCCTCTTTGGAAGATTCAATTCTCAAGTTCTTCACCTGGCCACGGTTGGAAGGATGCATGATCCGCACCTGGCCAAGAAGACTATATGCTCGTGCGGCTTCGGCCGTATTTTGCATCTCGACAAAACAGTAGCCCTTGTTACGGCCAGGATACTCAAAGCCCAAACGCACATCTACTACTTTTCCACAGCCACATACTACAGAGTTCATGGTAGCCTCGTCCCAGTCGTAGGGCACCTGACCAATGAAAAGGATAGTGGAATGGATCTGGGGCCGTGCTGACATAGAGATAGTTGTTTAAAGAATGGAAAGAAGATGTTAATATAAGTGTAAAGTATGATTACGATACAAATTTATACGTGAAGAAAGGAAAACTGAAATATTGAGATGTTTGGTTCTGGTCTTGCATATAGTCGAGAATAGTTGCGAAATTCTCTCCAAATCTCCAGCAGACTATTTCCATTTATCAGTAGAGAAATATAGAGTAATGTAGAATCTTAAAGTAGAGTATGGTTAAGGTTACTAGTGCTTGTTGTTTGTATGTTAAATGTTTCTAAAGTGTATTCTGAATTTTTTTTTATTTTGTTTTTAAATTAATTGAAGTATTCGTATGAATGTCTATGTATTTGTCTAAGTAGAATATCTGTGTAGGAGAATATCTGTTGAAGTAGCGTTTCTATCGCAATCGTATAGCGCACGAATCTTAAGAACAACCTTTGTACATCCAGTATATGCTAGAGTAATTTTATTGTATTTCTTGTCAGTTTCCCTTGTACTCAATGGCTTAGCTTCTTTTTGGAAGAACTTATTCCCAGTCTTAGTAACTTCACTAACTACTTTCCTACTAATATGAACTATTGTCTACCATTTATCAACATATATTACATCTAGGCTACTCTCTCGGCCCCACTCAACTTCACAGCTGTACCGTACTTCTGCAATTTCGTCAACAAGCCATCACCCTGCTTGATCAACAAATGGTACTGGTTGTTCTTATTGTCCGGTCTATTTGTCTCAATAATGCCGTTCACCTTGTCAATAGTACAATTCAATTTCTTGTTGGGAATGAACTTGCACAAGTCTTGGTCCAAGAAGTCTTCCGAGATGTTGAAGTTTTGGGCCATAGACTTAAGCGACAAAGACTTGTAGCTCTCCAATAACTGGCCGTATGCTTTACACCGCATTTCACGCAAGAAGTAGCTGGCGTGCTTGTGCAAATACTTGTTGGGTACAAGGAGCTTGTCGTACGATTCCAAGAGGTACTGGAAAAAGTAGTTGTACTGACATGTGTACAAGGAGTTGGTCAAGTTGAGCAATGGTTCCGTCTCTGGAGCCGACGAGTAGATCAGAAGAATCTCGGGCGAATCGATGATCTTTTCCTTCAAGTCTACTCTGTCCAACGACAAAACACCAGCCGTAATCGCATATTGTGCTACTTGCTCGTAACTACAGAGCTCGGTAGAAGTAAAGGTTGCCAACGAGTCGATCAACAACTTGGCAGCTTCGGCAAAGTTACGTGTCGCCAATAAGTAGATACCCTGGTACGTCTTGAATCTGTTACGACGTTCCCAGTCTCCTCCCTTATCGATCAACGTCTTGATCTGGTCCAAATACTTTGAGACTAACACATAGTCATTGAAGAAAAATTCGAGTCGCGTCAAAGTCAAGAGAAGATCGATCTTCGAGCCAGTACCTTGCGACAAGTCCAATGCCTTCTTCAACGTCTCAGATGCGTTCGTTCTATCTACAATACGCGTGTAGTGTTCAGCCAATTGGATCGTCGTAGCCAAGATGTCCAACTCTGTTTCGTCTTCACCTTCAACTTCCTTGAGCTTCAGCTTCAAGTCGCCAGCAATGGCTTCGTTTTTTGCTGCCAATTCTTGGTAAACCTTTTCATCATACGGGAAATCTTCATACTCAGTATGTAAATGGAGATAGTATGGTGCCAAATCATCTTTGGTTATGGCCTCTGTTAAATCGTGGAAAATGGAAGCTCTCACGCCAGCATCAACAGTCTGGGAAAGAAGAAACTCTTTTTCCGACAACCGGTAGTCTGGAATGTGGGGCACATCTGAATCGAGGTCCATTGTAAAAGTTCAGAAAGAAAAGGAGAAAAAAACCACTACTTAAAGTAAATAATGTGGATTGCAAAAGAAGAGTACAGTTTGTTCTCAGTTTTGGCTGTAGATCCACTTCTAAGAAGGATGGCAAATTGGTGAGAAGTCATGTGCAATAACTCAGGTGACAATCATGATAGAAAAGTCTATATACAGTAGCTAGAGCCTAATAGTGATTTTCCTTTGATACAATCTATTATTGATTCAAGTGGAAAAGACAAGACAAAATATAAATGAAATGGAAGGATGGTCTTTTCTTGGGAACCAAGTATTGCCATTCGTCCAGTTTCATAGTGAATCAGAAATTCATCCACCTAATTCTGCTATATGGGGCCAGTTCAACCCAACGAAAGGTATCCTGCATTATTCACATGGTTCTCTTGAAGTACTTCCTTGCTTTTGAATGGCCTGTTATCAGAAGTATAAAGCCGGGAGATTTCATACTCCTGTAGCCCGTTACAATTTCTGTTCTTGATCCTATCCAAAAATTTCACCAGTTCAAACATGTGATCAGATCGGATAAACTCCTTTCTCGTATACTGAGACTCCGCTTTTAATACTATCGAATGATTTTTGGCACCAGTGTAATTTGTCTAAACAATTGACACTTCCCACTATATCAGCTAGAGTTGCAACCCTTCCATTCTGGGGAAATTCTGGTGTCTCGGCCGTAACTCACTTCTTTATTATCCGGAAATTCAAACCTTAGTCTCGGTACTCGGTAACTTCGCGGGATAGCCCAATTATTGCGGCACGGGTGTTCTCCTCATCTTCGCAGTTGCATTTTCCCCAGATTTTCAAGGTTGAAAAATATATAAACTTGTATATCCCCGGAAAAAGACTGGGTCAACTATAATGGTCGATATTCAGGACTCAAACTTCTTCTTGTCTTGTCAGTATCATACAGAGTACTGTTTTCATTGCTGTTATTCACAGATTGAATTCTTTTAGAACTGCTGCTACTAGCAACTAGAATCCCATAGCTTATCAGTGAAAGTTTTCGCGTTTGAAACTCTCAGTTCCGAATTTTACACTGGTTGGACTTTTCACTAGAAATATTCAACAGATTAATTGACGTACTTTTTACGCATCAATTGTCATCTCATCAGTCATTATGTCCGCCAAAGACGATATCCCTGCCATTTTCTTGGACAAGATCTCTCCCAGAGGTCTTGAGGCCATTGAGAAGACCAAACGTTTCGTGGAAGACTACTGTTTGCCAGCTGACGATATCTACTTCAAGCAGATCAAGACCGATCCCGCAGTTAGATGGAAATATACTCCCGAAATCACGGAAAAGTTGAAGAAGAAAGCAAAGGAACTCGGGCTCTGGAACATGTTCTTGTCTAAGCACTACAAGGAAGGACCCCAGTTCACTAACTTGGAGTACGGGTTGATGGCTGAGTACTTGGGCAAATCCTTTGTTGCTCCAGAGGCTACCAACACTGCAGCTCCAGATACCGGAAACATGGAACTTTTTGCCAAATACGGAACTCCATACCAAAAGGAGAAGTGGCTCAAGCCATTGTTGAACGGAGAAATCAGATCAGCTTTCTTGATGACAGAGAAGGGTGTTTCTTCATCGAATGCCTTGAACATTTCGACTAGTGCCATTAAGAACGCCCAAGGCAACTACGTTCTTAACGGTGTCAAGTGGTTTGCTTCTGGAGCTGGAGATCCCAGATGTTCAGTCTGGCTTGTCATGTGTAAAACCACCGACGACTCCAGCAAGCCATACTTCAACCATTCTGTCTTGATTTTAGATCCCAAAGTCGCTATTGCTTCTGGAAAAGCCAGGGTGGTCAGACCTTTGCATGTGATTGGGTACGACGATGCGCCCCATGGCCATTGTGAAATCGAGTTCACCAACTACGAGGTTTCAGCTGAAGAAATGAAGAACACCATTCTTGCTGGTGTTGGCCGTGGTTTTGAGCTCATCCAGTCCCGTTTGGGACCAGGCAGAATCCATCACTGTATGAGACTGATTGGTTCTGGCGAGTTTGCTTTGCTCAAGACAGCACACAGAGCCAACAACAGAATCATCTTTGGCAAGCCCTTGGCCAATAGAGAGTCCTTTATCACAGCTTTTGCTCAACATAAGATCGACATTCAGAAGTGTCGTTTGTTGGTGTTGAACGCGGCCCACAAGATTGACATCACCAATGCCAAGGGTGCCCAGAAGGAAATTGCCATGGCAAAGATCGAGACTCCAAGGACAGTGTGCAAGATCATAGATTGGGGCATGCAAATGTTTGGTGCCGAAGGGTTATCTCAAGACACTGAGCTTGCCAGAATTTATGCCATGACCAGAATATTGAGAATTGCCGACGGTCCAGATGAAGCTCATTTGAACCAGTTAGGTAGAAACGAAGCAAAGAAATTCAACGAGGCTGATGCCTTCTTTGCTACCTATGAGGCAAGCAGAGCCAGATTGGAAAAATTGTAGGTACATTTGCTATATTAAAAGGTATATAGGTTACCTTCTAGTCAGTAAATTGATGATATGTATTGAATGTTGATAATGGCATGTAATTCTACGTGGTTTCTGTACTCTATACCACAATGTAGGCCTATTGTACTAGAGTAGATATTTAGCCAGTACTATGATAGTATTACGACGTTGTGGTTTAATCTCATGCAACTTTCTATGAATTCCACATTCAACCAAAGCAATGCTTTTATTAAAAATACTATACAATCAATGAATAAACGTAAGTCATACATGCTAGAAGTGAACAGTCTCAGTACAAGTCCGACTTGACAAAGTCGTTGATGAGCCCCTTAGCCAAAAACTGCTTAGATCTGGTTTTCTCGTTACGGATTGTTTCAGCGTGGGACTTTTCCAACTCCTTTTCGGCTTCTTCAAATGGAATCTGCTGCAATTCTGCCAAATGGTCATCTTCTCTATCGATATCAAGTTCTCCCATCATGACTACGTTTTCGCCTCTGACCATGAAAATGCCTCTGTAGGCTTGACCAAAGCGCTTCTGCTCTATGGAGCCGTCTTCTTGTGGCTCGGGCTGTTTTTTGTCGTTATCCAAGTATATTCTCTCTACAGTGTCTTGCAAGACCAAGTTGGCAAATTGGTCAAAAGTCCGCAAAATGCCGAAGAGGTTTCTGCCATCTCTCAACAACACAAATATCTTTCGGTCTACCGAGCCTACAATGGCGGCGGCGGTGGTGAAGGCATACGACTCCAAATACAAGTCTTCGACGTTGGGAGCCAAAGCGTCTTTCTCCATTTTAGAAATAGTCACGTCTAGCAAGCGAAATTCCGAAACTAAAGTCCAGAGGTTCAGGTAATTGGAGAACAGCTAACAGAAAAGGAACAGCAATAGCCGAAGGTATAGCAATGCTGAGGTAATGGACACTTTCACAAATAAAGCAGTTGTTCAATGTATCTAGATATTGTTAATATTGGAAAATTTTCGATTTTGGTGTATGCACGTAAGAGCCCTACACTGTTGGTATAAACTCGAAAAGCTGGTGAATGGCTGGAAGGAAGATAAAAGTTAAAATAGATATGTTGCTATACTATTGGAGAATGTTGTCCTGATTACGTTATGGGAGATTCGCAAGTTAGTTTTGAAGTAAGTAGTATTTGCTTCCTACAAAAATTGATAAGATAGAATTTATGTGCGAGGATATATATGAGATCATAGGCGAGAAGAATTAGGATGGATATGGATTCCAGAGTAACAAAATCATAAAGAAAGAGTCTGGAAGTAAGTATAATGTCAAATAGTAATCAGAAAGAATTTTGAATAAGAGAAACGCATAGGAATAAGATACTATATGGATAGGGTCCAATTAACTCAATTAATGCGGAGTCAAAAAGCTTCATAATCATTTCAAAGAATACATAAGGAATTATAGTATCGCAAAGGACAATTGATAGTCTTCGTTTATTTCTCCGCCACCTCGTTCATGTGCATTGCCTTCCTACTTCATTACTTATGGCGTTCTTCCTTCAAGCTTTGATTAGATTAAATCTGTATCGCAAATTGGTTGCGAAATGGTTGCGAAAAGCAAAAAGTCGCAGTTGTACAAGATAGATAGTAGATAAAATTTGTATATTCACCAACTGCTAGATGTAATTATGTAATTAAAAGGATATTCAATGTAGTGTTACTACTTGGAGTGTTTGCTTTCTAAATTCCTTCTATTCTAATACTTAAGCAAACATGTACAGTAATAAGCTAAATACAGTTAATCTGCCACCAAGCTCTTTCATTAACACTTATTTATCCAACTCTTTAGCACGAAAGCCTCTCCAACTGGGAGAGTATTCTTCTTTGTGTGATGTAGCCTCTTGTTCCCATATCCGTTGAACAAGGAATGTACTTATCATCTTTCAATCTCCTTCTGCCAACTGCCATCTCTTTGGGTACATATGCAGGCCGATGAGTTGAAAATTTCGGAAATTCTCCATACTTCAGTGCTACACCATTTCAAGTCCTCTCCCGATAGCAGTCACACACCTTTTCTTTATCTCATACTTCTCCAATGTCCTTCTATCAGTACAAGGATACCATCGAGGAAGGCGACTTGGTGTTTGCCTTTATCAGCCGAGGCACCATCAAACCTATAGTTATCACCAGAGATCAGCAGTTGAACACTAGATATGGTCATTACGAACACAACGACATGATAGGCATGAAATACGGACAACAGATGGCAGGAGCCCGTGGATATGGTTTTATTCACTTGTTACATCCCACTCCGGAAATGTGGACTCTTTCTTTGCCACACAGAACCCAAATCGTGTACACTCTGGATTCGTCATATATTATGCAAAGATTGAACGTTGTAGCTGGAACAAGAGTCATTGAGGCTGGGACCGGTTCAGCTTCGTTCACCCATTCATTTGCCAGGACTGTAGCTGCTGAAGGGCGACTTTTCACTTATGAGTTCCACGAGCCTCGTTACAACGAAGCTAAACGAGAATTGGAAGAGCACAATATGACTGGGAACACCTTGATAACCCATAGAGATGTGTGTAATGACGGATTTGAGTTAGACAATATTCCTGAGAATTTCCAGCACGATGGAGGTATCAACGGCGATGTGATTTTCCTCGACTTGCCCTCGCCATGGACTGCCATTCCTCATCTCAACTCAGTAATTTCACAGACATCTCGTGTAGGCATCTGCTGTTTCTCTCCATGTATAGAGCAGGTTGACAAAACAGTCAAGGCCTTGCAAGATGAGGGCTGGACCGAAATCGAGATGGTGGAAGTGGCTGGAAGAAGATGGGAAGCCAGAAAGGATATGGTCAAAGACATCAAAGATGTAGTTAAGAGATTGAAGGATATCCAGTCAAGAAAAAACCAAGGCATAGAAAACAGAAGACACGCCAAAGTCAAATCGGGCGAGAAGAGAGATCATGATCAAGTGGATAGCGGTGACAATGGGAGCGACTCTGACAAGAAGTTTCAGAACTTGGGCAAAGGCTTCAATCCATTTGGAAAGGGGATCCGTGTCAGAGAAGGAGATGATGGGTTTGAGTGGAGAAACGTCACCAAGGTCGAGGGTGAGGTCAAGAGCCATACGTCGTACTTGACGTTCGCATATAAGATTCCTGTTCCTTCTTAGGATCAAAGCATAATGTATAATAGATATAAAAGAGAGAGAGGAGAGAAAATAGTCGAGAAAATCAAGAAAAGTCGAGACTAAAAATTTGTTTGACAAACTGGTTATAGAAGTTGTTTCAAACCGTTATAGATAATCTTTTGAATTTGGTAATGATAATTGGTTACAGCTGGTTATACTGTAGACACTCATATTAAAGCACTTCAGATTTGTTTCTCATACATAAGAGACATAGGCCAAGACGCTAGCCTTTTTTTAAGCTATTAGTTATTTGTTCGGATCCACTTTCTACACTCACATAGTACTAATATAACTTTCGTCGTGATTATCATGGCTACTTTCGTAGAACTGGAATATATCTGTGTCGTACTTAACTTTTCATAGTTAAGCTCTCAGTATTTCCCCATACTTGGAATCTTCGATGAGATTTCACATACCAGAACACACATTTGTACACCAAAAAACCCGCAAAACATCCAAAAATATCCAATTGCATTCAATTGATCAAGGCCATTTCATACCATTTATTTCCATTCCCATACGTCTCCTGTAACTCCTTCCACGACTTCCAGCTCCATTTCCCGGCCACAGCCTATCTGGAAATTGTCGTGCGCCGCCCAACATCCAGACTCGCTCCAACTCCCTTTAGAAATCTGGCAAGGGCAAAGGCTACTTCATAAGTTCAGTCAATTCATCAAAAGAATACACCTCGTGTGAATCCAGTAGGGCCGTAAACACGCTCTCTATCACAATCACATATTGCCCTTTCAATCAGAGAAAAAATAGCAAAAATGAGCCAAGTACCAATAGGTATGTATGAATAGGAGACTCAGAAGAGCACTATGGTAATGAAGATGTTAGAATGATCGTAGTGATATGATAGAGAAACAAACTATAGTATGGATATCATGGATATGTAAATGGAAATGGTACTATGGATATAGACTTGAAAATGGATATGTTTCTGGAAATAAGACGATATGATACCCTTTAAGTTGTGATTCGATTATCATACTAGATACACGAAATGTGAAATCATTTTATAGGAAGTGGTAATTTGACGAGATTCGGTTCAATTCATTGTTCTGACGTCAAATAGATAACACATTTCAAGAATGATATCATGTGTACTCGTCAGAACCGGTAACCAGCTCTAAGCTAGAATGGTCCACTAGGTATTGTGATATTCATTTACATCATTCATTTTATATCATCTATTCAACCTTTTTTATAATATTCAATACTAACCTTTCAGTCCTCGATCAGGGTACTGGTTTCGTCAAAATCGGAAGAGCAGGAACAAACTTCCCTGACCATACATTTCCCTCCATTGTTGGAAGACCGATATTGAGAGCAGAGGAGAGAAACTCACTCGTCCCCAGTAATATCGAGATCAAAGACATAATGTGCGGCTCTGAAGCTTCGGAAGTCAGATCATTGTTACAGATCAGCTACCCCATGGAAAACGGAATCATCAAGAACTGGGAAGACATGGAGCACTTATGGGATTATGCATTTTACGAGAGATTGAAGATACCCACCGAGGGTCAGAAGATCTTGTTGACTGAACCACCCATGAATCCATTGAAGAACAGAGAAACCATGTGTGATGTCATGTTTGAGAAGTATCAATTTGGTGGTGTCTATGTAGCCATTCAGGCCGTTTTGGCATTGTATGCCCAAGGCTTGAGTTCTGGTGTTGTAGTTGATTCTGGAGACGGTGTGACGCATATTGTTCCCGTGTATGAATCTGTAGTGTTGAACCACTTGACCAGACGTTTGGATGTAGCTGGTAGGGATGTCACGAGGAACTTGATCAATTTGTTGTTGCGTCGTGGATATGCCTTCAACAGAACTGCAGACTTTGAGACTGTTCGCCAGATCAAAGAAAAGTTGTGTTATGTCTCTTACGATTTGGCTTTGGATACAAAACTTTCACTGGAAACAACCACATTGGTTGACTCGTACGAATTGCCTGATGGTCGTGTCATCAAGGTTGGTTCAGAAAGATTTGAAGCTCCAGAATGCTTGTTCCAGCCTCATTTGGTGGATGTAGAACAGCCTGGTGTAGGCGAAACATTGTTCAACACCATCCAGAGCGCCGATGTAGATGTTAGATCGTCTCTTTTCAAAGCCATTGTGTTGTCTGGTGGCTCCTCCATGTACCCAGGCTTACCTTCTAGATTGGAAAAGGAATTAAAGCAATTGTGGTTGACCAAGGTTTTAAAGGGAGACGCAACTAGATTGAGTAAGTTCAAGGTCAGAATCGAAGACCCTCCAAGAAGAAGGCATATGGTCTTTATTGGTGGTGCCGTTTTGGCCAACATCATGGCTGATAAGGACCACATGTGGATCTCCAAGCAAGAGTGGGAAGAACAGGGTCCACGGATCTTAGAGAAATTAGGTCCTCGTTAAAAAATGGTATAGATTATCTCAGCCCCCGTTCTTGTCTGTATAATACTGCCTTTGACATTTGTAGCCATTAGTGTTCAGATAAATATTAGTGTTCCGCTTTTACATAAATGGTGCTTCATTCTAGAAAAGTACTGCTTATCAATCATAACTTAACTGATTCAATAGATTTATGAAAGATGTAGATTGTTGTTTTGGGAGTATGGTCTTCTCTATATAGCATGCTTAGTTCTCTACAGCAGGTGTTTGATCATCTACTCTAATATAGGAGATGTTATATATAATGTTACTTCTGCTAGATGCCATTTCTTCCACTGCCTATCACCATTCTACTATCAAATACAATTTATTCTATCAATATTAAAATACCAGTCGTCTATTATGTATACACTATCCATAATTCAAGTTTTCAATCTGCTTTAAAACAGAATCAACTAATGCATCGTAAACATCGGTGGTCATGGGACCTCCTCCATTTATTCTTTTGTTGTAGCCATAGTTCACTGCCAGGTGAACCAAATCTCTCACAAAACTCTCACTTACAATTTTGGGGCTCAAGAAGTCACTATTCAAACATTGTTCAATAGTCCAACGTTCGTTGGGGTTTCGTGCCAAACAGTTTTGCATAAGCTCAATGGCACTGGTGGGTACAGCTACTCCTCCGAGTCCCTTGGTTCCAAACTGAATCTTGACTTGTGGGTTCATGATGGCCATGACTCGTTGATTTCCAGAATACGCTCCATATGGAGGTTTTCCATAAATCATTTGGTAGATCATACAGCCACACGACCAAACATCTGATGGCTTTCCTACTTTCCATGTATTTCTCTGTTTCGAGTTGTTCTGGTCAGTAATAGGCAATCCAGGAAATGTCTGGCTTACTTCTACCCAAGCTTCTGGTGCCATGTAATTAGGCGTTCCAATCTGAGACTCACGATAGATGTTGGCAGTGTGATCAGGTACAGCATTTGCAATTCCAAAATCAATGATCTTGAGTATTCCTCTTACGAATAGAAAGTTGGCTGGCTTCAAGTCACTATGAACAATTCCAGATTGATGAACAGCTTTCACACAGTTTAAGATTTCAATAGCGTGATACTTCACAAAATTCAAATCCAACTCCTTGTGCATGCTTAGTTTATTCTGCAATACATGAGCAAGATCAAGATCTCCACATTCCATTACCAAGTATATCGATCCTTCACAAACAGCATGGTCTATTAACTTGACTACCCTATCAGCATGCTTGAGCTTCAAAAGTAAGTCGATTTCGCCTTTGAATCCTTTTACACAAGCCTCGTCAAACTGGTCAAATGTCACTTTCTTAATTGCGTACAATCTGTTGTTGGCTATAGCCTTTACTTTGTATACCTTAGAAGTTCCACCTCTACCGAGTAACTCTAACTTCTCGTAATGGTTGCCATTAATAATGATGGACTTCTTCTTTTTCTGCTCATCTGGTCCTATTGATGAAGAAGGGCGCTGTACTGTAGGTACTTCTGTGACTTTCTCCACAGGTTTTTCAATAGCTTGTGGTTTAACTTCACTGGATGTTCTGGGTAATTTTGGTTTCCTGAAATTTTCGAAATTGTTGGAGACAGCGAACGTATTAACTTCAACGTTTGACAAGGGCTTTCTTTCCGAAATGGCTGCTGCTTTCTTTCCTCTTGCTGGGATATCGTCCATATTTTCTTGTTGTATGTTTTCGAAGAGGTCCAGAATGCGTTTGGACGCTATGTTTTCTTGCCTGTCTGGTACTTTTTCGTTAATCATGTCAATATTACTGTTTCTATCCTGAGGAAAATCATAGATAACTTCTTCTATCTTGCGGTCCTTATTAGAAGAACCTCTCAACCTCTGATAGTTCATTTCCAATTCATTCAATGCCTTTCTTTCTTCTATACGACGGCGCAACTCTTCACCTTTCTCCTTGGACGAGAAATCAAGGTCCATATGGATGCTATCATTGGACTTTAAAGTTGTATTTGACGTAGAATTTGACATGGAGTTTAAATTCAGATCTGACTTAACATTAGAGTTTAATAAATGCGTCGGCTGAGTATGACGCTTGACTTTGGGCGAAAACTCGCCCAAAGAAAACACTGGTGGTGTGCTTCTGCCGACTTCTATTTCCATATCCAAGTCGATTTCTTTCTCGTTACTGTGTTCAATGCCGGCATTATTACTATTCGTATCGAGATCTATCTTATCTTGTATATCACTGATTCTAGAGGCCCTCTGAGGAGGACCCAAGACTCTTCCAAACCTTCTTGCTCCTCTCATTCTCTTAATAGTATGCACTGCTGGCCTCGAAGCAGAGTTGACGACTCCGGGATTGCTGGTATTGCTTCCCGGAGTAGTGGCAGGTGTTCTGGAAGCCGAGGTATGTGGTGAGGAAGAACCATCGTTCATTAGATCTTCATCCACAGACGTGTTATGGGTATGAGCGCTGTAGTTATTGAACGAACTGTGTGACGAGATAGGCTGGTTTGATTCGTGGAAAGAGGTATTCGTCTGGATTTTTGAGCTGTTGATAGAAATATATCCTACCAGTTGATCTCTATTCAGTTTTATATCATTTCCATTCAGTATTATATCGTTGTCTGTCTGTAGATGCAAAGAGGAAGTAGGTAGCGACTCTTTGAAGTGTACAGAAAGTCGGTTTTTGAGCTGGTCGACTCGTTTGGCCAGTTCCGGAAAATCCAACTCATAAATTCCAGTCACGTTAGAAGTGGTAGTTGACGGCAGATTCTTTGTTCTATCGTTCAACAAAGCTATACTGTATGAACTCAATGCTGGTGGAAGAAACGTATTGTCGTCATCGTTGGCAAACTGTCGTTTATGGCTCTGGTTGGATCGTATGAGGCCTGAAGGCGATTCTCTCGCTGTCGGCGATGCTCTGGTTCGGAACGACATCTAAGCATAAGAATAATGAAAGGTTATGATGATACGGAAGACAATATTAATAAATGAAACGATATGAATCAATGTTTGATATTGAATTATCAATGATTGAAGTAATGAATGATGATGATGATGTTGTTGTTGTTGTTGTTGTTGCTGTTGTTGTTATAATCAATTGGTTAATATTATCAGAAATGAATGAAAGTATCGGGAATCAATGATTAGACAATATGAATAATTAAAGATAGTGAGGGAATGCTGACTTTTGAGTGTTATGGTATACTATTAATGAAATACAACAATGATATTTATCAATATTTCCTACTACTATCTTTAACAACTTTTTCAACGATGGTGATAATGATTGTGACGATGATGATTATGAGATGATTATGCTGGTAATGACAATAACAATGTTGATGGTAGAGATCTATTTCTGGATACCACCTCTTTTTTGTAAGTCTTTTTCTTCTTCAATTATACAAAAACAAAACAAAATTGCTATAGGTGATAATTTGATGGGCGGCAAATGCAAACAATGAGTAAATGGCTCTCTCTTGATTCAAGGATAATATCCGCCTAAAAGACGTCAATTATCACCTCTATAAGATGCTTTGAGTTTGTCTCTAAAAAGAATCAAGTCCAAATTCAATTCTTCTTTAACTGCTTATCCTTTCTGTAATTAAACAGATTCGCGTTTTGTTTACCCATCAATTTCCCTGCATATAAAGAATGTAGAGAACAAAAAAAATGAAAACGAAATTGCTCCACGGCAGGTTCGAACTGTCGACCTTCAGATGACACAATTAATACAAACTATGAGACTGACGCTCTGCCAACTGAGCTAGTGAAGCCAATTTCGGCTCTTCAAAAGAAGCTTTTTCAAGCTGTTGTTACTTGATCACGTTTTAAATCACGTGACACGTAAAACACGTGACTAAACCACGTTAAAGTATAAATGAAAGAATTGGAACCTTATAATGAAGTATTTATGAAGTTCTTTTTGATATAAGTAATGTGAAAGCACGGAGTTTGTATTGAAAGCTTTTGAATGAATACTTTTCTGAAATTTTCATTTTTGAATTTTCACAATTTGTCAAATATTTTGTAAACTACTTAATCTCATTGCTAGACAGTTGGAAATGAAAGTGAATGTGAAAATAGACATAAGGGAATTCTATCATGTGATTCTATTATATTGTTATACTTTCAAGGCATTCTATCCTTCTATTTGCCTTCTCAATTTGTTGTAGTTGTTCACTTCAGAATTTCAGTATCAAATAGGAGTAAGGTTTGCAATCATGACGTATTCTGAAATTGCGAAAAAAATCTAGATTTACTTTCTTTCCCCTATTACCCCTATTTCCAACGTCTCCTTCAATTTCAAGGCAACAATAGAGATACTATTAGAAGTCGTCAATGGTGATATAAAGTAGAGCTGCTGGACTAAAATTTCAACTTTTTGCTAATTTTTTGTGTGTTTTTTTCGTTCTTTATACTATCGCAAAAGCCTAGATAAATGAAACACGAACGTAAACCAACCTTCTACGAGAGGCTCCAGATCTGCCGGAATGTTGAAAACACGTATTCCAACTTCAACATAACTGCCACTTACAGCGAAGTAGTAGAACCAAATGTCCTTTCTCATGCCTTGAGAAACTTTTTGTTGAAGAATCCTACTTTTACTACTAACTTCTTTAGAGAAGAACATAGTGAAGATGATGCCAAAGAGAATGGAAACAATTACACTGTAAAAACGGTGCAATTAATACGCTATACGGATGTAGTTGAGCACAGGAATATCTCAGGAACTTTGGATGGTAATTTGTTGAAAAGCTTCAATGAAGTCAGGTTCGACTTGAATGTGAACACGCCTCCTTGGAGAATCATTATTTCTGAGGCCAAGAATAAAATTTACTATACCCTTGCTGTAGACCACATCTTGGGGGATGCAAATGGTTCATGTAACTTTCATCAGGATTTGCTTAACGAGGTTGCAAAATTGTTGAAGTCAAAAGCCCAGCTTCAACAGTTGGATATCTTGTTGGACTACTCTAAGGATGCAGAAGTACTTGCTCCATTATGTCCAACAACCACAGACTTGGTGGATCTTTTCACTCCGTCGCTGTTGTTCACAGTAGTAGCAATAGCAAAGGAGTTGTTTCTTCCCAACTTTGCTAAGAAATTATTAGACAAATACATATATGGCTATGATTTCGATACATATCCCTTGTTTACCAACAGAGGGCTTCAAGTTCCAACGAAGGTGAACTACAGAATCATAAATATCTCCGCTGAGGAATTGGAGAATTTGCTTCAGTTTCTCCGCTCAAAAGGGACAACGTTCACTCCATACTTTGCTGCTGTGGCTTCGAAAACGTTGCAAGAAGTTGTATTTCCACATTTCCACAAAAACCAGTGCTCTACAAAGCTACTCACTGTGTTGGATGGTCGTCGGTATTATCCAGATCTACAGAATGAATTGCGATACAACTACGTTGTTGGATTCAGTGAAGTGATCCTTAGGCCAATACCTTCTAGCCTGGGATACGAAGCAGTTGCTGAATCAACGGCTAGCATTGCGCAAAGGATGAAAGAAGATATTGATTCCAAAGTAGGATTCAAGACTATTGGGCTATTGTCATATGTGAATATCTGGGATTACATCCGCTCTAAGATTGGAAGTTTAGATGCTAGAGTTACAATGGAAGTTTCCAACATTGGGAACAAACCAATTGGCAATGAAGAGATTGAAGTTCTTGATCTTTGGTTCAGTCAGGACATTGGAGTTTCAGGACATTTTGTTTACTCGGCAGTAGGAACTCCTTCTGGTGGTATAAATGTCGTAATTGCAAGTCTTGACGACGTCGAAAATACTGTAGATCCCAATACTGATGTCAAAGTAATGGACACGTTTGCGAAAAAGTTAACAACTGAATTGAAACACTACAATTAACACTAGAAGACATGTTAAATACGGGTAGGATTTGTCTGATACGATCAGATGCTTGACAAAAGCCAAGGGGAAACCTACCTTGTCTAATAACCAGACATTAATCTAGAACCTAATATACGTATAGAACCTCTATTTATACGAGAAACTTTAATAACAAGAGAAATGAAATAAATTTTACGTGTTTATTCCTATAGCGTACAACAGGATAACATATATATATATCAAAACCCTCCTGTCATATCTCTAATCTTATCTACTTCTGCTTGTAAAGCCTTAAGGTCGTCCAAGATATTGGCAGTGCTGTCACTGGCTTCCTGGTTATTGTAGAACGACGTGTCGTTATTGCTACCATTATTGTAG
Source organism: Scheffersomyces stipitis CBS 6054 (assembly GCF_000209165.1). Lineage (NCBI taxonomy): Eukaryota > Fungi > Ascomycota > Pichiomycetes > Serinales > Debaryomycetaceae > Scheffersomyces > Scheffersomyces stipitis. The sequence continues at coordinate 1,462,067 of NC_009046.1, forward strand.
TTGTTGAACGTAACAGTCGGTGCCGGATTGGCAATGTTGCCATAGTTGCTATTGTAACTATTGTAATCGTTATTGTAGTTGTTACTATTGTCTTCATTCGTCTGACCAGCAGTTACTTTAGGTGGAAGGGGCGGTGGTTGCGGACTAGAAATGGAAGGCCCTCTTCTTCTGGAAGGGGGAGGTGGAGGTGGAACCTTCTGCCCATTAGTGTTGACCTTACTGTTAACGACTAAAGGCGATCTAGGCGGCACTGGGGGTGGAAGGCCAGATACACCCAAATTGCCTTCACTTTGCGGAACCGGTGGTTTCGTCAAAGGTGAAGATATCCTGGGAGTAGGTGAAGAAACAGATCTACTACGTCTAGAAGTCGGAACCGGCGGAGGTGGAATGGGTCTACCTGAAGAAAAAGAGTTAGAGGGTGGTCTAGGAGAAGAAGTGTCTCTGATTTGTCCGTTCTGCTGGGTGTTGGCTAGTGTGTTTCCTGTCATCTGACTAGTGAACGACTGAAGCGATATTCTGGGCACCTCCAGAGACGCGATTTGAGCCAGAGTCAGATCTTGGGCCGAAGGAGCAAACATCCGTGCCATATCTGTTGGGTTGGTTACGCCCACTGCGGGCGACAAATCGTCGTCTTGTCTTCTATTGTACAATTGAGCCATCTGGACGGGTCCAGTCATGTTAGGCTTGAGTAATTCCGGTTCTGGAGAAGGGCTAAACATCCGTGCCATCTGAGCCGGACCGGTCATGTTAGGACGAAGCAAGTGTTCCGACGAGTTCCCGTCATGGAAATGGATACTCAGCGGTACTCCCCCAATCAGGGCCGTGTCTACATTATGCAAGTTTTGGAAATGGTTGATTTGTGACTCCATCTCTTTCAATACCTCCTGCTCATCTTCGTCTACCTGCTGTTGCTGTTGCTGTGGAGCAGATCCTTGTTTCATTCGGTCAAGTAGCTGGTCCATCGGCAATGAATAGTCCAACAGAGGCAGCGGCGACGGTAAGGGAGAGGCCATGAAGTCATCGTGGATATCCGTGACTATCTGGTCTGAGAATTTCACAGATTTCAACTTTTTGGACCGTTTCTTTTTGGGCACTTCGCCTGGTCTTTCACCTGTAAGCAAGAATTGGGTGAAAGAGTCGAGATCAAGAGGTTTGTTCTCGTGAGGAGTGTCACCATTTCTAGAAGACGAGACATCATTTTCTATGTTATTACTGCTGTTAATGCTACTGTTGTTATTATTGTTATTATTGGTGTTGATGTCGTCGTCATTTTCGTTATCCGTGTCGTCGTTCTGGCGCTTTTTTGACAAGATAGATGGCGGAGTGGGAACCGGTGCTTTGACCTTGATCAAACGGCGGCTTGGCTCTTCACCTGAAAGAGTGTGACTGATCAAACGGAGCAAAGCAAAGAATTCGCCGATGTTGATGGAGTAGACGATCTTCAGAAAGATCTTAGAAATCTTCTCCTTGATAGCTTGTGTAATACGAAAGTTGACGAGAAAGTTGAAAACGTCAACCATGGTGATAGTTCTGCTGTTGGTTCGGGCTAGAATGTCACTGTACCAGCGCATGTACGTCTTGGACTCCTGGAGCGTAAGCTCTTGTGCCGTGAGCGAAAGTGGGACAGAAGAATCGTCTGAGTCTACGGAGCCTAAAGAGCCTAGAGCAGAAACAGACCCAAGTACGGAGTCAGAGCCCGAAACGGAGATGGAAACTGCTGGATTCTCCAGCGGTACACGAAGAATCGAATCGTAAGAGTTGTTCTCCAGCCTAGATAGCGATTCCTGAACTCGACCAGAACGCTGGAAGCTATCCGCAGAGACATTGCGGAAAAAGTAGTCGTGGACGTTGGACTCCAGCGGAACATGTGGAGTAGGATTGGGCAGAAGATGAGTGGAATGAGAATGCGATAGTATTGTGGGGTCATCAGTATTCAAGGTGGTATGATTACTATTATAGGCGTTATTGATATTGTTATTATTGTTGGGGTATGAACCATTGGTACCGTTAGCGGTATTATAGTTGTTATTATTGTATGAAGTGTTATTAGTAGAATTGTAAGAATTATTCGTACTCCGATTCTCAGTCGAACTACTAGACATAGCCGTAGTACTATTGCCATTACTACCTTTGGCACCCACATTCATGGTGATGTTCGACGTCGGAACGCCAAAGAACAGACTATTATCAGCATCAGCGGCTCCAAAGGAAACAGAAGGGACAGCCGCTGGCAGCACAACTGGACTAGCCGTATCGTAACTGCCTGGAACACGCTGGCGAGCGGCAGAGTCGGGGGAACTACGCTGGCCAGGCACTCCGGGCCGCAGAGGGATGTTTAACCAATCAAAACCAGGTCCGCTCATGATCAGACGTAGTGAAGCGACAGGTCACAATGGCGAAATGGGCTCTGCAAACAGAAGAATACTGGTGCTGGGAAGGAGAGTGAAATTACCACTGAAGAGAATCCAGATTTGATAGAGGATATTCGCATTTGGCACGGACGGCATATAGGTAAATATGAGGAGACATAGACGACACAAGACAGAAAAGGTAGACGCGACATACCGACACTAAAAGTAGAATTGTAGAGAGAATTGTCGAGAGAATCGTCGAGAGCAGAATTGTAGACTACGGAAAGTATATAGACTTATTATAGCCAAATGTGATACTATATGGTATGCTACAGCATTAAAAAGTACAATCATTGTAGGAATTTTTGTTGGATATTTATGGTCAAAAGTAGTGCACTAACAAATATTTAGTAGTATACTGAAACTCAGAATGAATTAGTGTAACTATTCAATTGGAAATGTTTCATACGAAACACGTATCTTTACAATTTCGCCAATAAAGGATCCAATATAAGACACCAAGCATACACAAACACTACTCTTGAGTGCTTAATGTTCAAGTGCTCTGTTCAATTACTTGAGTTTGCAGCGCTACCAATCGAGTTAATTAGACTTCCAGCTCCGCCAAAGGCTTTCAGCTGGGACAAAGTCTCTCTAATTATCATTGTACACCATAGAAGAGAATTATATCACTCCCGATGTACACTTGTAGCAATGTTTCTATAGCTAATCCTCTTTTGATAGCTTCGCTCTTTACCAGCTCATGAGTCTCGTTGCACTTATCATCACGTGACACAATTTGCAACCATATCATTATCTACATCCATTCATAATCTCCTTGTATTACTATATTAAGTGCTGGAACCACTTCGGCAATTAAGCAATTATTGTAGGTTTCGAACTAAAGATTTCTAGAGAGATTATTAAAGCAGCTTCAAAAACACACAGAGAGCCGCACAGTACATAAAAAACAACATAGGAAGAAAGCAATGAAAGCGAGATCAGTGTCCCGTGTGCATGGCTTCTTGCAAAGCCACAGTTTCGATCATACGCTTGTTGCTGTTGTCATTACCAGCCCATTCGCTATCTTCATCTAAGTCAGCGTGCTTTTCCTTTCCATTGCTTGGGGCGTAGTCGACGTTGGAGGAGGCTAATCTTTCAACTTCCTGAGATGAAGGCATAAAGATAACTCTGGTACCAGGTGATTTGGCCATGTTCTGCAAAGCGTCCAAATATCTGATTTGCATAGCAGGCTTTGAAGCCAAGATATCGGCTGCCTTTCTCATCAACTTGGCACTTTCAACTTCAGCCTTAGCGTTGATAATCTTACCTTCACCGATTCTCTTAGCTTCTGCGGCCATAGAAAGCGAGCTCTGGACCTTGTCCGGCAAAGTCAAGTCCTTGATCAAGATCGATTCAATATTCACACCCCAGTCGAAAGCAGTTTTGGCGATTACGTGCTCGATAGACTCGGCGATTTCCTCTCTCTTTTCAACAACTTCCTGCAAAGTTCTTCCACCAATGACGTCTCTAAGTGTGGTTTGAGTTCTTTCAACAATAGCATCGTGGATATTGGCAATGGAGTAGATGGCCTTTTGTGGATCAATAATATTGTAGTAGACAACAGAGGTAATAATTACCGAGACATTGTCCCTAGTGAAACACTTTTGGGCAGGAATTTCACGGATATTAATCTTGATGGAAACTCTGGTTAACTTCTCGGACCAAGTATTGACATAAGACAAACCTGGCTCAACAGTTCTCGACAAAGCACCAAAAGTCTGAACCAAACCGACCTCACCCTGCTGGACTTCCTTATATGGGTTCGAGCACACGAAACAGAAAATACCACAGGAACCAAAAAGCGTTCCCATAGAGGAAATAAACCTTTGGTAGCTATTGAATGGTGGAGTGTCGTAGGAACGGGCAAAGTTTTTAAGCACCATTTCAGGCTTAATAGCCGGCTGGGACTTAATGGTCTGTTTGTACGAGTCTGGCTCAAAAGAAGTGACGGAAGCAGACATTATTGAAAATTATTGGATCAAAAAATTAGTAATTCGGCTAATGTTATACAGATAATAGCAGCCTCTTAATAAGTGGAATCGAAGTCAATTGCTGTGAATAGAAATCAATTGCTTGGGAAGTTGGTGAAGATAAGAACCAAAATCGAATTTTCAGTCAAAAAGGTAACGAAAATGTCTTATATTTATAGACTCCAGCAGCAGACATTTTTGACTTTGCTTTATTGACTTTACCTCTCTCAGTGCCCAAATATTTTTAATGTGCACTTTTGTATATGCAACTTTTTTTTTTCGGTATGGGGACACCTGCAGACTGAAAGTTGCTGACGGCTGTATTCGGCTCCTTATTTCAAATCGGTCATCAACAGTACAATTAAGCTTCACGTCTGCATATGCAACTATAACTAAGTGCTATCAACAGTTCTGAACAGGTTACTCACTGAAGGACCGACGACATTCTGGTGATCATGGATTCCGTAGACTATATAGCTGAAGTTGACCTCAATTATCGAAGTGGAGGCCACCAAGTACCGCTGTCTCAAAGGCAGAGAATCTTGACGTAGAAAGTGGTCAGTTTTGCTTCTTCAGACCCGAATCGGCTTTAACTTGACGTCCAAGTGAGGATATCAGACAATTGTAGATCACCAGCAAAGACTATCCCTTTGCTGTAGGTCAATTGTGTAGAATTGTAGACACACACGACAAATGCGCACCTCGAACTGCAACAGCCACCCAGTTAACTGCAACTAACACCCAGCCCGTGACTGTAGCAACAGCATCGGCAACAAACGACTTCACTGCCGAATGACTATATAGTCGGGAACCAATTTCTATAACATAGTTATCTGCAACGGCTAGCCAATTGACACATTGGGAGAGCCACTCGATCCGGTGGAAGAAACTCGAGCCGCTCGTTTGACATCATACAAAAAGAGAATAACTCCTTCCGACGATAAGGCACAGGAATGTCAATTAAGTCATTTACTGAATGTGCTTACAAAGGTTGCATGAAAGTTCTTCAGATAACAAAGCCCACTCATTACGAACCGGCACGGTGCATAGCCTTTTCTCCACTTTCTAAGCCGTGAACCGTTTTTGTGCCATTGGCAGTTGAAGTTACTCAGCCTAGTACCCTGGATGCTGAACCACCCTCGACTGAGTTTCTCACTTTGGTTCTACGCTAGTAAGACGAGATAGCAGCCACTAGACGAGGAAGTGCAAATTGCAGAAGATCAGATTTGCAAAGGGAGACAGATTCTCCAGGCTTGATACGGCGAAAGATTACAGGAAAGTCGTATTCAAAAATGACCTCATTACCAAGAAAATGCTAAGATTCGTATCTTGACGGTACCAATCAGGAAGTCAGGTCGTGGAACATTCCTGTTACTATAGACAATGCACACAAAACGAGAGATCCTCTAAAATCAGGGAAACGTGCAAAGTGTGACTAGCTGAGATCGTCATTTAGGTGATCCTTTATGGACGATAGATAAGATCAATTCAATGATGAGAAGTACGAACTGATAATTTGTTCTGATTAAGGTTATGGGTTTTCCACATACGTTCAAATTGATTCAGATATACACACATCAGACACTTCATCATGACCTTTGGTGTCACTCTGTTCTATTTGTCGTCTTCTATTTGCAGAAGTTCCATTAATGGCACAGAATGCGGTCTTTCGCAGCCATTTCACTACATTCGTCTAAACAAGAACCATATATTTCTTTTCTATCTAACAACTCTAAACCTCCAGTCCATGGATACCCACGGCTGCCAGACAGAACCCATTCGTAACATCGTAACACAAAAAACTAATATACACTAGTGGCCTCAAGAGAGGCTACTATAATAAATATCTTCTGTGGAGTGATGTCAGGCGTTGTTCTTGTTTAAAATTTCGTCAGCCCAGGTAGGCAAGACGAAGGCAGCTTCGTGGATTCTCTTGTTGTAGTACTTCAAGTTCTTCGACACGAATTCGTCGGACCAGTCAAATCTGATTGGCTTGGTGACGTCAGCGTTTGGATCCTTGGAGCAGACCATGAAACCAATGGAGCCCGAAGGGTAAGTTGGAATCATGGTGTAGCCGTACTCAGCCACAGCAAAAATCTGCTTACAGTCTTGCTTCAACTTGGAGATGATAGGCATGTGCAACCAGATGTTTTCAGCTTGGGTAGTGATAACACCCTTTTCGGTTAAAGCACCGCTCAACAACTCGAAGTAAGGCTTTTGGAACAACGACTCAGCTGGACCTTCTGGGTCAGAAGAGTCGGTGATGATGACATCGAATTGGTTCTTGTACTCAGCCAAGAACTTGAAACCATCACCAATGTGAACCTTGGTTCTTGGGTCATTGTAGGACTTGGACATCTCAGGCAAGTACTTCTTGGAAACTTCAATGACAGTTTCGTCGATGTCACACAACCAAGCTTCTTCAATGGACTCGTGCTTCAAGATTTCTCTCAAGACACCACCGTCTCCGCCACCAATAACCAAAGCCTTCTTTGGGTTAGGGTGAGAGTTGAGGGCCAAGTGGGTGATCATCTCTTGGTAGGAGAACTCGTCACGTTCAGTGACTTGGATACAGTTATCCAAAACCAAGACATTGCCGTACGTCTCGGACTTGAAAACTAAAACGTCCTGGTACTTGGACTTTTCGGTGTGCAAAACCTTTTCGACCTTCAAGGACATGGCTTGGCCAGGCCACATGGTGTCGGAAACTTCAGCAAACCAGCCGTCCTTGATGGAGGGATGGGTCAATTCTTGAGAGGCAGACATTACTACTACTTTCAAAGATCTATACTATATAGAATAGGGAAGAATTGGAGAAGAAAGAAAAGAAAGTAAAATTGAACGAATGAAATTTCTTCAGTCAAAATTTTCCTAGTGTCCGATTTTCAAAATTTTCACCGAATTGCAAACTGAAAACAAGAAAAAATCTACCAGAGGAGCAGGGCAGCAAAGAATCTTTTTGCACTACGGAGTCTGCATGTTGAAAATTCGCTGTCCGCATGGGGCATTTGGGTGCGAATCAGACGGAGTCAAAACATCAAGGTGGAAGTTCATTTCAGACATAAACTGTAATACAAATGCTGAACCAACCCTACGGACCTGAAAAAGCTGTTCCCTTTATTCTAATATATAGTACAGTAAAGCCCATCTGAATCAAGGGCAGACAATAAATAGGGTATATATTCAGAAATCTTTTTTTATCTCCGGAGATGCCAATGCCCTCTGGCATGTTTTACTTCCGACCTTTTATTCATACTATCATTATCAGAAGTTAAACTCGGATTCATTATCATCCTTTTCTTTCTTTTCCTCGTACGGGTAGGGTGGTTTGCTCCCGCTGACATTATTGTTAAACTTGTAGCCATCGCTGGATACTGAGCTTCCACTGTTGACATCAACGAAATTCCAATCGTCTCCGTCGATAGAACTATCACGACTTTGAGGGCCAGCTTCATAGTCTTCATCAAATGATGCCCTTTCATCCTCATCTTCATCTTCAGATGGGTAGTATGTCTGTTCTGCAGTGATGATGGCCCTGACTTTAGGTGGTAAATTATCTGGCCTATAGAATCTTAAGTCAACTCTACCTACAAGGTACAACAAATTGACGAAAACTTCAAATAAACCCCACACAATATACATCACAACTGGCTTTGTAACTGTCTTATCCAACCGAATGGGCTTTGCTTGGAATACCACAATCGTCCTAAGAATAGTACCGACAAAAATAAGTAAAGTGGAGGCACAAAGGATAAGAATGGACTTGTTATGCTTCAAGTCACCTCTCTGATTGTTCAAACCTTCAACCACATTATAATGATGATGGGTAGAAGCAATAACTCTGACAGCGTGACGATGATTGTGGTTTCTTTTCATAAACGTTTCCTCTGCCTTTTGGGCAGCGAAAGGCTGGACAAAGTAAAATGGATGGAAGCTTTCAATCCACCATGGTTGATAGGTGTATAAGTTTTCATCCTTCTTGGTTGGTGCCCAGTAGGATAAAGCAATCAAAGCAATAGATGTCAAACTGTAGGCAATAATCAAAATACACGTTGCCATGACCACTTGTTGGTACTGAAAGTAAGCACGATAAGACAAGAAGTACAAATATGGGAAGAAAGAAGCGATAATTGTGACCACGAGAAGAATACACACGAAACCATACAACGCGAACATAAAATTCCAGAAGAGCCAACGACTACCACCGACAGGATGTCTCCATGTGAAGAGTCTCTGAGCCAAGATCAAGTTGAAGGACACCATAATGACAAAAGGAATGATACAGAAAACTTCACTGGCCAAACCTAGCTTGACCCTGGTGATGTCGTAGGACCAATAGGCTCTCATAGAAAAGCCCATTACTTTCATACAAGCGTTGAGACCCCAAATGAATGTTATCCAGAAATAGTGGCCCCTAGAAAAGTTTATGCCAAATATAACTAGATGCATAACTGCCAATATAAAGAATATCACAGCAAATGCAATACTTGGAGCGATGTCCCATCTACTCGGATAACCTCCAAACAACCCGTTCTGGTTTCCGAGATTCCAGTAGATAATAGAATCAGGAATTTTGGGTCCAAGGAGGTTTTTAGCGTACTCTACCAATGGAATAATCCCAGTCCCAGGGTCTGGACTATTTTGAATGGCATATATGAGATGCATAACACCTTTGATGGCAGTGTAAGGTGTGCCTTGGTCCGAAGGATCAAACATGACGAGGGAAGTGAAAGAATGAACGAGAAGCCTCTACTAGAATATCAAATTGTTGGATATAGAATATTTCAAGGTCTGGTGCAAGCAGAGATTGTAATGCAGACAAAAAGTTATATATTCCTATGGTTCCAACGGCAAGACTGGTGAGTAAATTTCGACAAAACTGCTTTCAAAGAAAAGAGAAAGACTCTTGATTACCGTGAGAATTGTTTCCATATATATTTATGGGAAAAGTGGAGTTTTATCTATGCAAACATTAACTGCATACATTTCCCCACCAGTTGCTTTTTTAACAATTCCCTAAATAAGAAATAGTGCTGCAGATATGATGTAGGATAAAGTTTTTTTTGCGGAAAATACTTTCGCTGTCTGAGGCAAGTGGAAAGTTCTGTCAAGGCGTCGATGCCATCACCTGTTGGAGTAGTCGGCATTCCACAGCTCCCACTTGTAAGTTAGACTGGGACCAACCCAAATACTCTCTTTAAGCACGGCAACTGGACTGGCTCATCTTCACCTAGCCCTCTGCCTTGATACAATAGGAAACAGAAAATAATGCGCACTGGAACTAAATTTCCTAGTTCAGCAATCACACATGCATGCCTCTATGCATGCCTGCATGTCTTTGCACCCCTCGGCATTATACATTATACTTTTTTGCTCTTCCTAGATGGTTTGAAATGGAAATATATGAGTTGTATTCAGATGAATCTAAGTCACAGAACTAAACTTAAATCTTGCACTCGAGTTGGCAAATGTGTCATCATTTCAGATTCCTTTATATCCCAAGGGGGCATTTATGAATGCAGAGATCCAGGAAACCCAACATCACCAGACGTACGGCTACTTCACAGTTGCGAAATTCACAAGAAGACCCCACAGCAATACAGCTTACAAGGAATAGAAACTATAAGTCCCACCAACTAGTAGGGATGAATGAAATGGAGAGGTTCGAATTGAGATGTCTATATATATACCTGAACCTGGATCTAAAAGTATTCTAAGTCTGCAGCTCTATAGTATACTCTGCACTGTGAATGAAACCAAACTAAATGGAGGATAACCGAAGACAACATCAGAGGTGTGAGTTTTATTAACTGGTCTGGCTTTCCTTGTGCGAATGACATGAATTGGCACAATAGAGATATGGACCATCAGAAGTAGAACTCAGAGTCTTCATCACTGGAGTGTTCTGCTCCTTCCTCAGACGTCTTGCTTATTATTTTCTTCTCATCACTGCTTTTGGAGTATCCGTATGTTGGAGGTAAACCAAAGTCAAGAGACTGGTCATCGGAGCTTTCCTCAAGACGGTATCTGTAGACACGAGCAGAGCCTTCTTCATCGTCTTCATGATCAGTGAAGTAGTCATCGAAGTCGTCTTCTTCCTCCTCCTCCTCCTGCTCATTATCGCTGACAATATATGACTGTTCTGCAGTGACGGCGGAACTGTCTTTGGCAAGAGCATCTGGCCTGTAGAATCTGAGGTCAGCTCTCCCAGCAATATACATGATGTTGATCACGATTTCAAGACCAAAGAAGCAAAAGTACATGGCGAAGGGAGAGTCAGCTCTACTGGCATAAGCATTAATTCTGTCCAGGAACACAACAACAGTTCTTAAGATAGCCTGAGTCATGAAGAAGATGGTTGAGATCAAAACTATAATGAACGATGTGTTATGCTCCAAATCCCCCCTTAGGTTGTTCAAACCTTCGACCACGTTATAATGGTGATGGGTAGCAGCAATGACTCTGACAGCATTGCGATGGTTGTGGTTTCTGTTAAGGAAGCTCTCTTCTGCCTTTTGGGCGGCACCCTTAGGAACAAAGTAGAAAGGATGGAAACTTTCAATCCACCATGGTTGGTAAGTGTAAAAGTTTTCATCCTTCTTGGTAGGTGCCCACCAAGACAAGACAATCAAAGCAACAGTTGTCAAGGGATAGACAACAATGAGAATAGCCGTGAATTTAACCAATTGTTTGTGGGTCCAATACCATTTGGAGGACAAGAAGTGGATATAAGGAAATACCGTCGAGATGATAGTGAGGGCAATGATAATACAGATAAATCCATAGAGACCAAACATGACGCCACAGAAAAGACGTCTGGACCCACCGACAGGATGTCTCCACGTAAAAAGTCTTTGCCCCAAATTCAAATTTAACGACGACATGATAAGAGACGGAAAGATGAGGAAAGCCTCACCAACTAAAGCTATTCTGAACAAGGTGATGTCTTTTGCCCAAAGCAAACGAAGCACTAGTGCGACGACCTTCATCAGGTTACAGATGGACCACACCAAAGACAATATGAAATAATGTCCCCTGGACCAATTAACAATGAAAATAGCCAAATGCAAGAGCATGATGATTCCAAATATTGCCGCAAACACAGCACACGGGACAACATCTGTCAATGTGGCATAACCTCCAGTCAAGTTATTCTGAACAAGCACAGCATAGTGTAAGAGTGCATCGGGGATTTTTGGTCCTAGAATGTTTTTACCAAAGGCAAGAATTGGTATCAACCCTGTTCCTTCTGAGCCACCATTCTGGAGTGCTACCAGTATTCTAATGATGCCCTTTGATGCCGAATAGGGTTCGAACCCAGCTATATCTGTTCCGTTCACCAAGTAGTGGTTATGCATGTACGATTATTATGAGGGCCCGTGTATCTGTCTACAATAGACAATGTCAAGTTGAAAATAGCGGAGTAAACTTACCATGTAACGAAGTAGGTGGAGTAGGTGCAATTGGTGGAGACGGGAGGGGCACTTCGAAAAGGACAAATATCTACTTTTAAAAGGGTCTACTGTGTGCTGAATTCTTTTGCATACAATATATTCTTCGTGGCCGCATTGGGAAATTAGTTTGTCAAAATTGCAACAGAAGCACATGCACGTAATTATTCTGCAGTAACGAAAAAATATTTTTGCCTATCTTAGCAAATAGAATACAGAACCCCTTTGTTGTGGATGTAACGGTCGGAGCAGTATTGTTCATCCCGCAGAAACGAACTAGTAGCTCCGGTGATCTGCCAACTCTGTATTATCACAACTGATTGTAGAAAGATAGTTGACCTACTTGTAGCAATATTTTACGCTTGTTAGAGTTAAAAATTTTCTGCGCCAACGCGCAGTATTTTGTGATAGAGTACATAATTTTACATGGCCATACAATAAAGAATAGGATTTTGTATATTTGGGTTTGAAAATTTGATTTCCATTAGTAAACCAAGTAAAGTGTGCAAATCATACTAGGCCCTGAGATGAAACCAAACCAACAGATGACATTTCCCAAAATCTTCTTATCTCTCATGTACTCTGTCCTACTTAGCATGACAAGCGGAATCTGCGACATCTGCAAGAGTAGAAGATATCCACGCAAGCTTCCGAATATCACGTACATAACCAATTCATGAACAATGCTTGAGAGCATAAATGTCATCAATGTTGCCTGGGTCTTATTGAGATGGAAAGTACTAATAGAGGAATGATACACATGTCTGAGCAAGAACTTGTGCACGGGGACATTCCAGATTCGGCTGAATTCCGACCAATCTGTACAAGACCACCAGGGGCCATAGAATTCTCTGTCGGCGAACCGACTCAATTCGGCAATAGCATTGAGAATAGAGTCCCAAATCAAGTAGAATGTGAACAAGTATTCAAGCAAGAACGGAGCTATCATGTCAAGCAAAATGAGCAAGTATTTGGACCATCTTTCCCAGATAGGCAACTTCTTCACCTCAATACATTCCATTACCAATGGGTACATCCAGGTTTGGGCTACAGAGATCATCAAGAAGATAACTCCGAATATGGCACATAGCTTGGATAAGACAAAAGACCATCTAACTCTTTCAGTTCTGGGGTAATGTAACGTGTAGACCAAAGTGGGAAACATAGTGTATTCGAAAAAGTTAACGAATGTGATATTCTGTGGGAATTTTATCACATTCTTTTCTTGTAGCAGATCTAAACTTTCCAGAAGTGTAGACTCATTGAATTCGTATTCTTTGGTTGTAACCGTAGTAGCATTGGATTGATATTCCAATTCAAACTTGCAGAACTCGACACTACTTTTGAGTGCAGAAATAGTGCTGTCGAGGTCACATTTGCTGGGGAGTGAAGCCGGATCCTCCTCTAACTTCTTCAAGAAGCTCTCGGAGAATTGAAGCTCTTTAAGAACCTTCCACAAGTATCCATTGTAGAAACCATAGGAATGCATTTTCATAAGAAACACCAAGTTGTGCAAAACTAAGAATACCTTAGCAATCCAGGGGAAGTCCATGACTCTTGCAGAGGCAAAGACAAGCCAGAACACAAAATGATATACTTCATAAACTGCCTGGATCACCCAGCCCTGTCTTCTCCAAGAAATCCACCTTTTCTTACAAGCGTACTGGATTAAGTAGACAAAATATATAGAAAGAAACATTACGCCGTCGGTGATTCCCACACGAATTAAGTCCTTTCTCAAGATCATGACAATTGGCCACTCGAGGAAGCCGAGTGAATTCTCAAAGTAGACATGAATCAACGTATTTGTCATGAATAGACCCGTAGCCAACCAGAACAAGACGTAGAAACCGAAGAATTGTGATTCTTTGACGTACTCTTCATCGAATATCGACGAAGAATGCCTGTGAAATTTCACATCTGCCATCTCCGAGACATACTTGGTCTTGGAATCACTTCTCTTTCTTCTGTTCAATCTTGTGGTAGTGTTCGTAAGAATCTCAGCAATAGCAGATCCCAACGGTTTGGAGTCTGTCAAATCTGAAGCTTCTTCCAGAATAGCTTCGACTATACCAGTAGTCTTCCCTCTGTAAGTAACCTTGAATTTTTCGTCCGTTGGCTCTTTTTGCTCCACAATAGTCTCCACTACCAGGTGGTGCAACGTAGTTTCAGGGGTAACAGATTCATCTCCGGAGGACGATTCAACGTAATCGTTGTTCAAGTCAAGCGACTTCCTTCTATTGATGTTTTCCGTAATTAAATTAAGCTTATCGTTCGTAGTCCGAGTCATTGAGCTACAAATTGTTGGGAATTGATCAAGTGACAAAAGTGTAAAAAGTGAAAATTTAGGAGTACGATGTAACCGTCGATAACCGTTTCAAAGGAGTGAAAATCGATTTTGTAATAAATTTCAGCAGCCCAAAAGTCAACCAACCTTAAACACTGTTCGATGGCAACGCTCTGGTGTACTGCTGAAGAACTGAACAAGAACTTCCTCTTTTTAGCGGGCTATTCCCCATTATATCAACTATTTCATAATGGATATGTCTATCTTGTGTACCTGCAGACAGACATAGCCATCAGATCCGGCAATACCGTTCTACTTATCAGGATACATTCCTAGCACCCAAGATCGGCCACAAGAGCTGTACAGGAGTCCGGGGAATATCCAGACAATATCAGGCCAACTCTGAACCACTTTTTGGTGTCATACGTGACCTTCTCCACAAAAAGTGTACGAGAAGATCTGTCCGGAGAACGATTTCTGGCACGGTCTTGTGAGGATTCCAGTGTCAGATAAGAGGTACTCAGCGGAAGCATATATGTCTAAGCGGCTCGAACTCCGCTGAAATATAACTCTATCACCGCTACAAATGCAATTACAATTAGTTCTTCATCAAGTTCATTTGTGGCTTAAATGCTATTTTCTATGTACAAAGGTGTTCACATGTCTTAAGCCTATCTGAAAATTCCGTTACAACCGTAATTTTCCTCTTTCTTTGTTGGTGTTACAACAAATTGCTCGGAAGACATCAATAGTTCGGCTTACGGCTAGTATGTTCCCGAGGAATTATGAAATTAATTTACTGTCTCCCGAAATCCTTCAACACATCACTTCTTGAATTTGCAATCTTGTAGGCCAATTCTTGAAACATCTGCGCATTTCTTCATCGTCATTCGTACCATTGAAACTCTTCGATCGTAAATCTCCCATGCCTTCAATATTTGAAGTCTCAGAGAGTCTATTAATTTCTGAGTATCATTCTGTAAATTCGGGATTTCTCCAATTTCTCATTTATCAATTCGTATCTTCTCCTAACGGTAGACTCTCTCAAAAGGTCTGGTGTCGTTGAAACACGACTGCCACACGGAATTAACAACCTTCTCAGCCTCCTCACTGTCTTTGCAAATAGGGTTGGCACTTACAGAAAGTATAGCTCTACGCTTGATACACAGCTGGAACTTCTTACCAAAGTCACCCAATCCCGTCTTTTTGATCTCATTGAAGATTCTACACTCTCCACTAAGCATAGAGGCTCTAATCTCTGTACAAGCATGGTGCTTCAAGTCGTTTAAGTTCACCTGGAACTTGAGATGGTCATAGACATGAACCAACTCATGGGTCAAGATATCTTCTAACTGCCACTTGCTCTGGATCCGGTTAGCGCATAGCAAAATACCTTCTTGCGGATGGAACCCACCCCCTTTCAAGTCGTCACAAACATCGCAAATTATGTTGGACTTGTTGAGAATCTGCTCTTTGTTTGGACTCAACTTCTTTATATGGTCCATCATGAAGGTAACCGAGGGTGAATAGGTTAACATCCAGTCCCGGAACTCAATGCACAGGTTGCACTGCTGAGGAAGATACTTGTGCTGGTAGTCGAACTCGAATTGGGCTTTTTCCTGGGGATCCAATCCCATGCCAGTTCGATATTGTAGAGATCTTCTCCACCACTCAAATCCCGAAAGCTTTTCTGGTGCCAGGACAGACAAGTTATCAGGGTTCGGTATTACCGCATTAGGAACAGCAGACATATTTCTTGAAAAGAACAACCTATAAGTCTTTATATGCTCAATATGACATCTATGTCTGTGAGAATCTGTAAGTAAATTTCATGGTAGCTGTTTGAGAATCCTGAAAAATCGGAGCAAGAGGTGTAAAAAATTTATACATACATGCAGGCCACAACTCCCAGTAGCGAAGGTGTAAATTATTCAAAGCTCATCTGCATTTAAATAGTTCTACAAGGAACTCGTAAAAGCACTCTGAAGTAGCTCCAAATCTCGAAAAGAGTACGATTGCCATGGTATCAAACATCTGGGTAGCTGCTGCCGACAACCAGCGCAAAATTGTGGAAAATTACATAGAGTCAGGACAATTTTCAGCCAACCTGAAGGATCCCAATGGCTATACTCCCATCCATGCTGCTGCCTCGTATGGCCATATCCAGTTGCTCGAGTACTTAGTCAAGGACAAGAACGGTGACGTAAATATCCAAGATGCCGAAGGAGATACACCTTTGCATCACGTTGAGGATTTGAAAACTGCAAAGTTTCTTGTAGAAACCTTGAAGGCAGACTACAAGTTGAAGAATAATGATGGGTTGACAGCTGCTCAGTACATTGAAGAAGACGACGAGTTTCCTGACGTTGCTGAGTACTTGAAACATTTGATACACGATGAGCCCGAGGCTGCAACTGCTGAAGAAGAGCAAGCCAACGAATTCTTGAGTTCTTTACCAATCCCAGGAACCATTGATGGTCATGAGATCAGATATACCATGGAAAACGATACTGATGGCGCTGGAAGTGAACAGAAGCTTACTGATGCCGAGTTAGAAGAGAGAAGAAAGAAGATCCAAGCCATTTTGGAAAGCGAGAACCCAGAAGAAGCTTTGAGAGATCTTGTGAAAAATGCTGTTCATGAGGGAATGAGCCAGTTCAAGCAGCAGACAGAAGAGGAGCTTCCATCTGCCAAGAAGAGAAAGGATTAGAGAAGCATAGTGTGAAAAACTTCAGAGGGAAACGGAAACAGAAAGGTTAAGGGAGATACTTAAAATTCCAAAAGAATATCCTAAAAAAGGGAGTTCTTTCTGGACTAACCTCAGAGCTGTCTCAGAGGATGAAGGTGAATTATAGAAACAATATTCAAAGAATACTTCGAGGTTCTTTAATATTCTCCATATGGGAACTCTTACTATTTCGAGAAGATAATCAGATTTTTCAACCATTTTCTAGCTATTTTCTTTTTGATTCAACCACATCTCTATTCTGCATTGAACCGTCTTTGGCTAGAACCATATAAATTGTATATTACAGTAGATCTAATAGTCTAGTATCAACCAGTCTTCTGTGGCTCTGTAGGACAAACTAACTACTGCGGCAAGGATTTATTTGCAGTCT
The DNA here is from genome assembly GCF_000209165.1 of Scheffersomyces stipitis CBS 6054. Classification (NCBI taxonomy): domain Eukaryota; kingdom Fungi; phylum Ascomycota; class Pichiomycetes; order Serinales; family Debaryomycetaceae; genus Scheffersomyces; species Scheffersomyces stipitis. The sequence continues at coordinate 1,479,308 of NC_009046.1, forward strand.
CGCGCTGAACGTCGAACTTCGAATTTTTCACCTTCTGCAATTGATTTAGCCTGCGGCCCCAGATCCGCTTTATCTTTCTTTTCTTATATAAGTAACGCTACAATGTCTTCTGTTATCGTAAACGCCTTGGTTTCAATTACGAACCTTGTTGGTGGCCAGGATGCGTAAGTCTTTGATCTTTTGAATTTTTTGGGGACTCAATGGTTAAGAAACGGTAGATGTCTGATATTGGCTTATGGATTCAGACATTTGCAAATGAAATCACTATTTTTGAAAGGAGAATTTCCAACGGCAACTTTGTGACATCCATTAAAGACTTTCGTTCTCTTCAACGTTGTTTTGATCTATTTGCTGTTTAAAACGGAGCTGAAACCATAGAAATATGTTTTGAACTATGACGTATGGAAAGTAGACTAACTGTTCATTTTTAATGAAAAAAGTGCCAACTATAACTGGATGATCTCAGGGATAGTTCTCTATTACGTTTTATTTCGTTTCCTTGTTTTGGTCTGATGTGAAAAGAATTAAGCTATTTTCGGTTTGAGTAAGTGGGCAATTCGAGTGTAGCATAACGACAGACCAATACGAGATTCGTTCTTAATTCAATTGTTTATTGTTTCATCCATTTTCCCGTTTCTAATATTCTTCACTTCATACTAACCACTACTAGTGCCAGAAAGTACAACGAGTTTACCGTTGAAGAGTTGCAGGCTATGTCTCTCTTGAAACGTCTTTCGCTCAACGACTGGAGATTGGAGCTCTTCACATTGTCGTTCATTGCCGGTTTCGTTGTTTTGTTTTGGATTGGTGACAGATATAACACCTACTTGGTTAAGAACTTCTTGGCTCTGGTCAAAGGTGCCTTCACCAACAACTTCTACCAGTTTGGAGTTTCTCCCACTGAAACATATATCAAAGATTCATCGGAAAGTTATTCGTCCTACGCTACAGGTAGGGAAAACATTGCCAAAGTCAATATTGTTTTCAGATTGAAGCCTAGACACAATCTCTTTGTCTGGATCATGGAAACCGCTTTGTCTTTCTTCACTACATCTGTGCCTGCTCCTTCTGATAAAGTCGAAATTACCATCACTCCGGCTAACAGTAACGTCTACGACAACTTCATTGCTGCTGTTGTATCCAAGTTGGGTATGAATGACTTCAGAAAAGAAAACTACTTCTTGTCTTTGACCAGAACTTCGGACTCGTCCAACTTGCCTGAATCGTTTGTCTACATGAGTGAAGTCAACGAGTTCCAGGAGAAGATCACCACTCCCGACTTGAAGAATGCTTTGACTTTGCAAGCTGCCTCTTTCATCAGATTCATCGCTTTCACAGATCAGCCTGCTGAAAAGCCGGAATCACTCCAGGAGTTGATTCCTCGTAGAAGAGTAGTTTTCTCCATCAACTTGACTTCCAACAAGAAGGAGCTTGCCCAGGTTCAAGAAATCTTGGAAGCCTTGTTTGCTATTGTGGACAAGTTAGCTACTAAGGAAATTTCATTCAGAAGCGAAGCCGTCAAGAAGGTTGTTAAGACTAGAGAAAATGAAATCGCCAAGATCAATAAGATCAAGGAAGACATCAAGCAGGAAGAGTTGGCTGAACAAAAAGCCCAACAAGCCAGGGAAGAAAGAGACAAGTTGAGATCCTTGTCCAGAGAAGAACAACTCAAGGTTGAAAAGAAGGCCCAGGAAAAGAAGCAAAGAAAGTTGGCAAAGAAGCAAAGAGTTAGAATGTAATGTCTATTGTTCTACCAGCTCTTCTTCAGTTCTACCCTACAGTAGTAGTAATATTAAAAACACTCTTGAATGCGTATAGACAGTCAAATTTTTAATCAGTCTGGAAATCAAGAAAGTCATAATACTTTTATGTAATTGTCCATAATGCTTTATGTAATGTCATACATATAATACAAGTTTACCTAGCTTTGTATCGTTTTGCTTATATCGTAAAGTAACACAACCTATGGTATCGTAGCGTACCATAATAACCCATTGCAATGTTTCATAGAATTAAATAGCGTTAAACCTTTCCTGTTAATCTCCAGCCCCTTCCGACTGGAGTATTGAAAACTTCAATTACGCCTGCTCCCAAAGAATCCGCGAGAATCCAGTTCAAGTCATATCCATAGAACGGAGGACGAAAGTTGTTCATCTTAGAGTCTCCATTCAATGTAGTTCCTTCCCACTTTTTGAATAACTGATCTTCCAAATTCTCGTTATACTTCCCCTTACTCAAAGCTTTGACCAACCACACTCTACCAGCATTAATGAGCTTGAGAAACGTTCCACAAGCAGGGTAAGAAATTGAGTACTGATGTGATTCGATTTCATTCAAGTGGTTAGAAGTCAAAGTGACAAGACCAAAAGATACCAAGGAAGACAACTGCTCGTTGTCAAAGTCTTCGTGGGTGACAAAGATGGAAGCAGGATTACTCTTTAGGTACTCGAAAAACTTCTTGATGCTAGTTAGTTGTCTATCTTTCTTGATTCTCTCTGAGGTTGCCATACTAGAGTCTACAAGTTCCTTTTCTAGCCTCTCTATCTCTTCGCAAATTAACTTAAAGTAACTTTCTGTTTTCACCACCACCTCTACGTTTTCAAAGCCGTAGGTGACCTTTCCATGCTGATACTTCTGCTTTGTTCTCAGAATTACAGGAGAAGCATTGGTGATTACGAACTTCTTGAGATTGCCGTTCCGGATGTTGAGCTCAAGATTTCTATCTACAAAGGTGTTTCCTTGAGACTCATAGATGGAATATAGCTGTGCCGTAGTGACTATACCCTTGGGAAGTTGGTTCTGTCTGTATTTCATTATTTCAGCCTTTACTTTAGCAGATAATCCCTTCAACAGGAATACCAACTTTTCCATATCGCCATCTGCCAGTTCTATCTCTTGACGTTTATGGTATCTAAAATGCAAGCTCGACGACTCTGCCCATTGATTGTCGAGAATGGTATCGATTGCAACCATGATATCGTCGTTTTTAGATAGCTGGTAATCCAACTGCACATTATAGTCCAGAACAACAAGAGGCTCCTCGTCTTTTGAAGAACCACCAGAACCACCTCCACCTCCAGAACCTCTATTTAGAGTGTTTGCTTCATTTGGGTTATTATTGATTATAGCATTAGATTTCTTGAGATTTTGTGCGTACTTTCGTTGCGAGGGTAAGATCTTCTTCAAATCCTTCTGGATTTTTTTGACAGGTGATGTTCCGATGAGTCTCTTACTGATTCGTGACGACTTGGCCGCTGAATATCGTAAATTCAGCATCTACAAATAAAGCAAGAAAGAAAGAAAGAAAGAAAGAAAGTGTATATGAGAAGAGAAAAAAATCAGATTATAAATTGAAAATCTGTATTTGGTTGCGAATTTTGTTAAAGTACATTGTCAGGGAAATTGCTCCAATTTATTCCTTATATATTGTAGTATATTAGTATTCACAGTATTTAAATATCCACTGGAACTTTCCGTTACCATTCAGAGTGCTCTATTTATCCATAAAGAATTCTATATTCATAATATTTTATTTGCTATTACAAATGCTTCAGAGCAAGTTTCTTCGAATGGCTTTAATTCTCTAAACTAAAATTTTAAGATCTGTTTCTTTTCTTCACTATCAAATTTCCAAGTTTTCCTTAAAATTATGTCACTGGTGTTTTCTCTCCTGTAACTTGTAAATGTCTACATTTTCCCTTGCTATTTGCAGTTAATTCAGTTATTTACAACTATGTACAGACTATGACTATCTATGCTACAACACGGATGGTCTTGGAGACAGTAGCCTTTTCGGCTGAGTTAGTGATGGATAATGTGTAGTCACCAATGGCAGGGATGGCATCCAAACCAGCCTTCTTTCCAGTTTCAGAAATGCTGAGTGCTGTCTGAGGAACTTGAACACCAGACAAGTTGAAGATTATGGATGCCAACGTGCTCTTCCCTATAGGCAAGGCGATGCTATCACTCAATTGGAGAGTGTAGACAGCAGGAATGGCTCCCTTTAATTCTGCCAAAGTGAAGGCTGCATCCTCGGATGCGGTTGAGGCCTCGAAAGTAGAGTCACTTGCAGAAGCACTAGAAGCTGCACTTCTCTTAGATCTCATGGTAGTAAATAAGGTAGACAATTCATCTAACGACATTGCACCAGCAGAAGCCTTCGACTTTGTCTTGACTGCTTCGACAACTACAGGGTTTTCTGCCTTGGCAACTACTTCAACCTTAGTAGGCTTTTCTACCACAGGTATACGAGGGCCCTGGTCTTTGGTAATATAAGCAGCACCATTTTGGTGGTGCAAGTAATTTCTCATGAACGCAGGCTTCACTCTGATGATCTCACCTTTGACTCCAGTGCCTGGGAAGTTTCTTAGCAACTGGACTGGGATCTTGTCAGAGGCTCTTTTCTTTGGTCCCAGGGCATATCTTATGAATTTCGGTAAAGAAGCGGGAATCTTGCGGTTGGACGACGAAAACATTCCGAAATGATATTACGACAGATGCCTGACTAGTCCGGACTATGGAAACTACGAATTCGTGGTGTCTCTGTAGCAGGTGTGAAATACCGAATTCAGTTTAATAGAGTGAAAAATTCTGATTCGATATTGGGTCCTGTAGTTACGCCGTAGTGCGTAAAAATAATCACACAAAGGCTGTCTACCAGATTTTGCAACCCCATCGATTCTGTGCCTAAGCAGCATCTTATTTACTACTATCGGATTGCAGGCATAGAACTGCCAACCGCTATACTTCAAATCTGTAGAAATACTGAAAAAAGAAGGCTCCAGAGCTGTTTCAACTAAGAAGGGTTTATTGCCAATTGTATACAATTAGCACCACTAAATTCAATGGAGACGGAACAGGCACTCTGTGCTGTGTGCCATATTAACAACTTCAAGTACACCTGTCCAGCATGCGGGATCCGGACCTGTTGTATCGTCTGTGTGAAGCGACATAAGAAACAGAACGAGTGCACTGGAGTTGTGGATAAGACGAAGTTTGTAGGTCGAAAAGAGCTCGTGGAGAGTGCATCACATTTGAACCGAGACTACAACTTTCTACTCAATGTGGAGAGACAGATACAGCTTGGCAAGGGAGACATCAAGAGCTCCGCGAAAAACATGTTCAAGAGAAACTTCAACAGTGGCAATAGCATTAACAGTGGAAACAATAGTACTAATGACCATAATAGTAATAATCGCAACAAGAGATTCAAATCTGCAGCGCAAGGGAAAAGTACTAGTGAAGACGATGCCAGATTAGCAACCATCAAGGAGGTTTACCCCAACGATCCAGCTGTGGTTGTGAAACGCCAGAATACACTTGTGATCCAAGTACCTTCAGGTATGACAAGAGCTACCACCAACAAGTCAGGCTATGATAAGAAGCTGGGGTCGTTTATCTGGACTGTCGAGTGGATACTATTGGGATCCAAAGGAGAAGTGGTATCACAGTTTCTTAGTTACAAACTCAAAGAACACCTTATCTTAGGTGATGCTGTCCCCATGAATATTCTCAATAATTCCAAGAGCGAAAAGACGAAGACGATAAACAACGAAGAAAAGCATAAGGGGGAACAGCAGTATAATAAAATCGATGTCGTTGCAGATGAAAACGAACAAAAAGAAAAGACAGATATTGTGGAAGACAAAGATAGCAAAGAAGAGAACAAAGAGAAGAAGGATATTAAAATAGACAAGATCGACAAGAGTCAGTTGAATTTGTATATTGATAACGTTTTGAGTTCCGACAAGAGCCAACGGTCTGTACTTGTACTTGACAAGCAGATGACTATCGCCGAGGCGTTGAAGGATAAAGTAGTTTTGGAGTATCCTACCTTTTTCATCACTACCAGCGAGAAGGTAATTGAAAACGCAGTTGTTCTGATAGAAGAAGCATATAAGATCAAAAAGAACGTCGAAGAAAGCGAATCGGGATCACACGAATCGGATAGCGACTCAAGTTCCAACAGTTCAGAATCTTCAGATAGCGATTCATCCAGTGAAAGTCTGGATGAAGACGATGGGCCAGAGGAGGAATCATCGAGACCTCCAGAACATGTCAGGTTCGAAGAGGCAAAGAGCATAATCGAAGAAACCGCTAAAGAGGAAGAGATTGAGAATAAGATATTCGAAGGAAATGTTGGAGGAAAGGTCGAACAGTCCAATCCAGAAACACCAGGACTACTCACAAGCGAACAGTTAGAAGAAGTGGACTAGGACAGTAATAGATTAATAGCATTCATAGCATTCATAGCACTATAGCATTAAATAGTAGCTCAACAGCAAAGAGTAAGATACTATCAAATCCTTCAAGTAGTATTACATTTAAGAAACACGAGCAGTATCGAGACATCAATTATATACTACTCATCATCAGCAAAACCTACAGATACTTGGTACAATACACAAAGCGGTGCCAGAAGGAGTTCAAACGCTTTTTCAGGAAAGAAGCACATCTAGTAAATGCTGGTGTGCATACCAGCAACCTAAAACACAAAAGTAGCGAAGATCTCTTGATATTTCTGGTAAACCAGATAGATCACAATTGCTTTGACCTGTTCTGCTCGTATTGCCCACTCTTCTTAGACCATGTCGTCCGTATTCAGAAGACCGCCGGACGCTGAACGAAACATCGACGCCTCACTTTACTTCGGTAACTTGGATCCTGAAGTCACGGAGTTGATAATGTACGAACTTTTCATACAATTTGCACCTCTTCGCTACTTGAATATGCCGAAGGACCGGATTCTCAAGACTCACCAAGGGTATGGTTTTGTTGAGTTCCGAACCGTGAGAGATGCTGATTATGCTTTGGACATTCTTCGTGGTGTCAGGCTCTACGGTAAGCAACTAAAGATCAAGAAAGCAGAGCCTCCCAAGAGTGGTACATCTCTGGAACTGCAATTTGTGGGTGCTACAGGCGGAGCAATAAGTTCTTCTGGCCAGCAATTGCTCAAGAATAGCTACATAGACGTGGGAGCAAAGCTTTTTCTTAATAACCTCAGTCCGTTAGTAGACGAGCAATTCTTGAGAGAGACATTTTCCAAGTTCGGTACTCTCATAAAAAACCCTGTCGTAGCCAGAGATCCAGAAACAGGGGAGTCTCGAGGGTACGGGTTCTTGACCTTTGACGACTTTACTGTATGCGACGAGGTCATAGCGAAGATGGACGGAGCTTTGCTTATGAACGGGAAGATTTCTGTGTCATATGCTTTCAAGGACGACAAGAAGGCCCGCCACGGAGACAAGGTAGAACGATTGTTGGCAGAAGCAGCAAAGGAGAATAGAGTGCTGGTGAAGGCAACGAAACGAGACTCGACTCTGAAGAAGAAGGTAGGCAAACCTGGGAAGAGAGACCGTGCAAGGTAAGTCGGATCTCAATGAATTGACATAGCTCGAATTTATCACAGACCAGGTACCTACATGATTAGTCGATTAATCGATCAATTGATTCATAGAGGAATTGAGCTGCGAAGAGGAATCTAGAACAATCATTCTAGAACTACACGAAATTCGAAAGATTACTTACTCTCATTGACATTTGAATCTAAAAGTTCAGATCTAATCAGAGAATACTACTAGAGTTACAATCGCAATACTTCAAAATTCTTGCAATCGTGTTCAGAATCAGAGATACAAAACGAAAAATTTTCGATTCAGAGCGAGAAGAATGGTTTCGCCAATTGACAGCTTCTTCATTCTCCTGGAGAAGCTATTGGTGACTGATTAGTGATCTTAGTAAGGCCAGGATCCAACGGGTATGGGCATGGATTTGGATACGGAGATGGTGAAATTTCGCAATATGCACTACGCCCGAGCTCAGATAGAAAATAGGAAGTTTGTCCAGCTTAATAAGCCAAAAACCCAACGAATCTGGCAGACAATCTCCGTAGATATCGGCTTTCCTAACTGTTGCTGCCACAACCCTCGATTCGACTGTCACCAGTGGCGACGGATCGGGTTGAGCTGAGTTAAAGAGCCACAACCTGCACAAAGAGCCATTACTAAGCTGTCGTGCCGATGTCGGATGTCCTTAAAGGGAAGTGGGTGTGGAGTTTATGTGATTCGAGATTTGAAAAGATTGAGAAATTCAATCATATATTAAATGAGTGTTCTTCCTTCAAAACTCACAAACTTCTTTCGCCACAGTTGTCTATCAATCTTAGGTACTCACAAGGCTCAATTGCGTACACAATTGTATAAATATACGTCTTCTAGGCTTCCAAGCAGTAACTTCAACAAATTCCACTTCTTCCATACTACTGCTTCTACTATGACTTCATTACCAAAGAAGAACCAAGTTATTCTCCTTGAACAGACCGGAGAGTCCGTCGATGTTCTCAAGTTCACCGAAGTGGACACTCCAGAGATCACTTCGCCCCATGACATTATCGTCAAGAACAAATTTGCTGGTGTGAACTTCATCGAAGCTTACTTCAGAAAGGGCATCTACCCAGTAGAACTTCCTTCTGTTTTGGGCCGTGAAGCTTCTGGTGTCGTTGCTGCAGTCGGTACCGAAGTTAAGAACTTCAAGGTCGGCGACAAAGTCGCCTACCTCAGTGGTGCCACTTTTGCTCAGTACTCGAAGATCAACGACAGCAACCATCGTGTGCTCAAGCTCCCAGAATCATTGTCTGACGATAGCTTGAAGATCTATGGTTCTGCTTTAGTTCAGGGATTAACTGCAATTACTTTCATCTCCGAAGCTCACAATGTTCAGAAGGGCGAATACGTTTTGGTATGGGCTGCTGCTGGAGGTGTTGGTAGATTCTTGGTGCAATTGATCAAGGAAAGAGGTGCACACGTCATTGCTGTGGCTTCTAGTGCCGAAAAGCTTCAGATTGCCAAAGACTTGGGAGCTGAATACACTATCAACTACACCAACGAAGATGTCGCTGCCAAGGTCAACGAGATTACCAAAGGTGAAGGTGTTGCAGCCGTTCTTGACTCTGTTGGAAAGGACACTTTCGAGACTTCGTTAGCCTCTCTTGGCAGAAAGGGAACCTTCATTAGTTATGGTAACTCTTCTGGTACTGTCCCTCCATTGGCAATCAACAGGTTGTCGGCCAAGAACATTACTATCTCCAGACCACAAGTCTTTGGATACACCGCCACTCCAGCGGAATGGGAAAAGTACACCAGGGAATTGTTCTCCAAGATTGAGACAGGTGCCCTTAAGATCGAACTCCACTCAGCTCCTTTCCTGGACTACAAGAAGGTCGCTACTGACTTGGAATCCAGAAAGACCACCGGTAAGTACGTCTTGGAAATCCCACAGTAGACTCTTTAAGTGAATAGCGTGATATTCTACATAGTGTATTTATGTTAGAGTTAATAATTCAATTGTCCTATCATATGGTAACTGTGATCTCCTCTACAATATTAGATTTTTCTAACATTAATATTCTATCATAATCATTAAACTATGTAAATGCTATGATTCGTAAGCCAGATCAATATCATTATTCATCTAAAAGCAGTATTTTTGCAGATATGACAGAGTTCAGTATCATTAGTAAATATCCACATCGCCATTAATAAATCAATATCTGACACTTTCATTACTGTATTGTCCTATTATTGTGCGATTTTCTTCAATTTTTCATAGCCTTTACAACTTGGGTCTTGCCTTCTCGTACTTCATCAAATCCTCCGGAGTGGCCACACCGTACACAAAGTCGCCGTCGTCGTTGGTTATTATAGCAAAGTACATTCCCGTATTGAAGAAGTCTGCAAGCTTCTCCAAAGGTGAAAATGGTGTCAAAACATGGTACTTCTTCCCCTTAGGATTTTTGGGCTTGTAAATGGTACTATTAAGCGGAGTCTTCGAAGGCTCTTTTGCCGTTTGCCTGTGTTCTTCTTCGTAGTTCTCTCTGCCTTTCTGACTGAACCAGAGCATGAAGTTTTTAGTTATGGGCTCTAACGTGCTTTTTGGGTTCTTTTCTAATGTTTGTGCTACTTCCTCAACATTCAAAACTCCCAACAAACGTCTGTTGGACTCATGGATCACTGGCAAAAATGTGAACTCATTTTCGTATGCTATTTCCTCAGCTTCAAGAATAGAAGTAGTGGGGTTGATGGAGATGGCTGGACGGATATCGAGATCCTCGATCGTAGCACCACGGTAATCACGAGGTTTGAATTGTGGGGTAGTAGGCGACATGTCTAGGAGTCTGACCAACTTTCAAATGCAAAAATAACGCTTGAAAAGAGAACTATCGAAATCTAAAAAAGATTGCCATATTGAATTCTGAAAAATTCTAAGAGTGGTTTCTTAACTATGGGAGCCGACATATGGTTGGTGTTGCGACATTTTGAGTCATGTCACGTGAACATATAAAACCTATTCTACCAGTATAGAAGAATATACACTTTGTGGAAGATTATAGACTTATAGACTTATAGACTACATATATGTGTTCAATTGGATTACTTCCAATATTCAAAGTTCGCAAACTTAATATATTTGGACAAACTGTTTAATCATGAAAGTTGACCAGCACACGGAAATTGTGTTTTATTGATTTTGCAACTAAATTTGAAAGAGACGGCATATAGTGTTATCAATGGATCTCTTCAAGCGCTATCTTGATCCCACTATAGTTACAAAGGAATGGTTTTGAAACTAGAATTCAGATAATGGCTAATATGTGCTTGACATCCAGACCAATTTCAACTCTATATTAGAAAAATGGGCCATTTTTCAGCACCTAACGTCACTTCTTCTGACATAAGTCTACGGCATATAATCACTTCCAACTACGGCTGCGAAATTTTGACAGATTTAAAGACAAATCTGATAATTTATTCCACAATTTAATAGAGATACGACTTCATCGAATAATTGATATAAGTTGTATATTAATTAGATTTATTAATTAGATTTCATTACGGGCGTAATAAATAATAGTCACTATCCATATAAATATATGTGGTCAGGCAGCTTCTGCGGTTCGATACAGCTTACTGTTGCTGTGGTGGTTAGCTTCGTCAGACTTTTCCACCTCTCCTTCTTCTCTTGCTACTCTTCTCCACACTTCTTCGTTATTTCCTACATCCAACATGCCGATTCGCATAGTGGCCAAGAGATTGACTGCTGCTGTCAGATGGCCATATACACCTCCGTAGAATGCTTTGGTGGCATCTTTACCGTGAGAAGCTTTAAGAAGCGGGACTCCTCCGGGATGCTGGTCCATGAACGGTGTGATATCGTGGATGATGTTTTGGATTACTATATAGATGCGGTCCTTGTTTGAAGAAGAAGCTATGATACGCTTGAAGTCATTAGGCGTAATAAGTGGGAGCTTAGAGATGGGTGTACCCCAGTTTAGTTGCGACTTCATCCGGTTGATTACCTGTTGCTGTTGCTGGATTCTGAGCTGTATAATCAAGTTTTCCGGCGTTCTACACAATTCTTCCACTAGGCCCAATTTATCGATAGTCCAGATAAACCACTTGGTAGGATCATATGCAAAGAATGACGAGGTACCTCTGTAGTCGTGTGGAAACTCGTGGTGGTAGTTCTGATGAGCCTGGCCATATGTGAGGAACGAAACTAACGGGTTGTTGCAGTTTTGGGACGAATTCTTGTCGTTGAAGGGCTGGGTAGGAATGGTTACCTGAACACTTTTCAAGTGGCACACCGACTCCGTAGAGAGAAGTGACTGTTGGCACCAGAACAACCGCAATAAGCCTGGATAGATGATACCGTGTACTACAGTATCGCTACAGAAGAACACAGTCACCAAGACGGGTACTACAAATGATGTCAATATGAAAAGTACAAAGTAGTGTCTTTCCTGCCACGCTAGCAACTGCTGAAGCGGCTCGTCGTAATTGCTGTTGCGGGCAAAATCGTCCAGGGTGTACTCGCTGTAGTCCTGATCATCCTGATCTACGTTTACCTCGTTTACTATTGCATTCACTTCCGGATTCTTGGGGAATTCCTGTTCCATGAACTCATTGTAGAAGCTGGTGATCTTGGGTTTTCGGATCAACCACCCCCAATGAGCCCACACAAAGCCCCGCTTGATCAGATATGGGTCCTTTTCAGTATCATCCGTAAAGTGGTGATGTGCCCTATGCAATGAAGCCCACCATCTTATGGGTCCCAAGCCTACGGAGGAGCCGAATATGGCGAAGAAGTACTTGACCCAGTTGTAGCGGACTTTAAAGGAGTTATGGGTAAAGTACTTATGGTAGCCTGCTGTGAATGCCAACATGGTCAAGTTGTAGTAAATGCAGCAGAACACCAAGGTGTCGTTGTTCTGAGGAATGAAGCTCTCACCAGTGCGCAACAAGTATATGAATGCTAGCAATGGTAGAACTGCTACCGTGAAAGTATAGGAGTAGTTGATTCTACGCAACAAGTCTCTCTTTCTACGACGCATTTCTTTCATGTGGGTGTTCTTGAGTTGTGAAGCATGACTGATAAACTGGTTGGCAGAGCCGGAATGGGCCATCAGCAGCAGACTGGACTGGTTGTGGAGATGAGCCGAGGCCTGCGAAATCTTGACTTTTCTCTTTTGCACCTTCAGAGCGACTCGGGTCGAGCCAGTCGGACTGGGACTGCTACCCGGTTGAGTCATGTGATACTATATGGATATTATGAAGAAGAAAGGATTTAGAGGAAAAGGATACAGAATTGAGTAGATATAGAGTGAATTAGTGATGCAAGAGTTTTAGTAGTGAAAAATTAGATCTGTGGATAGTGCCCAAATCTGGAGAGTCTGGCTGATGTCGTTGCGCGCTTGTTGAGTAAAAAATGTCGCGCTTCACAACTCCAAATTCACCATGAAAAAGTCTGTTGTTTCCATAATAAAGACTCTCTTTCTTCTTTCTCAAGCACAGAATACTCCAATCTCAGCCGCAAAAGCTTGTAAAATCATTCGAAATTCACACAGATAACTGCAAAGCAACAGCATCAACAACCACTTCAATCTCATTCCCGTAGCCAAGAGAACACCGTCTTACACATTCTTCAAATTCATTTCAGATTCTCTCAATTATCTTTTTATATTCATTACATTCGACTGCAAAAGATGCCACCAATTCCACAACGTCACGCTCCAGTCGTCAACAAACCTCGTCCTGCTACCAATGCGACACCAGCACTCTCATACACGCCCACAGACACTTCGATCCCCCCTAGTCTCTACTCCAAGATTCCTAGCTTGGAGCTCTACAAAAAGCTTGAAGATGCTGAACGCGGAATCGATTTACTTATTCTGAGAAAAGCACTCGACTTCCAGGCCATTCAACAGAAGACGATTCACCCTTCTAATTTCAAAGGCGAGACTGGCGTGTTACGTGTCTTTGTCTACAACACCTGCGACAACCAACCTTGGCAAAAGCAATTGCTTCACGAACAGGGCATGCCTGTAGCAGATGCCACTTCGGCGGAGGCTTCGTGGACATTGCGTGTAGAAGGTCGTTTTCTCGGTGATCATAAGCAAGATGCTATCAACCCCGAAACGGAAGCATTGAAGTTCTCGTCGTTCTTGTCGGCTCTCTCAATCGACTTGCTTCCCAACGACGATTACCCGGCTCTCCAAAACTCGCAGTCCAACATCATCGAGTGGAGAAACGACCTCGTAGACCAGAAGCCCAACTCTGCCAGTTTTGATGGCTTGGATATCAAACGTAACGGTGTATTCAAGATCAACACCAAAATCGCTCTTTTGGTCAAGAGCCATGCTGCGACATTCAAGCTCAGCGACGAAATGGCCCAGTTCACAGGAAAGCATGAATCAACACAACAGGAGTTGATCTATCTCGTATGGCAATATGTTTTGTATAAAAATCTCTTCCGTAAAACGGAATCTCTCACCAAAGTCGATGCAGTTTCTACGTCGAACATCGTCACTGAACCCATGAACCAGGACGACGATGAGGACGATCTCACTGTAGTTCAGGCTGACGAAGTGTTGCAGAATCTCTTGAATGTGAAAACCTTCAAGTTCTCTGATTTGTACAAGTTGTTGCAACCTCATTTCAAACCCAGGGCGCCTGTAATCATCGACTATACTGTGGATACAAGTAAGTCGTCTACTTTGGGCCAGACAGTGATTGATATTCCTATCGAGTTGCCTTTAAATCTCTCAAAGATCCAGAAGGAGTTGGTAGATCTCAACAAGGTGGCGTTTGAAAACCTCACCAGGGCTGACAACACCATACTGCAGTTGAACTCAAGAATTTCTTTGGGTATAGTAGCTCTTCAAAATGCTCATGGTAGAGAAAAATTCTACAGAGAGTTGAGCGAAGACCCAGTCAAGTTCATAGAGAGTTGGATTGAAACTCAAGCTGAAACCTTGAAGGCACTTAAGAGCGACGAGGGCTACGACGAAGAGCTCGTCAGAAGAGCAAAGTATTTCGAAGACAACGAGCACTTGATCAGAGAAAAACTTGATCTTTTGCTTGGAGCAAGCAGATTCTAGAGATCCTACAGAGTATGCGAAAATTGTTTCGTTCTCATTGTATTAATATATATGTTACAATCGTTAGCTAACCTTTTCTTCCGTAGAAATCAAGTTTTCAAATTGTTTTCTAATTTACAATAATGTACAATATCCTTTAATCCTCATACTCTTCTTCATCATCGTCTTGCACTTCTAATACTTCGTCATCTTCGTAATCGTCGTCGCCCGCTTCTTCATGATGTTCAATTACCCCTTCTTCTTCTAGCATGGCAAGATACTCTTCGGACGCCTTGGCATCACTGTAGTTGATGGATTTCAGTCTCGAGCTCCGCTTCTCTGACTTAGCAGCAGTTACTTGAAGATGTTCTTGTTCCGATACTAACGGCAAAACAGATGACAAGTAGTCATGAAGGTTCAACGCTGGCTTGTAGATCATTGAAGTCATAGGAATGACAGTTGGAGCAGACACATCGCTGTTTATTCCCAAACGACTGGCCAAGTAGTCTACAAAATTAGCAAGCTCTTCACTATTTGAGGCTACTTCATACCAAGTTGAACCAGGTTGCACAGTTAAAGATTCGACTTCTTTTCCATCTTCGTCAAACTCTATTCCATCGTTAGTTAAAGCACCAACCAACATGCTATATACATCTTGAACATAGAGCTTGAAGTTCGAAGGAAGCTCTACTCGTAAGCTGGCAGAAGTGGACCAGGTGGTTTTCATCTTTTTGATGGAAGATAGACCACCGTTGTCTTCACCCCACATACGGCAGAGAAAAAACCTTCCAGCATGGAAACCCAAGTCGCCAACCAAATGCTCATTCAATCTTAGTTCCAAGCAATGGTTAAGGGGATTGGAAGTTGGATCGACATATTTGACACCTTCTTCAGATTTACGTTTAGACAACTTGATCTCTGCCTCCTTCTTTAAGGCTTCAGTGTACTTGAAACCCTTGAGAATGGAAACAGCAGCATACTGCGAATCTTTGTCACCCGGAATGTCTTGGGCTTGGAGGTTCTGCGAAATATAGTTCTTCATCAAATCCGAGGAAGTCAAACTCCATTGAAGCAAAGTACGCAAGAGAATCAAACGATCCACTGGGTTCTCTAAGCCTTCCAATCCATATCTTTCAAACTCAGTTGAATAAAACGGATTGTACTTAACTTTTGGCTCTATTGTTTCTGGAATCTTAGATAAAAGAATCTCTTTACTGGGATCTACTGGACTAAACGTAACCTCTTCAATCGCAGTCTTCTCCGCTGAAGGAATCGGTTGTTCTTTCCATTCTTTGGGTAATCCAAGTACGACCGACATCGTCTTCAATTCCGCAATTGCTTTCCCATGTGAGTGGATAGGCTTTTTTCTGTTCAAAACCAAAGTAAGAAGTCTATAGAAAAGTTGATTCATTTCGTCCGATACATACTTTGGATCATACTTGCGATCTGACTGGAAGCTTTCTTCTACTTTTTCCTCATTTAGACCCTGTTCTTCATTTCCATTTTCTTCGGATTCTTTGCCTAGGGCAAAAATTGGTAAACTGAGTCCTTCCTCTATGTTTTTAGGACCTATTCCATATATGTCTGTCACCTTTTGAAACTTCATCAAAAATGCGACGATAGTCAAGATGTCACTAGCATAGGGTGATTCCTTAACAGGGAAACCCAATGCGATCTTTTCAGAAGTAGCGATGATGTTCTGTGGTGCATTGAGGATATTTTCATCGTACAAGTCATAATGAAGTCCAATCAATGGTCCCGGTAATTGACGACTCAAACGGTTTACTGAATTAAGAACGGTGGTTCTACTCACCGATACGAGTCTGGAATTTTTCAGTCTCTTTGAAGCAGTTTGACTATGTTTTATTTTCCTCTTCAGAGTCTCAAGTAAACTTTCAACTTGTTTACCGGTTTCTGGTTTACTACCTTCTTTTTTATTCCTCTCTGATTTAGTTGCTGTTCTCTTTTTTTCTGACTTCTTAGTCTCTTTTGGTTTCTTAGTCTTTTCTGGTAGGCTTTTAGGAGATTCAGTTACTAGATTGCCAGTGGCATCTTCTAGCAATTCTACACTTCCTTCTGCATCGTAATCAGATCGTACATCTGGCGTACCCTGAGGTTCTGAGCTCATTTCAGAAATTACCTGCGGCGTTTCTTCGTCCTTAAGCTTAGTATAGACTGCTGTTTTTTCTTTATCTACAACGAAATTGAGTTGTTGCTGCTTCCTTTTCCTCATAGTAGAAGATGTGACACGTCCTCGTGGGCTCTTTCTACCACCCTGTCTTCCACCTCTAGAACCTGGACCCTCCAATGGCTGCGAATCCAATCTAAACTTCGATAAAATAGCTCCATTCAAATTCTTCGAAGAAGAGTTTTCAGGTGGGGCTAAACTATTAGTGATGTTTTTACGAGGACGACCCAATCTTTTAGGTTTTCCACTAGGATCGTATTCTACAAGTTTTACTATAGAGGTTGGTTTTTCAGCAGGAGGCGAGATTTCTTCGGCGTATGTTTCACTTTGAATGTAGTAGTTCGCAGCAGTATCAACACCAGAACCTCCAGAAACACCAGATGATCCACCACCTATTACAGAAGTACCAGAATCACCAGAAACCATACTATTGAATTGGATCAATGCAGCAGTAGCAGTGCTTTCATCAGCATGGCTGTGTTCTGCAACATATTCATTGAGACGAAAGACATTGGCGTGGTCATCTTCGTCTTCATGATGATGGACATGATCATGGTGGCGGTCTAAATCGTTGTGGATGTCGTTGCTTCTATCAAGAGTCGAGGCATGGAAAATATCTTGCCCAGTTATAGACGGGTCTAGATTTGCATCCATCACACCTTTTTTTTTGTAAAATTACGGAAATAAATAACAAAATTTATAGATCCACAACTCTTTTCACAATATCTCGCTGTTGAAATACAAACCGTTGTTGTTGAAAGGAGATTAGGCGTCTTATTGAATTATAGCAAGTTGGAACTTTTCACTCCAAACATAAAATGAGTTACCCGGACAAGCTTTAACCGGCCTCATAAACGTGATGAATTATGCCAAAATAAGTCGACAAAGAGGTGGGAAGTAGAAACGTTATGTATTAGAGGAAAGGGAACTGATCTACAGAATTTTAAGTGGTTTCACACATTTGTGTGTAACTTCGCTACGAGTTTATATGTATCGGGATGAAAGTATATATATATCGAGGCTAGACAGCTGAGAATTTATATTTTATAAAGTCCACCAAAATAAACAACAATTTTACTGTAATGAATGTAGACTCTCATCGATTTTCTCATCGATTAGTATCTGATTACAACCACCTCAACAACCACCTCAACAATCCTCTTCGCTTCAACTGATAGAACCATACTCCAGAATTCAAGAAATTCACGTGACCACTAACCGCGAATTTGGTGTAAGAAACGCGTCTTTGCCATGTAAATATTAAGAATTCATAGCTCTTTCTTATATTATCCATCTCCAATCTTTTTATCAAAAAATACACAATGGCGGATTTCTACGATGGCGAATTCAGTGGGGGTTTCACGACTGAAAATGCTCCTAACTCTCAGTCTGAACCCAGAACCAGAACCAGTTTGACTCCTGTTACTATTAAACAGATTAATGATGCTACACAGCCAATCCCAGACGGCAATTTTAAGGTCAATAACGTAGAATTAAACATGATAAGCTTTGTTGGAATTGTGCGTAGTGTTGATCTGTTGCCCTCAGCTATTCTGGTGACAATCGAAGATGGCACCGGTACGACTAATGTCAGAAAGTGGGTAGATGAAAACTCCGGAACACCAGCTGAGGCCGAAGAAAAGTACCGCATGTACCTTGATAAATATGTCTACGTTACAGGTGCATTGAAGTCAATGTCCAACAAGAGTTACATTCAAAATGCACTGGTCATGCCTGTAAAGGACCATAACCAGGTCTTGTCGCACGTGTTAAGCGCTATTCACCATCACTTGCTTGCTCAGGGAATCAAGCCACGCCCCAAGGATGAAAAGCTGTTGTTTGTTTCCGAGTCGGCATCGACGTCCGCACCCCAATTATCTATCAAAGAACGTATAATGAAGGTGGTTAGGGATCACAGTCCGCTGATGGTGGAAGGTGTGCCTCCAAGATTGATTTCTCAGATCGTGGGGATTGGCCAGGACGAAGTCACCAAGATTTGCACAGAATTGGTGGATAGAGGCGAACTATACGGAGGCCTGGACGACAACACATATCTCTTAGATTAATGAATATTCAAGCTAATAAGTGCTCATAGTTATCTGTTTAGCACGAACAACTGATTCTTCCGAAATACAAACTTCTTAGTTCTGTCAGTGTACGCTCAATTATTGATATACTGGTGTATGCTTTATACTTAAACATACATAGCTAATATGTCTCAAAAAGTACTATTAGCTGGAAGTCCATAAGATCCTACCAGAGGTGTACTTATAACATTAAATATATACCAAATATCCAGTTACATACATAGTTCAAAGGAATCTATACATGCTTAATAAGTTTCTAGTTCAAAGTCTTTCTTATCCAGCACTACGTCACCTTCGAATCCTGCAACTGTTCAAGTGGACGACTCTGAGTCCGTGCACTGAAGAAAGCAGACCAAAGATCGAAGTTGGTCACCGCCTCTCCCTGTGCCATGCCCTTGTTGATCATGGTATCAATTCCTCCACTGTTCATCAACGCCATCGACTCTGCCTTGCTCAAGTTGATTTCTTTCGACTTTGCAATGAGAGCAGAAGCGGAAGTCGATGAAGAAGCTGTCTGATCTTCATCAACTGCAGAAGTAGCTCCTGCTTCCTCACTATCGTTTTCAAGTGTCTCTGGCGTGCTGGATTGCTGCTTCATATATTCCAACCTCTTTCCAGTCGACATAATGACAATGCTTTCCTCAACTGTGTTCTCGATGGCAAACATCCACACAGTGGTGGGCTTTGTCTGACCGATTCTGTGTATTCTCGAGATCGCCTGTAATTCCAACGACGTATTAACCAACGGCTCACACAAGAATATATGAGTAGCATTGATCAAAGTCAATCCACTGGCCTGTGCCTTAGCATTCAACAAAAAGCAGGTGATCTTGTTACGAGGATCTTTGAACGTTTCCACAGAGTCGTACTTCTTTATGCGTCTTCCTCCTCCAATGTCTGGAGTCAAAGTTCCGTATGATCCTAAATATGAGATATCTGCTGCTTTAAAAGCAGTTCCAAGAATATAGAGCATATCCTGCCATTGGCTAAACACAACGATCTGGGCGTCTGGATTCTGGCTTCTTATATAAAGCAGTTGCTTGACGATCATATTAACCTTGGAACTGTACGACTGCTTCAATTTTATCAGTTGGATTTCATCGATAATATCTTTTGAAATCGGCTTGTAAATCGAATACAAGATATTGTTGTTCTTATCAACCGTATTCGCATCTTCAACCTTGTTAGCCTTAAGGTCAGGTTTATGATGTGTGAAGTTGTACACCGATGACGTAGTGATAACTGATTTACACATGGGACAACTATGGCTGTTCCTCAACCACTGCTCCAAACAATCTTTACAATACTTGTGGCCACATTGAGTGAGAGAACCAATAGTAATTGTAGAACGACAAATGATACACATCAAGGCTTCATCTTCATCCTTATTGATAATGTCCTCGTCACTTCCTGTTAAACCCCTCAAATAGCGGAATTTTGCAACTGATTTATCCATCTTGAACTTGAGATGCTTGTGCAACAGCCCATAAGAAACCAACTTTGTCATGATCTTGGAAATAACCAATTCTTCTCTGTTCATATGGAAATCAGACGTCTGCACTGTGTCCGAGATCTGTTGCAATTGCTTATAATAATCAATACGGCAATTGAAAACTGCATTACAATTGACATTCAATTCCTTTTGCAATAAGATCATGGAAAGCTTTTGGTTTTCAAACACGGTTCGAATTCGCTCTCCCAAGCTGCCAAGTAATTCCAATTGAATTCTCGTTCTCTCAGGGTCATTCTGTTCTTCGTCCTTAAGTTCCGCTTCAATTGTCTTGATGGATAAAACCAACTCTTGCAATGACAGTTTAACACGAGGTCTAATTTGTTCTCTAGCTTCAGTTAATCCAATTAGGAAGGATTCATCATTGATTTTCTGTAATTCCAAGTCTGCCTCTTTCTTTTCTTGAGCCTTTTTAATACTGACAATCTTCGTAGAATTCTCTGCACCATTAACAAATTCAGAGCGATCAGTCAACACTTGAGACAAAACGAATAAATAACACGATACTTTATCTTGATCCTGAATAGTTTCTTCGTATTCATTACCAACAGGATTCTTATCCAGGGTCAACAAGGGAGTACATAAGATACTCACCAAATTCTGCATCCAATTGTTGATCGTATTGGCTTGTGTGTTCAATTCAAGAATCAACCTATTCAATTTGTCCACAAATAACTTAATTTTAAAAAAAATCGAATAATCAACAAAATAGTCAGTTTCAATGATTGGAATCACCATGAAGAACTTCTTCGAGTTTCTGGGTATTAAAGTGGTTCCATTATCTACAAATTCTCCTGGGCCATCGTAGTAGCGACCTCTTGTTGATATTCTTGTTTTAACAGCATTCTCCACACTGGAAATAGAACCACGCAAAATCTCTCCACGGGTAGCTTCAGCTAGATCATAGTATTTCAGTTCTAGGAATTTAAGCTTAGCCTCCTCAATCTCAGATTCCTTAATATCTGCTTCTTGAACGTATTCAGTCATAATGGGCTTCTTGGTGAATACAAAATCCTCTGGTGCTACGCCATTTACCAAAGACGCCAATTCGTCTGCTCTGGAGCCCTCTTCGTAGTGCATCATTTTCTTCACTTCTTCAAGGCTGTGAATATCTCTCTGTGACACCTGAGACTTGCTCATGATCTCCATATATTCCTTATCATATTGCTGAAAGTAGGACGAGGCAATAAGGAAATAGAACCGATGCAAGATTATATTCCAATTTCTCATCCTAATTCTAGTCAGTTTGATTTTTTCTTCAAGTTTCTCTAAAACTTCATCTTTCACAATAGCAAGTTCTGGAGTTCCACGCTCGTCGATTCTTCCAATATCTTCGTCCTTTTCGTCACTATTCTGTAAATCCAACTTTCTGCTCTGACTTCTATAGTCCTTGATGTACTTCTCAAGGATTAACTTCAAACGATGTATTATCTTTTCAGTTTCATCTACTCCAACAGTTAGAAAAAGAAGCGCTTCCTTGGGATTGTATATGAATTCATAGAATTCTCCCATATCAAGATACAACAGAATAATCAGTTTTTCAATCTCTACAATCTCATTATATGCCTTGGTCAACATGTCATCCAAGAGATTTTCCAAAGTTTTCAACTGCTGAATAGCACCGAAAGTCCTGTTATAAGCATAGTTCTTCTTATACTTTCTAGATCCAAGATTGAGATTTCCAATCTGGGGATTACAGCAAATTTGCCTTAGTCTCATCAACCATGTTCTCATATATGTCATAATTGTTGGAGAGGGTTCCCAATCGTTGCTTATGGGATTTCCATTGACATCCAAACAGATAGCAGCTAGACATTCTTCCAACTTTTCATTATAGAAATCTTGTTCAATAGGAGTAAAAGGAATTGTCAAAAGAACACGAGACTGAGGAGGTAATTGAATATCGTCATGGGTCATTGCCTTGGTATGTCTGATTGCAATTGTAGTCCATAGCTTTACAAAGTCATCATTAGTATTGTTGACAACATCGGTTATGTAGTCCCACGATAGCTTACCTACATCACCACAAAATGGCTGATATCTAAGGAAATGAAGAACTGAATGCAAATCTCCAAGATTCTTCTTGATTGGAGTACCAGACACCCCCCAAGAATGATATCTAGGTATCAATGCTGCACTCTGGAAAGCTCTTGATATGGTCGATGACACCATTTGGACCTCATCCAAAACAACTCTCCAAAACTGACTCAACATAAGCGGAGATTCGTAGTCGACTTTCTTATAAATTTCGGGAAGTCGGTTATGGCGTATGGCCAAAGCAATCTCATCTTGTAGAGCCATTTCATAATCGGTTTCGTTGGAATCACTAGATCTAACGTTTGCAATCTTGGGCTTCTTGGAAGTAATTGCAAGTTGAAATAAAGACTTATAGTCGCTCAAGAGCGCCTGCTCATCTTGAACTACTATGTCATTTTCAGTTGAAGAGCTGGGAATTATATCTCCAGCTGATGTTTCTTCAAAGTGTTCTGATTGGGTTCTTTTTTTTGTAGCGTTTCTTGTGTTTTTACCTCTGGAAGAGTATAATGCATAGTCTAATTCCCTTGATATCACAGCATACGTCGTGAATACCACATCGAACTTTCTTAAATACTCAGCTATTAATACAGCATTATTGTCTAACTTTGGATATTTCCCCACACCTTGGTAAATAGTTACAGCTAGACTTGGAGCTAGATGAACGATTTCTTCCACCCACTGTTTCAAGATTGAATCTGGCGCAATGACGAGTGTAGTCTTTGCTTTTATGATGGTTTTGACTTCGCCAAAAGTATGGAGTTGAACTCTTAACGGTTCATTAACCTCTTCTATAGACCTCTTGTTCATGAGCATCAATGCTGTCATTTCTACAGTTTTTCCCAACCCCATTTCTTCCGATAGCAATGCCTGTGCTGGTAGGTATTTTGGACACATGAGCTTATCGCTATCATTGTAGTAACTATGCAAGTATTTGCACACGGATTTTCTCGAAGCCAAATGGGCAGTATAGGCATTGAAGAAGTATTTCTCGTTGTTCAAGGAGATCCTCTTCCATCCGAAACAGAGTTTGTTCATGATGGTATAAAGAAGCGTATCGAGTTTGTCGTTGTCGGTTGGCTCATTTCTGAGTGAAGAGGTTATCAATTCGATTGCGGAATCGTCTATAAGTGGTACTTTAGTACATCTATTGCTGTGGAAGTTAAACTTGACATTCTCCTTTTCGAGGATCCAGTTCACGGTTTTCTTTTGGAAACGTATGAGGTTCGTTTCGAGCTCAGGAATGTCAAAATCCTCTTCAATACGTGGAAGTTGCTCTGTGTTTTCAGATATGGATCTGTAGAATAGTCCACTGGTCACACTTTCTCGGTTACTATACTTATGAACCAAGTTATGAGGTTCATTATCAGTCGGACACGGCTGTGCGATATTAGCCATCAACATACGGATGTTCCTGATAACCTCTGTCTGGCAATTACGGTATAGATTAGATGTGAGCTGGATCTTGTAATGGATC
Organism: Scheffersomyces stipitis CBS 6054; assembly: GCF_000209165.1. Lineage (NCBI taxonomy): Eukaryota > Fungi > Ascomycota > Pichiomycetes > Serinales > Debaryomycetaceae > Scheffersomyces > Scheffersomyces stipitis. Next base: position 1,503,017 of record NC_009046.1, read on the forward strand.
GAGACTTCAATTGTGTACGTTTTGGTATTGAAAAGTAACCCTACAATTGGTTTTGAACTCAGCAAGTTGTTTTTCAACTGTGTGAGATTGGATAAATTCAACAAATACACTTCGCTCTTGAGTGTTTCGTTCTCTAGAGACTGTGCTATATTGACCGAAAGAAGTAGTCGCAGTGGTAGCTTGTCGATTTTCTTGTTTTTCACCATCAACAACTGCTGCTCTCCACTGAAAAGAAGCTTCATCTCGTCCAGAACATACTCATATACACCATTAGCGACTTCGTTCATTTTGGAAAGAAACTGGCTATGTAAGAAGAGCAGCTCGTCTTGGTTCTCAAACTTCATAGTGCGATCTACAATAGTTACGACTTCCGTATCTTCCCCGTTTTCAAGCTGTTGACTGCGAAGTAACTGCTCAGACTCCATTACATCCTGGTACTTCAAATTATCTATAGCAAGGTCCCTGTTGCGAAGCGTTAGCTTTCTTTTCTTGTGAACCTTAGGTGTAGCCAGTGCCTCGGCTGTGGCGACTCGTGAAATGGCTTGTAAATCAAAATGGATAAGCTGGAATCTTGAAGTGTCCATTTCTATGATTTCGGGAACCGCTATTGTATTGGGACAAGACGTCAGTGACAAGACGTCAGTGGCAAACGTTCGCTGCTGAAGAAGAACCAGTTGCAAAAGTGTACGATAGGAATATTGAATTTAGATAACTAAGCGTGCGCTACCATAATTGGCATATAAGCGCACTTAAGCGCATTTATGAAAAGTCATTGAAGTTACTAGAAATACATATAGAAAAGATACATTAAAATGATACACAGAAAGATACACAGAGTAGATATATAAGTCTGATGGAGGTGTGCTTATGGTATGATTTCTACCGACTACTTTCTACATTCACTTCTAAAGTTTGCTTGTAGTCGTACGTATACTAAATGGCTGCGAAAACGACTTTTAACTTGCACCACCGCGATAGCGAAGAATTGAAGGAAATAGACACGACACAATAAACAAAGTAGAAACTAGTAGTATTGGCATGTTGTAGGTTAGGAATAGAATCGAGTGGAAATGGCAGTGCATGATTCAGTAAGGTAATGGTAACAAGATGGTGGACAGAAGATGATATGTTTTTGAAGGAAGTAGAGTTCAGCTCTTTACAGGAACCTGTTTGTGTTTTCTTCTTTCCAATATAGAAGCACCCCCGAGATTCAAGTCAAACATATTAGGCTGCTGGTGTTGCTTATTAAGACGAGCGTTACGTGGTGTTGTTATCTTGTGTTTATTCAAGACCTGACCTTGGATATTGACGTCTTCTTCGATCTGGTCTTCGTCTTCTTCCTCGATTCCTTCTACGACATTATCGAAGGTGTTGATCTTAGAAAGCGCGGCTTCTTCGCCCATTCTGTGCACAGCAGTAGATATGTCGAACGCATCTCTCAAGGCTACGGCTGCTGGTGAGTACAAATCGTTGTGAGTGCCGTTGGTGTATTTCTTCGAGTATCTGTTGCTGCCGTTGTGTGTCTGTATAGGGTGCTTATCTCTGCCGGCTCTGGCACTGGCAGGCGCATCATGAGCCACTTGCACATTGTAAGGCTTGGTGAGCCAAGGATCGTTCAAAAAGTCAGCAATGGCATATCTTTTCGAAGGATCAACAGTCAAAAGTTTTGAAACACAGTGCTTGGCACCGTCAGAAATCTCGTCCCACCATGGGCTCAAGAAAGTATACTCCCCTTTAGCGACCTTTTCAGTCAAAGTATCGATGCTCTCGTCATAGAATGGCGGAAATCCACACAAAAGCGTGTACAACACACAGCCAATAGCCCACATGTCGACTTCACGCGAGTACCTCTCGTCTCTGACGATCTCTGGAGCAGTATATCCTACTGTTCCACAGGGTGTTTTGGTGTTGTGCTCCCAAATTTGCTTAGATAAACCGAAGTCCGCCAACTTCACCACTCCGATGCCGCCTCCGCCAACTCCAGGAACAAACTCTCCTTCGTCCAACTTGGCGTTAGGGTCGTCAGACTTACGCAATTTGGCAACTGGATTGACTGAGGGCTTTGTGTCAATGGGTACGTATAGAAGGTTCTCAGGTTTAATGTCACGATGAACAATGCCTACTTCATCGTGCAAATATTGGATGGCTTCGGCAACTTGACGGATCACATGACGGGCCAAGTCCTCTGAGAAGTAGGTGTATTTTACGATGGCTGTGAAGATCTCACCGCCCGGAGCCAACTCCTGAACGATATAGTAGTACAAGTCTGAGTCAATGAATTCAATGAAACGCACAATGTTCGGATGGTCCAACTGTCTCATGATGGTCACTTCTTTAAGGACTGCCAGCTTCTGCGCCTGGTCCATCTGGAACTTACGTAAAATCTTGATGGCTACGAGCTTGTTGGTAACTTTGTGTCTAGCCTTGTATACTACACTAAAGGCTCCTTCGCCGATATTCTCCAACACCTCATAGTTGTCCAAATTGGGGTATTTGGCCGTTTTCTGTTTCTGTCTCTGGAGTCTTTCTTCCTCCACAATGTGGGTAGCTACCTTCTGGTAGTTGTTATCGTTGTAGTTATAATTGTCAGTGTAGGTAGTCGAGTAGACATTTTGAGTATCCTTGGGTTCAGCATCAACCTGTTGGGCTCTGGCTTCGTTTTCCACAAGCGTGGCCGTCGACGGCTCGTTGCTGATGCTGTAAGCGTCTATATCGGCGTATCCTCGGGAGTTGTCGTAGGCATAGTCGTTCAAGGAGTAGTTGGTATTGTTGATGTTGGCAGCCTGGGAGGCGGAACTGGCGGCTGTAGCGGCTGCCTGTTTCTTCTTCAAGTCGTTGGCCTGTTTGCCGTGTCTGATGAAGGCCTTGAGGTTCTCGAACATTGTCATATAGTCAATGGGCTGGAGGTGGATTTGTCAGACGTTTCTATGGAAATGTAAAGGGGGTTCGAAAATGCGCGGTAGATGCAGAATATAATGAGAATTGAAGAAGAACGAAGTCTACCACAGATGCCGATGTAGTGCACAGAGCAATAGTAGAGAGAAGAAGTGAGAATAGAAGAGAAGCAGAAAGAAAAGCGAGAATACAATTGTCAAGATGAGTACCGAGAATTCACGATGAGGATCGGAATACAGGAGAAAAGTCAAAAAGAATAATGTCTTTCGATATCGTATATTGGTGCCAACGGCTTAGGATAAGAGACCGGGATCTCAAACCGTAATCGCCTTAAGGATATCAGCGGGTTTCCAATGATGCTATAGCGTGTTGTGGAGGAGGACCACAATATTACCTTCCAAATACACTACTGCAACGTATATAATATTCGTGGTACGATCCCACGGAGCTTCCAAACCAAAACAGGATCATGTGGATTATGTAGAAAGACACAGAGAGCATGCACCAGAAGCCTAACACCGTGTATTGGGCAAACACTGGTTGGTGACATCATGCTGACATCATCTTCAACTGAAATTCAGTCCGTTGTGAGCAGTGAGCTTTGAGCTTTCACCGCGGATTCTGTATGAGTCTAATCTTCTTTCTGGTATCGGCGTATTCCTTTTTTTGACACTGTATTCATTCGCTTATCTTCACCAGTGCTTATCTTCACCAGTGCTCATTATTCTATTTCGTACTTACACTCTTGTCGTCGTCATTACGCATTAGGCATTACGCGTAGCGCCATGCCATGCCCTTCTGGCTACCCTACCTTCTTTGTAGACCCTCGCTGTAATTACTTGTAGATAAGCCTACTCCGACGGTTCCGAGCCGCACCGTGGTACATAGGCGATCCTACCTCACACAGCACTGAGTTGCCACTACCCAAACCTGTCTCAACCTAGCTGCGAGAATCAGAACTCCTGGCGAATCCTTCTAATACAAGTATACTTGCCTGGTTGGGTCTATTTGTTGATGTTATTCATCACAATCCAACTTTCACGCTCACTCTGTATTTTTTACGTGGCCGCATACACCAGCTTATTCGCTGGCATGGTGCAGCTCATCTAAAAACGTTAAATCAACTCAAGTTCGTTAGGGCGGCTAATTATTCTGTCCTGTTGTAATTCTCATCATTTTTCACACAAAAGCAACAAAAGTGTGGATTTTGAAACACTTAGTATACATACGGACACGCCTATACCGCGCCGATGATCTTCACAAGCAAAACCTTTCACCACCTGCGTGCATACAACATATAATGCAATATTCAAGAGTTTGACTCTTGTTGAAAAACACGAGCTCGAATAGGTTCTCTTTTGTTTCTCTATTCCCAGCTTCAAAACTATAATGACCACTTCTACTACTTTGCCTGCCATCGTGTTTACCGACTGGGACGGGACCGTCACCTTGCAAGACTCCAACGACTATTTGACCGATAACCTTGGTTTCGGAAAAGAAAAGAGAGCCGAAATCAACCAACACATCTTGGACGGCAAGCAGTCGTTTCGTGATGGCTTCATAGATATGTTGAACTCGATCACCACTCCATTCCCAGAATGTATTGACTTCTTGTTGAAAAACGTCCAGTTGGATCCTGGTTTCAAGGACTTCTACCACTGGTGTGAATCTCAAGGCATTCCAGTTATCGTTGTTTCTTCAGGTATGAGACCCATAATCTACTCGTTGTTGAAGAGATTAGTGGGCCAAGAAGCCATTGATAACATCGACATCATCTCCAACGACGTTGCAATCAACGACGAAACCCAAGAGTGGAACATTGTATACAAGGACCCACAATCATCTTTCGGCCACGACAAGTCCAACTCAATTAAGGAATACTTGTCCACCCACGGTTACGACGCCTCCAACACTCCGCTCTTGTTCTACTGTGGTGATGGTGTTTCTGACATTTCTGCTGCCAAAGAAACCAACTTGTTGTTTGCCAAGCACGGAAAGGACTTGATTAAATATTCCATCAGAGAAGGCATCCCATACACCGAGTTCAACAGTTTTGCTGAGATTTTGTCCAAGGTCCAGTCCATTGTTGCAGCCAAGGGTGCCAATATCGACCAATTTATCGAAAATAAGTAATAGACTAGAATATAGACGTGGTGATAGAGAATAGATTAGAATTAAGGGAACATGCGACCATGGAGCTAATGCTAGGGTTGTAGATATGGGCAGAATACCATTAAATGTATAATTGGAACTACGTTATAGCTGATAAGTAATTAATAGTAGGTTTTTTAATGGCTGCGAATTGTATTCATATTTTGCTATTTTTTGTAAAAATTCTACAAATTAAAATCTACAGGCAACCAGGACAAAGCCACCAGATTTGTTAAGATGAGCAAGATTGTACATTATTCAGATAGTACCCAAGAGTAAATCGTACGTAGTTTTAGTTGCTTTGTACGTCAGAGGGAATATTGTATTGAAAACGCCAAGAGTCATAGCCTCCTCCTTACACAAGGTAAAAAGGAGATCGTCAAATGTTACACAATTTCCTTTCAATCGACAGTTTTCAACCATGGCCTTCCTGGTTTAGAACTATAGACACAGCCTCTGATGAGGAAGGAGAAAGGGGCCCTGATAACCACCACAGTACTAAGGACAAACCCAAATACAGACAATTCAGTTAGATACAACGAACTCTTTCACTTCTTAAAATCTGCTCTCCTCCATTGTTCGGTGTTCCTGAACAGTACAGATCCACCGTTTTGTAACGCGTTCCAGCCCTCAATTATAATTTGGTTGTTCTCATCATCCAAACAGCAAAATGTGAAATGCCATAACGTTAACATGCCACAACGTTTCGTAACCTCTGCTTGGTTTACACTTGTCCGTAGATAAAACAACACAATCTAGAAATCCAACTTTTAGGGGTCTATCAGAGAATATAATTCGCAGCTCTTCCTTCTGCAACCGTACCTGTCGTGCCCGTTTTCAGCCGGGTGCGGATTAGTGGAATAATAAAAAAGTCTCGGCTGAAAAAGTCTTCAACTTAAATACAACCCCTTTCCCCATATTTGCATTTCTATCGGCTTAAGAAGAGTACGAGAGCAGTAGCATAGCAAAGAATAACAACAGTGTGATTGCATGCTTAAAGAACTGCTGGAAACTAGAAGTGCTATTTTCTCAAATCAAAGCTGGAATTCGATACTCTGAATCGCCAAATAATCAGCCCATATAGGATCAAGTATTGAGATACTAAGAACAAGGGCTTCATCTGAGGTTATCAACATCCTATCCCATTCACATTCACACATTCGCTATCGAGTTCAATAGTCTTGACTTCCTTCTGAACATTTTTGCATTCATATTCACTCATCATATTAGTATTTGAAAATGGTAGAGGGTCTGTCTAACAATATCATGGAGAACTCTCCCCAGACTCCTAACGAAAAGTCGCCAGACTATAACTGTTCCATCAAGAATCAACCGCAACCGCATGCAAACGTTGGAGTGCGTATGAGAACTTCTCTCCGCAAGTATATGTCTTTTGTTGGCCCCGGGTTGCTTATTTCAGTTGCTTACATGGATCCTGGTAACTATGCCACAGGCATTACTGCTGGTGCTTCAAACAGATACTCGTTACTTTTCTTCGTGTTTCTCTCAAATATCATTGCTATTTTCCTCCAATCACTTTGTATCAAGTTGGGCTCGGTGACAGGTTACGATTTGGCTAGATGCTGCCGTGAATACTTGCCTCGCTGGTTAAACATCATCCTTTGGATTCTTGCGGAGTGTGCTATTATTGCTACAGATGTAGCCGAGGTTATTGGTTCCGCTATCGCCCTTAATATCTTATTGAAAGTGCCGTTACCAGCCGGTGTAGTCATCACTATTGTCGACGTTTTGTTCGTTCTTGCTGCTTACAGAAACGACACTTCTTCGACAAAGTTCGTAAAAATGTTTGAATATGCCGTAGGTTTGTTGGTCATGGCAGTTGTTATCTGTTTTGCTATTGAGCTTTCGCAGATTCATGCCAATGCTGCACAAGTCTTCAGAGGCTTCGTCCCTTCGAAAGAGATGTTCGATGACGGAGGCATGACTATCGCCACTTCTATCATTGGTTCCACCGTCATGATCCACAGTTTGTTCTTGGGTTCGGGATTAGTACAGCCAAGGTTGAGAGAATATGACGTCGTTCATGGCCACGTCAACTTGAACGACTTGTATGACAATAGCAGTGACGAAGACGAGAAAGCAGCAGCAAAATCTAAGCGCGATGTAGAGGCAGACTACTTTTACCATAAGTACAAACCTTCTTACCAGTCGATCAAGTACTCGTTAAAATATTCCATCATTGAGTTGACCTTGACTTTGTTGACTTTGGCACTTTTCGTGAACCTGGCCATCTTAATTGTAGCTGGTTCCTCTTTGTATGACACTCCAGAAGCTGTGGATGCTGACTTGTATACTATCCACTACTTACTTTCCAAGAACTTGGCCCCTGTGGTGGGTACCATTTTCATGTTGGCATTGTTGTTCAGTGGTCAGAGCGCAGGTATAGTATGTACCATAGCTGGGCAAATAGTCAGTGAAGGTCACATCAATTGGACTGTCAAGCCATGGATGAGAAGATTAATCACTAGAGCTATTTCTATCATTCCATGCTTAATTATCTCGCTTTGCATAGGACGTAATGGTTTAAGTACGGCTTTGAACGTGTCCCAGATTGTCATTTCAATTCTATTGCCTCCTTTGACCGCTCCTTTAATCTACTTTACTTGTAAGAAGACGATCATGAAGGTAGAACTCCCAGAGGAAATGAACACAGAAGGTATCAAGGGCATTGTAGAGGATAAGGATACAAAAAAGAGATACAAATACTTGGGAAACAACTGGATCACTGCAGTGATTGCAGTTTTGATCTGGCTCTTCATCTCGGTCTTGAACGTGTATGCCATAGTGGATATGGCCATGCACGGCGTACAATAGAGAGTTGTCATTTACATTTTATATTTATTGGGTAATACAAGGAATACGAGAGTATTTCATACAGATCAATACATAGAATCTAACGATCTAACCGTGTTTTCATAGTATGGATAGGTTTTGTTTAGAGTAGATCAAACCTTCCCATATTTGGGACACAATCAGTTTCATGAGATTGCAAGTTAGCGGAAAAGGATTTCAGGGAAGCCAGATTAATCTTCCTGTCTCTCGATTAAAGGTTAAATGAAAGAACAAATCCTTTTTTGCATGATAGGCTAATATTGCTGGAATTATTATCAGCACCGAAAAGGTGCAACATTATTCAAAAATCGTCTTGTTGTCTTCCAACTTAACTCTGTTCCAGCAGTGTAAGATTATTTGTGCCATCGTACAAAATTGAGCCAACCTGCAATACTTATTCCGAGGGCTATGCAAAAGGTCTAACTTGCAATCGCATGAAATTGGTTTTGTGATTTTGTATGCAACCTGAATAACCGCAGTAAATTTTCTTGTGAGATCGACTAGACACACAGAGAATGAAACTTGGCAAGGGGGCTTAGCTCATTTATTATTTTTCCTACATAAGTTCCTGGACAAGCAAATACTCGTCGCGATCTATTGCAAAAATAAATATAATATTATCAGACTTATTTAATTATTATTAGGTAAATTGTAATGAAGACCTTCTCTATCTAAAGGTCTGTATATTTAAATCACAATCTCTATCTGACAAAGATATAGATGTCTATAGAAATTGAAATTTTTCATATTTTCACAGGTTATGGATATGTTAAATTTATTTTTTTATATTCGACACATGAGTAGAAGTGACAGACATATTATTTTAAAACATAGCCAGAAAATTTCTTTTACGACTATTGTAGGGAAAACATTTTATATTCAAAGTTCTGACCGGAATTGGTTCAAGCGCCGGTTCAAATTATTTATACTAGGGGCCAGAAGCTTCACTGAACTTCAAAATATGTTCAAACTAACCTAGAAATTGATAAACGAAAGTGATTACTACCACAGTCTGGTAGTACTTTGAAAAATGTAATACTAAGTGTGAAGTTGTTGCTGTTAACAGAAAATCTTGGCATGCAATTACAAACCTCTTGTAAGTTTAGATAACCGCGACATAATAAAAGTAGAAATACCCCCTCTTCGACTCAGTACTTTTACAAATTTATATGTTTTGTCATATCATTTAGAAAAGCTCCTCTTTCAAGCTCAATTCAAGAGTCTCGAAATATGTCTGCAGATTCTTTCACAACTCTCCTGTGGAATAGCTAGAGCAGCTTCGTTGGCCCTTGGTTGTCAACTAGTCCTTATTACTCGAACATGGCTTTAACTTTACTTGGAAGCTACCCAAACTGCTCGGTACAATTTAAAGATAGGAGAGAGTATGATTGCTAGAACACAAGTTCAAGCTCAATCAAACCGCAATAGAATATCAACGACGCCAGTGGACAGATGCGTTATCAAGAATCAAGTATTTCTGCCCCCGTTCAAGTCATGTCAGAGTCCAGACTTCTTCTTAAAGCACACTTAGAATTCTTAACAAAACCCTAGGTATAAAGTCATATTGCGTTTAAGCTTTGGTTATTAGGTGGCCTGTTTGAGATCCTTCAATATGTCATAGAGGTTTAGAGTTGCGTTTTCTCCTCCATATTTTCCATATACTCTTTGCGTTAACCAGTTAGAAGTGTTTAAGGGCCCTGCCTTTTTGGCAGATATATCTTCCTCCAACTTATCAACAACAGTCTTATTCCAAATCATTTTCCTGTTGTGAGGAGTTGCAATGGATACAGATGATCTTCCCTACTCTGTGTGCTGAAACATCTTCGTAGACCATTTCCTCCAAGTCTTTGGTATCGTAATCTACCTTTTGAGATTCTCTGTGTGCGAAACGGTTTCTTCTTTGGCAATATCTATATCGAAATCTGATCCAATATCATCTACTTCGTCCATGTCATTTTCTTGGTTTGGTGTATTTGGATGTTTGTAGTCGCTGCAGCTGAACATGCTTCCACAGGTGACATCTGTGACTCCCAAAGTCGTCATTTGGTCCAGATCTGTTACCAAGTCCGTCGATGCACCAGTAAGTACCCCCAGCATTGAAACCCATATAACTTGCAACAAAGTTCTCTATACTTTTTGTTTCATACTCACATAGTGACTACTCTCTCTACCAAAAAGTTATAGTCCTGAAGTAAAGGAGGCTAAAAATTGCGGTTAAAAAATGTTGTTTTTGATAGTCCGGTTTTATTGTATTTTAACAAAACGGCACATCATCCATGTCTAAGAACAAATATGTAGTTACGAAACAGCTACAGACATGTATGGCGTAATTATAAAAAGTTGGATAGTATCGGCTGGCTGGTATAACAATTTCAATGGTCGGTTTCTGGCTCAGAAAACCAATTCCGGCCCTGGTATTTATAATTTTGTACCGGTATTTAAACCAATTCCAGTTGCTAGTTTGAATAGAAATTGAAGCCTTGTATTTTTTTACGAAGCATAAATGTATTGTCATTTTCACTTGACGTCACAAATTGTGCATATTTGTGCCTAGACAAGATACAATCACAATATGAAATTTCAGAATTTTGATTGTATAAGCCATCTGCATTTGCATAAAATACCAAAAATAAAGTATTTTTTGTCTAAAATGTATTTTAATTTTTGTTTCAAAATTTACCACAGCAAATATATCTTCAAAACGACTTCACCCTTATCTTAACATATTCCTTATGCCTAATAATATCTGCTTCGGTAACAAAGACAGTACCATTTTATTTGAATGTTTATGAGCAGAATGAAGCCATTCTAGTTTGTTTTATACTTAATATGTATGCCTGTTAGATATTAAATACACTTGAATTAAAAGAGATATGTAAAGATAAAGCCAAACGTTTTACAGTTGCATTAATACAAATATTGGGGTCAATTGGGAGATGAAAGAGTAATTTATGATGAAGTAAAAGGTTAAAAAGAATAAGAACGCAAGATACATTATAGGAGTTGAGTATATGATTGGCTATGGTAAGGTGGGGAGACAAGGAAGAAAGTCAATATATTCTTACTACAGAAGATGGAAGACATGACAGTACTGAAGGCGCAGCGAAGAAAACTGAAAGCTGAATGAAGGTTGATTAAGATAGTGAATGAATGGGAATGAGATGTCCTACAAGCACCTCTCTCTCTACTTCCTGTCAGGGCTTTAAGAAAAAGTACGCTTCGAAGACCTTTGTTAACTAATGAACATTTTACGTGCCTTGGGATGGCCATTACCTCAACTAATTTTCTTCAGATATTTTTTAACTTCGGCATAATCTCTGAAAACAAAGAAGACCCATTTTCTTAAAATTTTGTTAGTGGTCTTACGCCCTTTAGCCTATCTAGTAAACTTTTGTTTTCTCTTGTATCTCCTTAAAATTTACATTCGTTCACCAACTCAAGATGGATTCCGCCGTGGATTATGTACGGAATTACTATGAGGACACCCAGAGCCTCTATACTGTCACGGCGCTAATAGTGACACCCTTGTCGTTGTTTGCTCTCAAGAAAATTGTGCCTATCGCGACCTCAAGATCCCGGTCCCAATCCAAAATCGATGGCTCCAAGATACTCCTGGGGATTTTGGTGGCTCTCATCATAGTTCTTAACCTTAATGTGTGGTACTATCTTGTCAACAGTATGATTGACTCTCATAACATTTACAAGTCTGTCTCGGGTCCTTCATTCAACTTGTTGAACTCGCCTATTTCTGAAAAGATAGTCCTGTTGGATTATTCTGACGTCAAAATCCCTGGATATTCCTTTATTGAAAAGGGCATCGACGAAATAGAAAACTTCAAGTGTGGCGATGTTCGCTTCCACGACGACCATGGAGTCAAGGCTTCCAAGCCACATAGTCTTGACCAAAAGAGGGATATGAAAATTATCAGAGACAAGGCACTTATAATAAACGGCACGGGTGAATATCCCATTATCAGAAAATGTTTTCTTGACAAAGCCTGGGAAAAAGAAGATGTAATTGTCAAAAAGAAATGGTACAAGTTCGCTGGTTCTTCTACTTGGTTGGATAAATATCAAGTGTTCTTTCTTGTCAGCAGAGTAGCCTACAGTCACCGTTCCCTTCGTAACAAGGCAACTATCAGTATCTTGTATGCCCAAGTTTTCAACAAAAATTGGGAAGAAATACTCGACTACCAATTTCCACAGTCTGATATTGTGTTCCCTGCCATTCTTCCAGTTAATTTAGATGAAAATCCTAGAGGAGATAATGCCTTTTTGGGAGCCGATGATCCTCGTGTAATGTTGAGAAACTATAACGATACCACTAGTGGAACACAAGAACAAGAGCCAGTCATAATCTTCAATACCTATCGTGCCGATCTTGGCTGGAAGAGAGCTATACATGTGTATCGTCCATTGACAAATGTTAAAGAAGCCATTCCAATGAGGTTAGTTGGCATGGAACCCAGACAGAGAGAAAAGAACTGGGCTCCTTTCTTTGACGAAGATGCTTCATCCATTAATTTCGTGTACAGTTTGAATCCTTTGCGTATTGTCAAATGCGACTTCAACAACGGAGCTTGTAACAAGATTTCCGGTGACGATTTTGAAGAAGATGAAGCCAGACCCTTGAGAGGAGGAACCAACGTTGTCAGAATTCCAGCGTCTTTCCTTCCTAAACATCTTGCCGAAAAGAGAGAATACTGGTTTGGAATTGCTCGTTCACATGACCACAAATGTGGATGTATCGAGAGGATTTATCGCCCTCACTCTTTTGTCATTTCCAAAGCCTATAAAACTGACGACTACACAATGGACTACGTCAGTTCATTTGTCGACTTTAATATCAATACTATGGCATGGAATCCGGCGTTAGAGAAAGCGAAGTGTACGGACAGTAAGAGCGTATTAATTCCCAACTCCATTGCATACTGGGACGTCATTACTACAAAGGACAAGAATGGCAAGGATCAGCTTGAAGACATAATGGGTGTTACATACTCAGAAGCAGATATTAACAACCGTCTTATCCACGTTAAGGGGTTCTTGCAACATGTCGCTAAGATCTTCAGTGGTCAGAAAGAAACTGTCGTAAACCACTACGCCCAAGTTGAGACTGCCAGAGAGGAAAATAATTTGTTAAGTAATTGTGCCACCTCACTTGCCCAAGAATACTGTAAGCTGGCTGAAAAGAAGTTCAAATGGGGCTACGACAAAAACGGCAAAATGAGCACATGAATAGAATAACTTTATATCGAAGAATACCGGGAAATATACCATTTTTTAATCTATTTCTTTATTGCAAGATTCTAAGAATTCCAGTACTTAATTCGGGAACTTCAAACGTGTTCAAATCGTAAAAGAAAACTAAGCCGAAGTTGTAGAAACCCAACTCGTAAGATCCAAAATTTTCTATTTTATCGGTTCTACTTGCGCATGTTTGTTCAGTATAAAATTGTAAGACACAAATTTGTGGACAATACAGGAGGACAATTCACTTCAAATATGCCAAAACAACCAATCCAGAATCTGTCAAATATTTGTTGACAGTATCATTCCAATAATTATTGTAAATTAGTAGATTTAATGGCGCTGTGATATGTTAAGCCTAGCTGCAAATTATGCAACATGACAAAAATATGTAAGCCACTCAAAATTTACTTGATCAGACACTTTGGAATTCCCCAGGAGATTCCAGTAATGCTCACCAACCTACAAGAAAGATATTCTTGCAATTGTAGTATCTGACGATATGATAAGTTTTGAAGGTAGTTCCTTTTAGAAAGATAGACATATTTACACTACCAGAAACCAGCTCTTAACCCACCATTATTCTTCAGGGACTTGTAGTGTATATAGACACCGAGAAAACCTACTGGACAAAGATTCTCTTGCAGATAACCACGTTAATTATCCAATCTACATCTACAAAGACCCACAGAGGAAGAAAATGTTAATAAAGAATCTAAATATTCCGTTCAAAACGTCAATGCAAACATTTCCTTAACCGAGCTCTTTTTTGCTTTCCTGGGGTTCAGGGATTGACAGTTTCACCACGTGACAGAAAACGTGATCGAAGCTTATGCCAGCAAAATGTCGCGCGCATCCTTCATCTACTGCGACATCACCAATTTCATCATCAGTTCCCGATTTCCAGATTAAAGGGGATGTGCTTTTCCGTAAGCGTTGGCAATCTTACCTCAATTGCTTCTGCACTGTTTTCACCAGCGAATAGGAAGCGTTCAATTCGTGTTCTTCACACTGCCATCGTGGTATTCCCCGCTTTCCCGCACCAACTTCCCCAGTGTCCATCCCCACTCTTCTGCACGGATCTCACTCCCCCAACTTTGTCGTATTTCATAATAGAATCCATTTAGGAATTGTTAGAGATAGATTTGTCTTGTAGATTCTGCAAACACAATTGAAGCTGCTAATAGTTAATACAGTTGGATTTTGTTTTGAAACTGTCGTATTTGCCGTGCTGAATAGTATAGCAAGTCTATCTGTAATAAGGAATAGATTGCTACTAAGCTTCGGAGAACAGCTTCTTTGAGATCCACAAAGCAATTATCAAAAATATCAAACTTCCACATACATCCATAATATAACACTACAAATATTCAGAAAAGATATTGATATAATACTATTGCTACCAAATACAATCCATTCACTTCCATCCAATCCAGCATAATCAGTTGAAATCTCCTGATTCTTCTTTTGATGCCTACGTCCAATATCTTGAAAAAGCTCCACATCACGAGACTGAACAACACCGACAACAACCTGACAAACAGCAACAACAGCAACAACTCCAATCAGAGCACAAATAGCACAAATATTCAGGCTAGCAGCAGCACCAATAGTAACAATAACAGTAACAGCAACAACAATATGGAATTCTATCAGCAGCAGCAACAATCTCAACAACCGCAGCCAATTGCACAGCAGCACACCGAAACTCATGTGCCTCAGAGCAAGCCTGTAGTCCAGCAACGTATTGTGGATGCTGTACAGCAGTCCTTGTTGCCTCAGCGTTCCACCGTATCGAAAGGAAAGTACTCGTTGACCGATTTTTCCATTATGAGAACGTTGGGGACCGGCTCCTTTGGCCGTGTCCACTTGGTTCGTTCTGTTCACAACGGCAGATACTATGCCATCAAGGTGTTAAAGAAACACCAAGTTGTCAAGATGAAACAGGTGGAACACACCAACGATGAACGGAGAATGTTGAAGTTAGTGGAGCACCCTTTTCTCATCAGAATGTGGGGTACTTTCCAGGACTCCAAGAACTTGTTCATGGTGATGGACTACATTGAAGGTGGTGAATTGTTCTCGTTGTTGAGAAAGTCGCAGCGATTCCCCAACCCTGTAGCCAAGTTTTACGCCGCTGAAGTGACTTTGGCGCTTGAATACTTGCACAACCACGACATTATCTACCGTGACTTGAAGCCCGAAAATATCTTGCTTGACAGAAACGGCCATATCAAAATCACTGATTTCGGTTTTGCCAAGGAAGTCAGCACTGTGACATGGACACTTTGTGGAACACCTGACTACATCGCTCCCGAGGTGATTACCACCAAACCATATAACAAATCTGTGGACTGGTGGTCGTTGGGCGTGTTAATATTCGAAATGTTGGCCGGTTACACTCCATTCTATGATTCTACCCCGATGAAGACCTATGAAAAGATTTTGTCAGGAAAGATCCACTATCCCAGCTTCTTTGGGGCTGACGTTATAGACTTGTTGTCCAACTTGATAACAGCCGACTTGACGAGAAGATTGGGTAATTTGATTAACGGGCCTGCTGACATCAGAAACCATCCATGGTTTCAAGAAGTTGTCTGGGAGAAGTTGTTGGCCAAAGATATTGAAACTCCATACGAACCTCCCATTACTGCTGGTGTCGGTGATTCTTCGCTCTTTGACATTTATGCCGAAGATAAATCTGAAGACTACGGTTCTGCTGGTGACGATCCATACGCCGAGTTCTTCGGCGACTTCTAGTTGGTAGAAGCAGCTTCACTTCATACTCTTTCCTTTTTGAAGTTATTGACTTTGAAGATTTTCTATATTATCAGTTTACATGCGTTTGCTCCGATTTTTCTTTACTTTTTTTATTTTAATGTATGATCGTATAACTACTAATGCGGATAGATACTCCGGTAGAATTGAACTATTGTACATGATTATTATGACAAAAACCCTTTTTAACATTAAAGTTAAAAGTGTCTATGTGAACTAGCGGGCTTCACCAATTCATGAATTCCATAGCCTCATAGAGATTCGCAGATAACCACGAAGTTGTTTATATTGGAATTCGTGTTAAAGTTTGATCTCCTATGAGATCATAAACTTCTAGAGACTTTTGATTCAGATTCATATTACGCCTGGAAAACTGTCTTACAGTTCAAGCAGACATAAAACAATATCATAGAGGTATCCTTTCTTCTCTGTTGTGACTGGAAGAAAACACACTCTTTGTTACCACATTTTGTACATTCCTTATCAGATCTGGGTAAAGTAGGATCACTTCCAATGTCCTGGACAACCCCAGCAGTTTCTCCGATGTTTGTAATCAACTCGTGTCTGTACACTTTTGGGTTTTCTGCCAACTCAGTATAGCCACAATTACGACAGGCATAGAGTAATCTCTGGCCATCCTTGTCTTCTTTTGGATATAACATGTTGTTGCATTCTGCGCAGAAACGGAACGAGGCCATTGTGATGTGAATATATGTTGATTAAGATGAAGTTGAATTGAAAAAGGAATGAAAATTGAAATCAAATATGGAAAAAATTGATATGCTTGAAAATATATTGGAATAAACAATCAGCAGATGAAGTTGTAAAGTTCTGTGGAAGTTCTTCTTAACGAAATGGGATTGGAACAGTTGACTTCTATCGTTCTTTTCGGATTAATTGTGGATTCAAAGAATTCCTGGTAGTTCTTGTTAGTGAAATCTTGAACTTTCTCACCTTGAGTTTTTCAGCTGACCTCAGCGCTGACGTAAGACAAATGATAGGAATAGGAAAAGAGGAAACTACAGAAAGTGCACCGTTCAAGCAATTATGTACAAACAAACCTATATGATTCATGAAGTATATCGACCTAATGATATAGCAATCTTAGAAATTACATTTGCTAGCTTTATTAGTCCTTTATTCCAGTTCTTTCAGCTGTCTCTTTTCTCCATATTGAACTCTCAATACAAAGTCTGGTACTCGACGTGCGCGGCCCAATTTTCACATTCAAAAATTTTTCAATTGTGCCATAGTTAAGAGGTGAACGTCTACTTACCAATTAAACAACCTTCCTTTCATCACCACAACCATTCCACCATGTCCTTATTACGTCAAACTGTCAGACCAGTCTTGAGAATTGCTTCCAGAAGAGCTGCTCCAATCGCTGTGCGTTTCAACGCTACTGTTGCTGCTCCAGCTGAGTCTGCTCCAGTTGATCCAAAGATCTCTGCTATCGTTGACCAGATCTCTACTTTGACATTGTTAGAGACCTCAGCTTTAGTGACAGAATTGAAGCAAAGATTGAACATTTCTGATATCGCTCTTCCAGCTGCTGGTGCTGCCCCAGCTGCACAAGCCGCACCTGTCGAAGAAGAAGTCAAGGAAGTTGTCGAAGAAAAGACTATCTTCTCCATCAAGTTGGAATCCTTTGACGCCAAATCTAAGCCTAAGATCATCAAGGAAGTCAAGGCTATGTTGGGCTTGTCTTTGGTCGAGTCCAAGAAGTTCGTCGAATCTGCTCCTAAGGTGTTGAAGGAAAACGTCGCCAAAGAAGATGCTGACAAGATAAAGGCTACTTTGGAAGGCTTGGGTGCCAAGGTATCTTTGGAATAAGCAACATGAATATTTGAGAATTGTTGTATTGATATGATATTGAAAAGAGCTTTAATGTAGTAATTTTGAGCTTACTTGAGGTAATCTACATCTTCGGCTTTATCACATCCTTCAACCAGTCCTATTTATCGAACCTTGCTCATAGCATGTACATCGCAGATGTTTCTTGCATGGTCATATATAAATGTCCCTAGGGACTTTATCTTGTACATATACATTAATATTATACTTCTTCTGTCAGCATAATTAGTCTATAATTCATCTTCAAATTCACTGTCTGAGTCTTGCGTGTTTTCTTTAGTTTTTGTAGGGAATGGCATACGTACAGCAATACTCTCATCATAGAACGAGCGTGTTGATATTGACGGCGACAAATTGACTGATAGGTCGTGGAAATAGTGATTTCTGGGCTCGTCCTTATCAACTTCTTCAGTAGTGATAGATGAACTAAACGTTATAAGATTGTGAATTGACTCTATAGTTCGTACTACTTGGATACTAATAGGTCTCTCGTTATCTTGTCCTATCTCCTGCTTTTCAATGCCGTCAACAAAGGATTGCAATGACAACACAAGCTCCACTATTGCCTCCTTCTGTTTCTGACTCAAATTGATACTGGAAACAGTCAACTCATACAATGTCTGAAGCGAATCATGAATTCGTTGGCTGGATACCGCGGTATCAAGTCCAATATTGCTCTCAACAATTCTGTCATAGTTATCAGAATCGATATTGTTACGGACAGCACTTCGGGGTTCATTAGCATCACTATTGATATATTTGTTGTTGGTTTTCTTAGCACTGCCCATCTGTGAACGACTGTCTAGGACATTTTTATTTCGGGTAGGAGAAATCAAAGAGAGTCCTCTCGTAGGGCTGACATGAAATGCGTCTGGCACTTTCCGATATCCCACTGAGAATATCAGTGATGTAGATGACATTTGGAAAGAATACACCTATTTTTGTAGTGATTGATAGGAACACAAGAAAACGAAGAATTCTACGAAACAAGATTTCGCAATCATGTGTCGCTAATTTTTCGCAGCTCTGGTACTGTTAGTGGATGATGGCTGGTTATGGATTGAGGACGATTGGTGACATAGAATTCCACTCAGAGAAAACTGTCCTGATGGAAAGTACTTTGCATCTACTGATATAAACTATACAATTTAGTTCTTAGTCGTAACTCGGCAATTACCGACAAAAAAGAAGAGCCGATTGAAGCCATTGATAAACCGAGAGAAGCGCACACTTTGTGAGAAGCCGTACAGAATTTATCAACACTTTGACTCAGAATTTTTATAAAATTCACACACAAGCACACATAGAAGTTCTACATTTGAGCCTCACGATGTCATATAAAGGTTTCCACCATTAAACCACTTCTTGACGTAGAAATCACAGCCAATTAGCTGTACTCCACATTTCGTGGTAATTTTCAGGCGCATCACTATCGGGAAAAATATATGCATTACGCAGTCGTACTCCTTAGAATTTGTAGATATTTATTGTTCTTCTGTCCATTAACACCTTTCTTCTGTCTGTATTTTTTTAAATTGGGTATTCTCTTGTATATCTTTGTTGCTTCTTCAATTCTCATCCAAATCAATCCAAGTTTATTCGGTCAGCCATTAGTCCAGTGGTCCGTTCCTACAATCCATCCTCCACAACCAATTAGTTTCACATTTCATACAATTCGCATATCACATCTTCTTTTCTAGCACCCGTAATTCTATATGCTCCCATAACATGGCCAAACAGCTCTACCTGTGTTCGCTAGCCGAACTCAAGTTAGACCTGCAGCGTTTCCACAACAAGAACGACATAAAGCCCTGGCTCCTGGAAAAGCTTCGTGAGATAGCCGGACTTCAAATTGTCATCGAGCGTTCAGATACTTCCAAAATCGTTTTCAAATGTAAAAACAACGCCAAAAAGGAGATTGTAGAGGCAAAAACATCGAACTGCAAAGTGGCTTCACGTCGCCAGATCACATGTCCCTTCAGAATTAGGGCCAATTTCTCCCAGAGAAGCCAATGGTGGGCCCTTGTAGTTATCAACGATACCCACGACCACGAAATCCCTGGAAAAGGCATTCCAGTATCGCCAGCCAGCGGAGAACAAGGTCATACTGTAAACTCAGGTAATAGTTCAAGTAGTAGTATGGAGACGATCAACCAGAATACTAGAAAAATCGATACTATGGAAATAGACAGCTTGAACAATAACATGAATAACAACATCAACAACATTAATAACATCAACAATAACAACATCCACAACATCAATAACAATATAAACAGCAATAATAATGTGAGAAATATTGACCATGTATCAAATGTCTCGTATAGTCCCAATGGAGTGAACCATATTCCTATTAATAACAACCATAATGTCAATTATTCTTCCCACAATAGCCCAATCAACATCAACCATTCCTCGAACCACAACGCCACGATCAGTCATATAAATGCTGTTAGCCATAGTCGGTACTTCGAGTCGCCTACTGACAATCCTGCGTTTGTGCATAACATCCTCAACTCAGATGATCCAGTTTCGTCTTCTTCTCATTCTACGAAATCATCGTCTTCTGATGTTTTTAGTCTCATAGGATCATCCACGACGCTTAATTCGACAATGCTATCATCTCACACTACGCCTCGTGACAATAATAACTCTATCTTTCTGAATGGACTAGATGAATCGTTTTCTCCCTCTAATGCAATTTTGAACAGTTCGCCTAAGAGAAAACGACCTTCTGGATCACTTCCTGGATTCAAAAGTAAACGAGTCTCTGATATTCCGAAATCTAGCCCCAAGATAAAACTGTTGTCTCTGTCTGAAATGGTGATGTTGGCATCATCAACTGCTGGCACTCGCAGCAATAATTCTGTATCTAACTCTAATGCTTCCACGTCTACAAAGAGAGCAAAGCAAATGGACGATGTCACTCTGATGATGCGTAACGAAATCAATTCCATCATCCAGCGCCATCTAATCAATAACAAGGGCCTCAAGAGGGACCAAAAGCTTGCAGTGTTGGATTCACTCATGTCGCAGCTAGTTGTAGATCATGAATTGTTGAACAAACAGCTTTTGAACCCATTTGAAAACTCTCATTCAACAAAAAACGCCCATTCCGTGGACCACTCGCTTGTAAAGAATAGAGAACTTGACCAAGTTCTGCTGCTGCTGAATCTGAATCACTTGTCACTAAAAAAATCTGCGTTTAGTAACTGGCTCAATAACCCCAACCAGGTACATACTGTGGGTGGAAACCCTAGTGCTAACCTCATTCCATTATCACCATTATTGAATGATTCTGATACAGAATACAACTCTAGCAACACTGCATCCTTGAATAACAACTCCATCGATACGTTGACTCATCTTCCACCGAATATCACACCTACTAATGTGATGTCTGTAGTCAATTCTCATTCTTTGTCCAACTTCAGCAACTTTGTTACTCCAAGTCAGGTTCTGCAGATTCAGAACCAGAACCAGCAGTTGCCGTCGTTTAACTCGATTCAACACAAGCTTCCGCTATCACCTGGTGGTAGTGGTGGTGTCACTAGTAGTAGTGGAGTCAGCAGTGCGTTGATTCCTCCCATCAGTAACTCTATTCCCAGTACTACTTTGAATCCTTCCCATCTCTTGAAGTCCAATACGAAAAGTTTGAACTTCAATTCTGGCCAGCCATCGTCTTTTTTGACTGAAGCCAAGAACAATAGCTACTTCACCAGTCAGCTGTTCAGTAGTAGCCATACATACAGTGGAGGATTGGGCCAGTTTAGCACTTCTTCGTTACTTTCTGGCTTGAGCATTCCGACGGCTCAATCGACTTCTGCTAACAATAACAACAATATTAACAATACTAGTCTTGCTTTTGGTAGCAGCAACATTCTGACAAACATTGGCTCTGGCTCCAATAGAGACAATCTGTCAGTCGGAAACACCTCCAATCTCCTGAGTCTGGGAATTCTTAACAATGTAGGCAATTTCAGCGAGTCTGGATGGTGACTACGTTTTTAACGATTACCGTTTCAATTCTTCGACATCTCGTTTAATTTCAATTTTAATTCTGATTCTAATTCTAAATCTAATACTAATTTATGGTTTCATTTCTTGTGATAGTTTGGTGAAGTGTTTATAGAGCGAATATAGAAAGATAATGCTGTAAGTAAAAGAAGGCGAAAGTTAAAGTAGTCTATGAGATATACTGCAATATACATTATTACTTAAGTATTCCACCATATTTCTGGATTGATATCAATCCTGGAATACGAATTAATTTATTGAAGTGGCTGCGAAAAGATAGAGTTGCTATTATAGACACAGTACTCCACAGTAAATAGTCGAGTAAGCTATTTCACAACAACTGGCATCCATATGTCTATAGTATTACTAATCTAGGAATATTCACTATGGCTCTTGCTTTCATATGCTTAATGTATTTCAGCTGACTCACCAATTTTGACTCATTCCAGAGATAACCAGTATGGAAATCGTGGTTCCAGTCGCACACATCAACATGCAGGTGCAAAAATACATCACCTAATCTCTAAAAATAATATAAACGCATGGAAATTGTGAATTTTCCACTGCCTATCTCTCTTCTTCGAAAATCTATCCAAAAGCAATTTAGACGATTTCTTCTGGAGATTCAGCCAATTGGCCCGCTACAATCGTTCTATTCTTCATGATCCTGGTTCTGGCCTTCCGGCCCGTTTCCTCTGGCTCTTCGTCTTTTGCTAGCCAACTCCAACACTCTACCCTTGTAATTCCAGCCATCTCCATTGGAAACATTCCCCAATTCACTGTGGACTTGTTGATCCATACGTTTGATTTCGTAAAGATTGGGACTCTAGACGACTCCTTCTTGTACCCATTCGCATCTCCCGAAGATCATGCTACCAACAAACCTGTTGCTCACGGAGTGTCCAACGCCATCGAGGTGTACTACAGTGATAAGCTTAACAAGACGGTGATCCAGCAAAGATCGCCTATCATACCCAGCTTTATTGCCACTCATGTCAATGATATCATTTTGCCATTTGTGGTCAAGTCAGGTTTCGATAAAGTGGTTATCTTAGACTCCTCAGATGCCGGGCTTGTAGAACACATTACCCCAGGCTCGATCCAGGTATATACCAATGAAGACTTGTTGAACAAGTCGTTGGAAAGCTTAAAATTGCTGAAATACCTGGATATATCACTTCAGGAAACACCATATGAACACTCCAGCTATGTGCGTGCCTTGATAGCAGCACTTGACTCATCTCCTGCCCATTCACATGCTGAAGTTAATGTGCTTGTAACTTACGTTTACGAAGGCGACAACTTCGCTGATAGTGAAATCTTGGCCAACAAGTTGCTCAATGTCTTGGAGATCGATCATATCAAAAATTGGACAAGACCAATAAGCTGGTACGGTGCCTACGGTGACAAGCCTGTTCCTTCAGCTATGGAAGAAGGACTATTCGGTTGAACTAATATACGATACTACTATGAACGATAACTATGAGCGAGAAGTATGAACGACACTATTGGACAAACTTTGAAAGATCGTTTAATACTAAAATAATAATAATACAGAATACTGTTACTTAATATATATATACTAATGATAGTGCTTTTGGTTCTTTTCAGCCATCTTCAGCAAGTACTCGTGTAATCCTATGCTGTTGATATCACTACTGGTGGCTATCTCCTGTTTGATAACAATATGTTGTTCCTGCTGTTGATGCTGATTTTGAAGCTGCTGTTGATGCTGATCTGGATCTTGGTGTTGCTGTTGTTGAAGCTGCTGCATAGTATTTCTGTCAGTATCCTTCATCGCAATCTCATGACCTTCAGGGCCTCTCTCATTACTCACATTATTATTTCGAATGTAGCCTAGATTCGTCATGAACTTCTCCATACGGGTATCCCTCTTGACAGAATCGTTGTCAACCATGAAAAGATCAATTTCTTCTCTTGATGAGGGCGAGGCCAAATGCGAAGAAAATCGGGACCGTGATTCAATTTCGAATACAGGTTTTGCCTTCGACTTGGACATTTCACCAATTGATAAATTTGACTTTGTTCTGTCTGCTGAACTGATATCTTTGTCAGGAGAAATCGAAGACGGGTTATTCAACAAATTAACAAGGTTGTTTGACGAAGGAGAAGCTTTAGTATGAGGAAGAATTGAGGTGTATGATGTTGGGGCTTGTAGGGGTGGTTGCAACGAGTACCTATTTAGGTTTGATTCCATGTGATCTACTCTTTTCCTTTTCTTTTTGGAAGTAAGGTCATTAGACATGGTAGCTAGCAAATCATCTTCTACGTCATTCATGATCTTATATAGGTCCCATGATATTCTGCAGGGAATTGAGATCAAAGCAGCGTTGACTAGGAAACTTCTAAAATCCTCACAATGACTCTTTTTGACTAACTCGGAATTCTCTCCCTCAAAGAGCATCATCTTTGGAAAGTTAAAGGCCATGAGAATACAGTAGTCGATGAAAGGGTAGTATTTCAAGTTCTTCAACGAATTAACATTGATGATCTTCTTGATTGACTTAATTGCCTTAGTGTATTGTAAATCACGAGAACGTACAATCTTGTCTTTAACTGTATTTCCTCCTGGAGATGCCTTCAAAGCACTTAATCTGACAGCCAATACACACCATGTTAAATCTCTAGCCAAATGTAAGAATGCAATCATAGGAGGAATTTTGCTTGGGGATTCGTAGCTTTCAAGATAACAGTAGTCTGGCAACAGCGTAAACCATTCCTGGAGACTCTTCTTAAAATATGCAATGGTCAATTTATTCGAATTCCGTCGATCATCTGGAGTGATTTTGATATCAGGAACGTCTATTTCTTCCAGGTCTTCCAACATTCCTTGAGAGGTGTCTATAGTTGAAGTCAAGGCCAAGTTCAATATTGAAATAACTTTGATGAACTCATTGAAGGTCAGTAAGAATCTTCCACTGTTCAATTGAATAGTTTCAGGAGAATGAAAACACTTCCAAGCTTCCCACTCTTCCCATCCCTCGTTGTTTATAACGGGAGTTGGCCAGTCCATAGCCCTTACCACCGGAGATCTTCCCATTCTAGCAGCTAGCAAGGTGTTAACTATATAGACTGTAGCCCAAGTTCTTTCTCTATTGATGTTATTGAGAGTTGTAGAAGAATTGGACTTCCTGGATGTTCCAGCATCGTCGCTAGCAGCAGCAGGCGTCATCAATCTGACATCGATAGCCATTCTGGAACCTGACGAAATCAAAACCCAGGAGAAATCCCATTGGCCAAGCTGATAGAAGTAAAGTCCCAAAAGTACCTGAGCCTGGATAGTCTCGATTGTCGAAGTGAATGAATTTTCAAGTGCCATGATGGCATTCTTTGCAAAGGAAGCTGTGAGTTTATTGTTGCTACTGGCATTTGCCGCAGATGTGGATGAACCTAGTTGGCCTAATGCCATGATAGCCCAAACCAATGCAATCATGGTGCAGTCTGAACCATGTAATTTAGATTTGTCTGTCTTGCTATTGAAAGATTGAAGATGGTGTACTTGTCGCAAGATGGATACACGATCTAGCATGGGAAGCCAAGTATGGTAAATTTGAAAATAGCAGTCGACCACTTTTCGGATATTATCCGGAAACTGGAAGATCTCCATGGGAAGCTTAACTGTATTAGAAATCGCAGCAGTAATAGCCGCAGATGAAACGTTGAAAATAGAACCTACACGAAACGGATTCTTATGGCTAACAAGCAATCTATTGTTGTATTGTTGAACGGATTTTATAGTAAACCCCGAAATTAACGAAGATAATCCATGGTATTGTAGGGCCACAGGCTCCCAATTATCAGCAGACTCTTCGAGTTCGTCTGAAATGAACTGGAAGATGTCGTCATTTAGGAAGAAGGAAGGATCGTTGATCAAGCTGAAGTCCTGTGGGCCTGCTGGATGACCCACTTCAAAAATGGGATTGTTAAGCAAATTAGCGAGCAGACTATTTGCTGCTGTTGGCTCCAATTTGACATTTGCCTGGTTTTCCGAATCTTGAACAGAACTTTCAGTTCCATGCAGCTGTAGCTGCTGCTGACTATTCTGACTGACAAGGGAATTCGAAGGGTTCAGCTGACTTGCTATTGGCAACTCACTTGGTTGTGAACTGACGGATTGTAATGCGGTCGTCAGAACTTTAGCCTCGTGTATTACTTTGCCATGTTCGACAATGAACTTGTTGAGGAGGTGCGATATTGAATGAGCATCCCATAGCACCTCGAAACGCCCAATATTTTCTATAAATTTAGAAGACTCTTCTGGGTCTGTCAAAGAGGTCATTATCCGTTCTTCTAACGACCTGCCGTGGTCCAGATCATTACTTAGTATGCTGGCAAAGAGTGCTTGGAACATTAGTACCTTCCTCTCTAAATCATGGATGTACCCAGTAGGAAGACCTCTACGCTTGGCACTTTGTGTGTAAGTACACGTCATATCCATCAGCATACAAGTGGAGCATTTCGGCGACTTTCCATCACATCTAGCCTTCTTGGACCGACAGTAGTCACACGCCTGTCTGACTCTTCTCTTTTTTTGAGAATCGTCAGACATGGTTTACTGTGACTCTGTATAATATTTCTATTTTCTATTTGGAAGATCTAAAAATCTTTCTGAATACGCTTTGTTTACGTCTAACTACGAACTTCCCACTTCCAAGATGATGCGTTCTTCTATTTTATTGCGGTGTGTTCGAAGGTCTGGTCAACTTGATTTCTCCACAAAGAACAATTGCGCCGGTTAAGGATTATGCCGGGCCGGAAAAACAAAATTTTCTGAACTCGATGTCTGGGATGCGCCTATGATTATGCACTATTTGTCCGGGGTCTTATCGAAATCTAAAGCAACAATTTGGGCAAAGGCGAGATGTGGAGTTTTGGGTGCGATGGCCAACCTTTATAAATAAAGGACAGCACGCAAGAACGGTGACCTATTAAATGAGAAATGCACATTTCCAAAAAATACAGCCTTGTCTTCAATATAAATACAAAACCCATCTCAGCCGATCGATGGTTCACAGCGAATCCACCTGTACGGATTGGTTTCCCAAATAAGCATATCCTTTGTGCACCTGATACGGAATTAATAATTTTACGACCATATCACGAACAATAGCTCATGTCTTTTTGGCTGAAAATGTCTCTTCTAAAGTAGACGTAAATATCTTGATGGTTTTTTATTCTCGAAATATTCGTCACGGTGCATCTGAGATCTCAACTAAAACTTGGTCGTCACCACCTCATCAGCTCAGGTGGCAGGCGCTGTAGACTCAAAGCCACACTCCTATTCAGGATGAATATTTGGCTACTTCGAGGATCTTAGTAATCGTTACTAACTAAATAGTTAAATAAAGAGCCGAGAACTGCGAAAGACAAAGTGTGACATTCCAAATTGGGATAAGCCACTTAGTCAACTACAGTTTAAGCTTCTTTGGCCGATGTAACATGATTCACTAACGACCCCCACATCAGTACAGATGGCAGCTATTATATTGCCATGAGTGATTGGACGTGAAAAGAGAGCTTATGGCTGTGGTAAAAGCTTTAAGCAAGGTGCATGATAGTGCAGTTTAAATCTGCACGAAAGCGCATCGAACATTTACAGCGGGTAATCCTTTATTCTGAATTTTATTATACATTTACGACAGTGTGTATTTGAATGTGACATTTTCACATTTTATTCAGGAGAAATTTCACCGTATTTTAAGTTTCTCAATTGCTAAGCGTATAAAACTCACCGGTGACCGGTTCTTGTTCCAGATAGGAAATCTTACCGAAACTTGCGCCCGTGTTTGCGTTTGGGTATCAGTCCTAGTTTCATTGTTACGTTTATGTTGTTAAAGGTCTTCGTATGTATTATCTTAGTAATGTAGTTTATAGTAAATACATATGAATAGATTATGCATAAATGATCTGATATTTATTCCCAGATCAGATTTCGATGGACTTCAAATTTGGAGACACCTCGAACTCCGCTTCAGTTTTGCTCTTAACTTCCTCGACGCTGGAGGAGGGGTCTATTTCTATCAACACCAATTTTCCATCAACCACATCGAAAACGGCTAAGTCGGTGATGATTCTGGAAACACATTCCTTACCAGTCAATGGGAATTTACACTCGTTTAATATCTTGGCCCTACCCTTCTTATCTACATGTTCCATGACAACCACTACTCTTGTAGCCTTGGGGTTGCTCACTAAATCCATGGCACCTCCCATACCCTTAACTCTGCCTGGTAAACCCCAGTTGGCCAAGTCTCCCTTGGCTGACACCTGTAAGCCACCAAGGATCGTCAAATCGATCTTTCCTCCTCTTATCATCCCAAACGATTCTTCGGAGCCGAAGAGTGAAGCACCGGGAGCAAGTGTCACCGTTTCCTTACCTGCGTTGATCATATCTGGGTCCTCCTCGCCTTTCTTGGGGTAAGGCCCCAAACCAAGGATCCCATTTTCTGACTGCAAGGTGACATTAATAGTGTCAGGCAAGAAGTTGGGGGCTAATGTGGGCATACCGATTCCCAAATTCGCAAAGGAACCATCTTGGAATTCTTGAGCAGCTCTCTTGACGATCTTCTGTCTTTTCAATTCTGCTTCTGAAACTTCTGAAGAAGCATTCTCTGTAGTTTGCTCTTCAGAATATTTGTGAATCTCAATTTCTTTAGGTGTAGAAGATTGTATGACTCTATCAACGTAAATAGATGGTAAATGGACGTCTTCAGGAGTAATTTCGCCTGGTTCGACAATATTTTCTGCTTCAACAATAGTCAACTTGGCATTTCTGCCCATGACCGAGTTGAAATTTCTCGAGGCTCCTCTGAACCAGCAGTTCCCTAAAGTGTCTGCCTTGTATGCTTTGACAAAAGCTACATCACCAACAATAGCTGGCTCCAATAAGTACTTTTTACCATTAAATTCTCTAACCTCTCTGGGAACACTCGACTTGAGTACCTTCGTCCCTGTTTCATCGTATCTGACAGGTAACTTTCCTTCTTCCAACCAAGTTCCCACACCAGTAGGCGAGTAGAAGGCTGGAATCCCTGCAGCACCAGCTCTGACTCGTTCTGCAAGGTTACCTTGTGGAGTCAATTCAAGATCGATTTTTCCAGTCAAATACATCTTCTCAAATGTTCTGTT
Source organism: Scheffersomyces stipitis CBS 6054 (assembly GCF_000209165.1). Lineage (NCBI taxonomy): Eukaryota > Fungi > Ascomycota > Pichiomycetes > Serinales > Debaryomycetaceae > Scheffersomyces > Scheffersomyces stipitis. Next base: position 1,531,964 of record NC_009046.1, read on the forward strand.
TCCACCAATGTAGGATGAAATCATCTTGGTGATTTGTCCTGTGACAAGCAACTGGGAAAGGCCTCTTCCATCCAACCCAGCATTGTTCGAAACCGCAGTGATATTCTGAATATGTGATTTTTCTTTCAAGGCATTGATAATTGTGTCTGGTACTCCACTCAACCCAAAGCCTCCAGACAATAAGGTGATATTGGACTCGATACCTTCAAGAGCTTCGTCTGTAGTTTGAACCACTTTCGATCTAGCAGTAGCCAAATGTCTGACTACGACAACTTCGTAGCTGACAGTAGTCCGTATGACCGATCTGAATAACATTCTTTGCGTAAAAGCTTATAGTCCAGACAAGATGCTTTGCCTGCTGCTCGTCTTCTGTGTTCTGAATTCCTCAGAAGCGAGATAATGTTCTTCTGGACTTCTTTTATATATTGTACAAATGCCTGAGCGGGTGCGGATAATGGAATATGCGGAAATACAACAGAGTACCCCGGAAAAAGAAGCCCCGGTCAATGGACAAGTATCTTTCCCCTTAAAAAGCGAATTTCTGCTGACTAGATGTCACAGACGGGTGCGTGTGTATTTGTGTGACTCCCTGAGTTTCTTATATTTTTACGTAGTTTTCAGTTTACTGAGATTACTAAAGATCTCATCTATGCGGTTTATTTATGAATTCTGGGGTAATTTTATTTATCCGCACTTCTACATACATTATATTTTTCATTTCATAAAACCTGGGTGCAAAATAAGTTGCGGAAATAGGCGACTTCAGCTGATTGAGTGTATCTCAATATTATTGGCGAAACATATTTTAAACATGTTCTCTGCTTATTTAGGCGAACGTATCTCGGTTTCCCGGGTCTCCTTCCTCAGTCCAATGGTGCAGCCTCTGGAAGTCCATCTTCGTTGATGGTAAATCTGACATTCACCTTCTTTAAGGCTTCTGTATTTTTCTCTTCTACTAACTTTTTGGATTCTGCGGCAGTAATGATTTTGAAATGCCATTGTAAGAGCCAGTCGTCTTGTTTCATCCCGTATTTTTCTGCTCTGTCCTTTCCAATTCTGTCCAACTCAAAAAGTAGAGGAGTCTTGACTCCAAAGACAGCATCAGAAGTCTCATAGGGATCACCCCTGTGATACAATGCTGTCACCAAACTATCGTATCCTTCCTTTTCAATAATGAAATGAATATGTGCTGGTCTATAAGGATGACGCTCAAGCTTCTGGAGTAACTTTCCTACAGGTCCATCATGGGGAATTGGATATGGTACAGGTTTGGTAGCCTTAATCACGAATGATCCATCAGCTTTCGACTTGTATATTCCTCTCATATCTGGGCCACTTCTATCAATGTACTGAGTATCATAGAAACCATCTTTGTCACAGTGCCACAAGTCAATAGTGGCACCTTCAATAGGGTTACCGCGAATGTCAGTTAGTTTTCCCTCTATTAAAAGTGGTTCACCTTTATCTGCGGAAGTGATGGAAGTTCCACTTTCATGTTCTTCAGCATCGTGGGTGTGGAAGGGCCCAAGCAAAGTACCAATTGTTGCTTCCTCTGGCTTTGGATGGGAGATGCTATCTACTAACACAGAAAACCCCATAATATCAGAAAGGAGAACAAACTCTTGTCTTATATCGGAAGACATTTTCCCAGTCTGAGTCAAGAACTCGATTCCAGCTTCCCATTCTTTAGTAGTCAATCTCGTTTCTCTGGCAAAGTCGTGGAGGTGTTGGACAAGGCTGTTCAATATAAACTTGAATCTGGCATTGTTATGTTGAGAATTGATGGCTATGGTGTTCTGGGTGATGGTTTCATCACTCATATCTACAATTTTCAACTTCTGAGAGGGCATGCTTTATACAATTGTGGAAAAACTGAGACTGAAATGACAAAATAAGATCAATTTGTGGTTATTAGGGGAGTGGATCTACGAAATAATCTACAGAGAGACGTCTACTTGAGTTTTATATCTACGAATCAATTACATTGTAGGGTGTGCTTCAATCTAAATCAGTAAGGAATTTGTAATGGTGAGGAAAAGAGTTTTTCCGACATAGTGTATGGATAAACAGGCAGCCGAATTTGAGCGTTTTTGTGGGGTAGAGTGAGGGACCGTATTTGACAGACTAGACTGGAAGACTCGGACCGGTGAGCTTCTTGCTTCCGATAGGAAACACTGTAGCGAGATTCCTTGAACCGTATAGAGTCTGAGGTTGGAAGAACAACTGATAGGAGGAAGTAGTAGCAAGAGACTTCTTTGTAAGAAAGGTGTGCCCGCCAATAGAAATCCAGAAATGTTCATGAGGAATTGCCAATTTGCGAGGCGAGTCTTCCACTCTATGAAATGTAGTCTTCAATAATCTTCGATATCGTCATAGCATCACTCAGAAAGGTCCCTGGCCATTTGCAATTTCTTGAAATACTCTAATCTACAAGATAGCTATACGTTTATGAATTCGACTTCTATAATCAATATGTACTAGTAGTTCAAGGCGTACTCTACGGAAGCAGTGTAGCCGTAGACACCCAATCCGCAAATTACTGCTACTGCCTTGTCGCTCAAGTAAGACTGGTGTCTGAATGGTTCTCTCTGGTGGACATTAGTAATGTGCACTTCGATAAATGGAATGGCTGTTCCCAAAAGGGCATCCCTTATACCCACTGACGTGTGAGTATAAGCTCCAGCATTTATTATTATGAATCCTACACCCTCTTGCTTGGCGAGGTGGATACGATCGATAATGAAACCTTCGGTGTTGTTCTGGTAAACCAACACTTCAGAGCCATCTTGTTTGGCAGTAGCCTGGTTCTGAGCCGCCTGTTCAATATCTTTCAATGAGGTCGTTCCATATTTTTCAGGCTCTCTGGTTCCCAACAAGTTCAAGTTGGGGCCGTTGATCAACAACACTTTCTTAACCATTGCGATATGTGGACGTGGATATATGAGGTCGTGCGAACGTATATGCCAGTAGACAATTAACAGTTAGCGTTCTTCTGCTGGAGTTCAAAGAATAGTACTACTTCGAACTCTGTAGTGAAATTTTCGTTGTGGGTCTTATGACTCAACTAGCGCCTGTATGGAGGAGAACACGAAGGAAGACACTGAAGACAGAGAGAAACAGAGATTGACAAAGAGATGGATATATGAAAGGGGAAATATGAAAAACCGGGAGGGAGAAGCAGACAATATAGAATACACCAGCTAGCTGGATTAGAGAAGAAGTGTGGAACAAAAAAGTTAGATTCTCCAGCGACAAGAGCGAAGACTAATGTTGGTTTCTTATTCGCAGCTCAGACGAAGTCGTATTTTGCTAGCGCGCTATTCCGTCGCTATTTCTCGCTATTTCTCGCTAGCTCCCGCTCACCTCAACTTCCCTCACTATTTCTCGCTAAGCTCTCTTGTCTCCTCAAACTTTGCTATTCTCTGCTACTTTCATGGAAATTGTAGAATTCTCTCTCTCCATGTTGTTTTCTTCCATTTTTCTTTCACGGTAACTTCTACACAGTTGCTACTACTCGTCAATACCTCCGAGTTTCCGCCTCCCCTCTGCCTGCTTTAGCCTCTCGGACTCCTGTATAGCACCGATAGAGCCGGATGGTTTTGTGGAGTAGGAATTGCTCTTAGCCACACTGACAGTCGGAATATATATCCGTTATTGAGGCTGCTTAGTAACCCAAACTTTTCCACCACAGTATTTATATTCATCCATCCCAACCCCATAAATACCCAACGATCGCGTATCTGGATTGCGTATACGTGAAATACAACAAGGGAAAAACTGTGTTTTCACAATTAAGTCGTTTCGTTCCATTCCTCGAAGCTTTCACCGATTCCTTACTATGTCGGCTCCCAACAGTAAGACAGCCGAGAGACCTGGTTTGGAGGCACAGATCCAGAGAAACCCTCATCCGGACTTCCGCAAGGTTGAAAGGGAAAGACCTCCATTTGAATCCGATATCTCGTGGAAATACACCCAAATTCCCAAGACGGACTGGAAAATCGGTGATGGGGCCAATGACACCGAGTGGAAAAAGCATAAAAAGATCCAGATTGATCCTTATGGAGACCTGAGAAAACCTGTGGATAACTACAAGACGCTAATCAGTGCTGTAACACCAAGACCAATTGGGTTTGTTTCCACTGTTAATCGCAAAGGCGAGAGAAACTTGGCTCCATTCTCGTATTTCTCAGTGGTTAATCACGATCCTCCACTTTTCACGATTGGCTTTTCTGGAGGCTTGGATAACCCCAAGGATTCAGCCAAAAACGTCATTGAGACTGGTGAATTGACCATCAACATCATCAGTGAATGGTTTATAGAAGCTGCCAACTTCTGCTCCACTAACTCTCCGTTTGGAGTAGACGAATGGAAGTTGTCAGGTTTGACTCCTGCAGAGTCCACTATTGTAAAGCCTCCTCATGTTGCCGAATCTGCCTTTTCTATAGAAGCCAAGTTGGTCACCCACCACGAATGGAAATCCAAACTTGACCCTAACAAGTCTACTGGTACCTTGGTTATTGTGGAAGGTGTCAACTTCCATGTTAGAGAGGATGTCATCAACGACGACTTGAACATCATCGACATCGCCAAATTGAAACCCGTTTCGAGATTAGGAGGAATCACCTACGGTAGATCCATTACTGGGTATGAGAGCTTGAGACCAGATTACGAAAAGGATGTTGTTAATGTGAACAAAATTTAGATATAATGTGAGAAAATCTGATTTATACAAACTATTAGATCAAATAGAGAAAGCTATAAACGAACATCGTGTAATATTAAAGTATTTTATGTCATATCCACTACATAAAAGCTGGACCAGAGTATTAGATAGACCAATATGTTGAAAATCTCACCGAATAGTCTATGCATTTTGCAACCATTTTCTAACTTTATGGTTAGATAAGAAAAATACCCATGTAGGCAAGACGCATTTAGAGGTTCCGTAAGGATAACAAATGCAGGCACTCTTCATATAAAGTGCCACAAGGTTTGTCAGCCATTAGTAACTTGACCATAGTGGGCGAAGGGGTCACCTGACTTAATCAATAACGATTACGCTATCAGAACAATGAGGAAATAATATAAAGGTAGCTGCGAAATTCTCGATGGCTGCGAAATCAGAAGAAAATCATTTACGTACAATAAGTAAATATTGAATTTCTTTCTTGTGAATATGTCTTCCCCTGATATTGTCAAAGTGTTACTGTATCTTGTTCAGGAGTCGGAAAATACCTCTCTTGAAAGATATACTGCTGCTGCCCTAGAATCTTCCGAGGTCTACACTCAACTTCAGCTCTTGAAATATATGCTAACCGTGAGAAGTCCAGATCCACCATTACCAACAGAAATCAATCAGGATATAAATAGAATACTTTTTCACCGATCACATAATAAACTCTTTACTTCGAGGCACTCTATAAAAGAAAAGCTCCGTTTTGCTGATTTATCTCCAAAACTATCCATTTGGAAGGGAGATATCACCACTATTTCTGATGTCACAGCCATAGTAAACGCAGCGAATTCAGCCCTTTTGGGCTGTTTCCAGCCTAGTCACCGTTGCATTGATAATATCATCCACGCTGCCGCTGGGCCAGATTTACGTCGTGCTTGTTATAATCTTGTTGAGCAAAGAGATTTTACTCAAGAACCAGTCGGAAGTGCCCAAATTACGCCTGGATTTAATTTACCTGCCAAAATGGTAATACATACAGTTGGTCCCCTGCTTCTCCCTGGAAGTGAACCTAATCAAGAAGAAATATCACAGTTGGCAGCTTGTTACACTTCTAGTTTAGCAAAGTTGGAAGAACAAGAAGAGGACGGGAACGACAAGTCGATTGTTTTTTGTTGCATTTCCACAGGCTTGTTTTCTTTTCCAAATGATATTGCTTCAAATATTGCAATAGAATCTGTGAGAAATTACTTCTCTGAACATCCACACTCTTCTATTTCTGAAGTTATTTTCAACGTATTCACTGAAACGAATCTCAAGTTGTATCGGCAAAATTTTGCTGAATACCAAGAGAGGGAAATTCTTGTGCCAATTGAACAACCCATATTTGAAACACATCACCCAATTATAGAAGTTTCGAAAAAGTTAATTCAAGATACAGATTACCTTATTGTTAGTGCTGGGGCTGGATTGTCAGCTAGTGTGGGACTCGATTACTCTTCTAATGAAGTGTTCGACAAACACTATAGAAATTTTAAAAAGTACGGACCAACAAGGCTCTACGAGACAATCGGTCATCAATGGCCATCTAAGCTAGTAGAATGGAGTTTCTGGTTCCATCATTATGAAACTGTTTCCCGTTGGCCAGCATCTGAGAGCTATCAGAAGTTGGTAAGAATGTTGAATTGTGCAACTAATTCCTTTGTCATTACAAGCAATGCAGATGGCTTTTTTATAAAGAACGGATATGATCCTAAGAAGGTTTACAGTATCCAAGGAAACTATTATTGGATACAGTGTCCAATAAAGTGTACACAAGATTCTTTCAGGCCTATGGATGCTGAACTTCAGAAAGTTAAACCATACATTGATCTCTCTACGAACTTATTGATGGATTCCTCTCACATTCCAAGGTGCGAGAATTGTGGACATATTATGACTATGTGCCTCAGGGGAGGTTGGAAATTTAATGATACACCCATGGAGACAGAGAAAAAGAAGTATAAGGAACTTTTGAATAAAATAGTGAGAGAGAACCAAAAAGCAGTGTTATTAGAGTTTGGAGTTGGTCTCAACACTCCAAGTGTTTTGAGATGGCCCAATGAAGAATTGGCAAGTGAAAACGAAAATAATTTCACTTTGATAAGGGTTGGTAATGGTCCAAGTAGTACAGTGCCTATCGAATACATAGAGAAGGAGAATTTCATAGTGATAGATGCTGATGCCAGCGAAGTGATCGACTTATTGGTTTCTTGAAATTCGAAAAAAAAAAGTCCTAGCTGAGGAAACTAATGTTTAAAAGTGCAGTTTTGGTTTTTTATATTTATGTACACTCATATGTATACCATTAGTAATTTATTATAAAAGCCAGATATGAATTGTTTTCAGATGTACGATTCCCCTATTTGGATATATCAACTATTGCAGAGGTCTCATTATTTCGCAGCCAAATGGTGCACGTGACCTCATCGAAAAAATTCAAATTTGTATGCCAGAGCGATTCCAAATGCTTAATGAATTTTTCAACTTCTTCAAACTTGCTGCTCTTATCTTCATAACAACCATACAAACACAAAACATGTCAGTTGTCGGCTCGCTAATATTCTGTACCTTCTGTGGTAATCTTTTGGACGCTACCAGCAGCACCAACGAAATAAAATGCGGTTTGTGTTCTGCTGGATATCCTAAATCTAAATTTGCCAACTTGAAAGTTGTAACGACTTCGTCAGAGGACGCCTTTCCTTCCGTTTTAAAGATGAACAGATCCGTAGTGAAGACTTCTTTGAAGAAGGATGAATTGGACGACGGTGCCACCATCAAGGAAAAATGTCCTAAGTGTGGAAACGAAGAAATGCAATATCATACATTACAGTTGAGATCTGCTGATGAAGGTGCTACTGTCTTTTACACATGTACCTCATGTGGGTACCGTTTCAGAACCAACAACTGATCTAGAAGAAAGGTTGTATCATTGTACTATAGAAGAGCTCGCTCTGTTTCGCATAGACCTCATAATATAAGCATACTGAGAGTAGATGAAAATGTAGGAAGACATTTGCAGAGAATTTCACACGCAGAGAGTACTTGAACTAGTTTCGATAATTCTTAAACCTTCGTATTATACATTAACCATAAACTGCAAACTATCTAATTGCTTTTGATGGTGGCATATTCCATCTCGGTCGAGTTCTCGTACTCGTACATGTCCAATGCAACCACAGCCGACTCTCTAACTACTGTTTCCTTGTCGTTGAGGAAAGACTCCAAAACTGGCAAACATTCATCTGTAGCAATGGAACCCAAAGCCTCAGCTGCTTCGTGTCTAACCATACCAGCTTCCGATTCGTCTTTCAATACTTTGATCAATGATGGAACAGTTACAGGGTTACACAACTGACCAAAGACGTAAGCAATTTCATGCTTAAACAATGCAGATTCATCAGCAAACCCCGAAGCAAGAGCCAAGCAGGCTTCATCAGTTCCCAAGTCTCTCAATCTGAACATTGCTCTGTATCTCTCAAATAATGGAGTATCCTGGTCGTTTAAGATTTGCTGTAATTTTTCCACTTTGGATTCCACATCGGTAGCCATTGGAGGGGCTGGGTCAATGGAGGTATAAGCAGAAGTTTCCAACTTTTCGGTCTTGGAAGCCTCGGACTGTTCCCATTTTATTCTTTCTATGGCCAACTCACAGGTCTGTCTAATTTCAATCAAAGGATCGTTCTTAAAGTAGTCTTGCAATAATTCTAAGGATTCTACATCTCCAATAGCACCCAAAGCTTCGGCAGCTTCATGTCTAACCATACATTGCTGTTGGTCGTTCTTGAGCACATCCCTCAAGTATGGAGCAGCTTCAAGCTTCTTAGTTTGACCTAAAACGTAGGCGACCTCATGTTTTAACAACTCAGAGTCGTCTTGGAAGCATTCTGCAATGTACTTAAGAGCCTTGGAGACATCCTCAGGGACTTGAGATTCAGCTCCAATACATTTCAAGTTGAATAGAGCTCTGAATCTGTTAGCTAACTTGATGTCCCCAGATTTGTTCACAAGCACATCCCTCAACTGCTCCAAGGAAGCAGAGTCGATATCGATTTCAGTAGTCATTGTGGATTTCGGCAGCTTTTATTGAAGTAGGAAAAGTATACAAAAGTCGAATATAGAAAAAAAAAAGAACACAAGTGCAGCTTATTCTATTTTTCACCTTTTGATAATGCAACAGCGCAGGCTCAATCTGCTCATCATAAATTTTTTTCTGAAAAATCGTGCGGCTCACTTGGTAGCGCTTCTCCAGACTCGGACTTGGCCCCAGCAAACTATACCGTCACAGATGTTTCTTGCCAGCCTAATATAAAGACCATTTTGCGAGGTATCATACTTGATTTACACTTACAAACGCGGTATAAATCACCTTCTCTGATTTATAATGTAATTTTCGTTACGTTCTATTTGGCATGTTAGAGAAAGAAAGACTGAAAAATTAGCCGAATATTTGTACGACTTGCATAATGTGATAATTGATATACAGTACCACCGGTTGCAAATGTTTTTCAAGTTCATCTTAAGATAAGCACCACAAACAGTGTCTTAATGAAGATGGGAATTAAAAGAGTTGAAAGAGCTGAAATGTGCTTTTCGGATCTTTCAAAACAATTTTGATAATCCAGCAGTAGAAATAACGACTTGTTACGACTTCTTAATTACTCTGCACTTGGAAGTTCCTATTTAACTAAATGGGACTCCACCAAATATTGGAATGCCATGATAGAACTACTTATTGGTTTAAAAGTATACCTAAACTGACACAAACGATGCTGAAAGTTGGAAGTTCCTTAGCAGGATATGGACACTTCTGTCACATTCGAATATGGTAGCGCGCTATATTTCTAAGTGTCGCATATTTTGCCTTCCACACTATTCTATCGTCGACAAATGTCGCTGATATGTCGCGTCGATTTTTCTACGCGCCCACCGTGCGACATTTATCATGATTTGAAAAAATGTCTAGCAATGAAAGATTCTTCAATATTCATAGAATCCTTTTCTAGCATTCTCTTCACCAAAGCTACCCGTTTACCTCACAAGCAACATGGCTGCACCCGCTGGATTGCCGGACATGTCCAACGCCATTATGGCGCAAGACGAAATGGGAAGACCTTTCATTATTGTCAGAGATCAAGGCAAAAAGCAGAGAAAGCATGGGCTTGAAGCTACAAAATCGCATATTTTAGCTGCCAGATCTGTAGCCTCCATTGTGAAAACTTCGCTTGGGCCCCGTGGATTGGACAAGATCTTAATTTCGCAAGATGGAGATATCACCATCACCAACGATGGAGCCACTATCTTGTCGCAAATGGATTTGGACAATGAGATTGCTAAGCTTCTTGTAGAATTGCTGAAGTCACAAGATGACGAAATTGGTGATGGGACCACTGGTGTTGTCGTTTTGGCTGGTGCTCTTTTGGACCAAGCGCTTGAGTTGATCGAGAAGGGTATCCATCCCATAAAAGTGGCTAATGGCTTTGACGAAGCTTGTAAGATTGCTGTTCAACAGTTGGACGATGTTGCAGACGACATAAACATCAGCACCGAATCGTCAGACTCCAACCTTTTGAAAGCAGCCAAGACATCCTTAGGCTCCAAAATCGTTTCTAAGTCCCATGATCATTTTGCCCAGATGGCTGTAGACGCTGTTTTGGCAGTGGCTGACTTCGAAAGAAAAGATGTTGATTTCGAATTGATCAAGATTGAGAAGAAGGTTGGTGGTTCCATTGAGGACTCGAGTTTGATCCGTGGAGTTTTACTCGACAAGGACTTCTCCCATCCCCAAATGCCTAAACACGTAGAAGACTGTAGAATTGCCATTTTGACATGTCCATTTGAACCTCCTAAGCCTAAGACCAAGCACAAGTTGGACATTTCCACTGTTGAAGAGTTCAAGGTGTTGCAAGAATACGAGCAAAAGAAATTCCAGGAGATGATCGACCAGGTCAAGGAATCTGGTGCCAATGTTGTCGCATGTCAGTGGGGTTTCGACGATGAAGCTAACCACTTGCTTTTAGCCAATGGACTCAATGCCATCAGATGGATCGGAGGTTCAGAGTTGGAGTTGTTAGCCATCGCTACCAATGGCCGTATTGTGCCCAGATTCGAAGATTTGACAGCAGAAAAGCTCGGTAGGGCTGGAACCATCAAGGAATTGGAATTTGGTACAACCAGAGACCGCATGTTGGTGATTGAAGATTGTTCCAATACAAAAGCTGTAACCTGTTTCATCAGAGGCTCCAACGAGATGATAGCGGCTGAAGGAGTGAGAGCCTTGCACGACTCTATCTGTGTGGTGCGTAATTTGGTCAGAGACAGCCGTGTCGTCTACGGTGGTGGTGCTTCGGAGTTGACCTGTTCGATAGCTGTGTCTGAAGCTGCTGACAAGCAAAAAGGTATAGATCAATATGCATTCAGAGCATTCGCCGCTGCCTTGGATACTATTCCTATGACATTGGCTGAGAATTCAGGCTTGGACCCTATTGAAACGTTGTCAAGCTTGAAGGCTAAACAGGCTATCGAGAAGTCCAGTTATTTGGGTGTCGACTGTCTCGGAAAGGGCACTAACGATATGAAGGAGTTGTTTGTCGTTGATCCTTTGATCGGCAAGAAACAGCAATTGTTGTTGGCCACGCAGTTGACGAGAATGATCTTGAAGATCAATGATGTTATCATCAGCGGCAAGGATGAGTACTGATAGAATAATTGTAGTTCATAGTTCATGTATTTAATATACTATACACTGACAAGATGTAGTTCATTGGTCACAGGCAACAAAGATATTCTATTTAGACCAGGAAAAGGAGTTTCTCTCTACCTGAATTGTTGAAGCTCATATCTTATCACATTTAGTCTGTCATTGGGCTTCAGCATTTGAAAGTATAGTGAACTTAGTTATCTAGTTTACAGTAGGTACAGTAGTTAGAATGCGTACATAGTTAAGAAGAGAAAAGCTCAATTTGCACAATAGGAAATGAATTTTATTCTTTTAATAGAAGTAAAAGTCCAAAAACTTCTCTTCGCTGTTCTGGAGATCTACTTGATTGTTTATATATAAATAGAAAGACCATATTTTCACTATCATTATCCCATCCTTGTAGTCTTCCATTCTTAACTCTCCCCATACAAATCTTTGGTCGTGCCACTACCACCTCTCCCGGAAACAGAGGCACTGCCATTATAGGAGATTCTAATTCGAAATCATCTTCCACTTCTTTCCATTTCATCAACAATCGACGGTTTCGGAGACATCTGAAGTTATTCGGAGGTCGTATACATCCAATTGGAGACAAGTAGCGTACAGCTGAGCTTTTCTGCTTTTTCTATTGATTGGAATAGACAACTTTTAATAGTTCTATATCTAGGTTGGATACGTTGGAAAGCAATTGACTAGATTGTCACTACCAATTCTATCAATTGACATTACGTTTCAATTAATTCATCCCGAATCGCTTCGTTTGAATCAATTGCACCAAAATCTTCATTGCTTTCATTTGAGATATTGGTAATATTCAAATTTTAAGATTTTCTTCCATTGAAATTTCACACCACATCTTAAATTAATTTCCTACTAAAATGTCGTCAATGGGAACACCCGCTGTTGTCATGGACAATGGTACCGGGCTTACCAAGTTAGGTTTTGCCGGAAACGATTCGCCATCGTTTGTGTTTCCTACAGCTATTGCCACGTCGTCAGCTTCTTCCAAAGGTGGTAGAAACGCCAGAAATGCTGGAAATGTCGCTTCGAAACGAGGTTTGGAAGACTTGGACTTCTTCATTGGCGATGAGGCACTTGAAGCTGCCAACGGACCCAACTACGGCTTGCTGTACCCAATCAAACACGGTCAGATCGAAGACTGGGACCACATGGAAAGATTTTGGGAAAGCTCCATTTTCAAATACTTGAGATGTGAACCAGAGGATCACTACTTCTTGTTGACTGAACCTCCTTTAAATCCACCAGAAAACAGAGAAAGTACAGCAGAAATCATGTTTGAGTCTTTCAACTGTGCTGGTTTGTATATCGCTGTTCAAGCCGTGTTGGCTTTAGCAGCTTCGTGGACTTCTCCTAAAGTTCAGGACAGATCGTTAAGTGGTACTGTCATCGATTCTGGAGATGGTGTGACTCACGTAATTCCAGTGGCTGAAGGTTATGTCATTGGCACAGCCATCAAAAACATCCCTTTGGCTGGTAGAGACATCACTTTGTTCATCCAACAGTTGTTGAGAGACCGTGGAGAAGTGGACACCTCATTACAGACGGCCGAAAAGATCAAGCAGCAGTTCTGTTACGTATGTCCTGACGTTGTTCAGGAATTCAACAAATTTGACCAGTATCCGCAAGAAAAGTTTGCCCAATACATAGTCGAATATACCGAGAGAAAGGCTACTGTTGACGTTGGATATGAAAGATTCTTGGCTCCAGAAATCTTCTTCAACCCTGAGATCTGCTCATCAGACTACTTGACACCTTTGCCTACTGTTGTAGACCAGGTTATCCAATCATCTCCTATTGATGTGCGTAAAAAGTTATACAAGAACATTGTGTTGTCTGGAGGTTCAACAATGTTCAAGGACTTTGGAAAGAGATTGCAGAGAGACTTGAAGGGCATTGTCAACGAAAGAGTTCACAGAAGTGAGCAATTGAGTGGTGTACAGAGCAGCGGTGTTGATGTGCAAGTGATTTCTCACAAGAAGCAGCGTTATGCTGTGTGGTTCGGAGGTTCATTGTTGGCCCAGACGGCCGAGTTCAAGAGCTACTGCTACACCAAGAGCGAATATGATGAATACGGACCAGGTATCGTGAGAAACTTCTCCTTGTTCTCTGTGCCATAGACGGAAAGAGTAAAAGTACAACATTAGTAGAATAACAATGCAACGAATAGAAAAGTCCTAAATGTGATATTGTAGAGGTATACAGAACGTAGAATAAACAAACATGGATGAAGTCAGTGGAGGGGACTGGTAGTGGCTTGCGAGAAGAGGGTTATATATATAGATTTTGGCTGAATATTGTCGGTTACGATATTAAAATTTTATACGATAGTTGACTCTAGCAAACTTAGCAATAGTTAACAAGGTTTTCAAAACCTTCCTCCTAAATATCAACGAAATTTTACAATGCCTACTACCAACTTTCTTCATTCCTGGGAAGTAAAGTATTGTGCCAATCACTTCAGTGTCTGTGAGCAGAGAATTGAGAATGTCGCAGTTTTTTCATATCGCACAATTCGTTGCACAATGTCTCACCTGAATAATCCAATAATGTCGCATGTCACCGAGATAAGCAATGACGGTAGGTCAATAATTTCCATTCTCCAACGACTTCTACTTTTCATCAATTTCGTTAAACCACCCTTTTTACCTTGTTCCAGTGGTTAGTACCACTCTAAATACTATTTCCAACGACACATAACTGCGTGCAGGCATGTCTTCTACCCAATTGCAAGTGGTCGATGGAGTTGCGCTTGCGCAGATTTTCAACGGGCTCAAATCGGCCAAAGACGATGATCGTACTCGCTATGCTGTAGAATTACGTAACTATTTGGAGCTGATCGCGCGCGATCTCTCGCCAGAGCAATTCAACCGGTACAACAACGAAATCAATAAGACGATTTTTGAGTTGCTCCACGGTAAAGAGACATCTGAAAAGCTTGGAGGTATAGCTGCTTTGAATGCACTTATTGACTTTGACTCTGGAGTAGGCGAGGAAAATGCCACCAAGACAGCCCGGTTTTCCAACTATTTGAGTTCTTTGATTCTTCTGAATGACTTGGTGATTATGAAACAGTCTACTAAGACGTTAGGAAAATTGGCGACGCCCGGAGGAGCTCTCACTGGTGATTTCGTGGATTCGGAAGCCAAAAGAGCCATGGAATGGCTCCTGTCGGACAACAAACAACACGAAAACCGTCGTCATGCAGCCATATTGATCATAACAGCCTTAGCAGATAATGCTCCAACATTGTTGTACAACTATATTAGCCAGATCTTGGATCATCTTTGGGTTCCTCTTCGTGATCACAAGTTGATAATAAGAGAAGATACCGCCAAAGCACTCCAGAAGAGTATGCACATAATCTATGACAGAGATATCAATGCTAGAACATACTGGATTAAGAAGATGATCGATATGGCACTGAAAATTCTTAACGAAAATGATAGTGTAGACTACAGCGATGCGAATGCCCCTTCTGCGTACAACTTAATCGCTTCGACGACGTCGCAATCGAATGAAAGTATCCACGGGTCACTTCTAGTGTACCGTGAGTTGATCAGATACCACAAAGACCCCTACATCATTTCCAAGTTTGAGCAGATATACGAAAATACCATGCTCTACAAAAATCACAAACTCGCCATCATAAGGCAGGAGTTGACCAACATCTTCCCCTTACTCTGTAAGGTCAATCCCGAGCTTTTTGTGGAGAAATACTTGCATCGAACACTCTACTACTATTTATCTCAGCTCAAGAAGCTCAAAAATCTGCATAATGAAACTTCCAATTCGGACAAAAGTGCCATTTTCCGAAGCATCGGCCTCATATCTTTGGAAGTGGGTAACCAGATGGCGACTTACCTAGATGCCATCCTTGATAATATCAGAGAAGGCTTATCGTATGCCACCAACTCCAGCGTCCAGCTGATTCTTGTCAATGCTGTATCCAGTGACCTGAATGCTCCCACTGCTGCTGGTATCAATACCATCTCTACTTCCTCGGCAAACTCTTCCAAATACCGTGCCAGTCGTAAAGAAACAGAACCAGCTATTTTCGACTGTATAGGCAAACTCTCTATTGCTGTAGGACCTGCATTAACCAAGCATTTGCAAAGAGATATCTTGGACATGATGTTCACCAACTGCTCTTTGTCAACTCACATGCAAGTAGTGTTGCAAATCCTCATCACTAACATTCCAACTTTGACTAACTTGATCAACATGAAGTTACTCAACTTGCTTAGTTTTGTCTTGTCGGGAAAGAGCTTTCAGCCTCCAGGATCTCCCTATGGATCAGTCAAGATGAACGATTCCCTAGCAAGAGACTACAGACTTTTAATGATTTCAAGAGATACTGGATCCAGTATTAACAGTATTCTTCTGAATAACGAAACTTACAAGGCGTACGATGGAGCAATTTTGATTCAAGCACTTGAGATGCTAGCTGCCTTCAAATTTGAAAACTATCAACTTAACGAGTTCATCAGATATTGTACAATCACATATTTGGAACACAGCGATGCCAAAGTTAGACAGACGGCTACCGTTACGTCATGTGAAATCTTTGTTAAGGATCCCATTTGCCAACAAACAAGTGTAAACGCGCTCAATGCTGTCAATGAAGTCTTGGATAAACTCTTGTCTATCTCGATTACTGATCCGATTCCAGAGATCCGATTAGAAGGTCTCAATTGCTTGGGCGATGCTGGCAATTTCGATCCTCAATTGTCACAAGCTGATAATGTGAGACTATTATTCATTGCATTGAACGATGAAGTATTCAGCATACGAAAAACTGCCATCAGAATATTAGGAAGATTATCTTCCATTAACCCCGCCTACATTGTACCTTCATTGAGGAAAACGCTCATTCAGTTGTTATCCAGATTAGATTACTCCTCTACAAGTCGGAAAAAGGAGGAAAGTGCCATATTGTTGTCCTTGCTCATCAGCAACTCAAAGGAGTTGACAAGGCCATACGTGAAACCCATTGTTGAGACTTTATTGCCAAAAGCAAAAGACTTGAGCTCCTCTGTAGCATCTAGTGCAATTAATTGTATTGGGGAGTTGGCTGTTGTAGGAGGAGAAGATTTAAAGAGTTTCATTCCTGATTTAATGCCTTTGATTTTGGACACTTTCCAGGACCAAAGTTCATCATACAAACGTGATGCCGCATTGAAGACCTTGGGGCAACTAGCTAGTTCTTCTGGCTACGTTATTCAGCCTTTGCTTGAGTATCCGCAGTTGCTAGGAATGTTAGTAGGAATCTTGAAACTGGAGACTTCTCCTCAAATTAGGAGAGAAACTGTCAGATTGCTTGGTATCTTGGGTGCTCTTGATCCATACAAGTATAGAGAAGTAGAGCAAAACTCCAAGAATATCCCTGTTGAACAGAATGCTCCTCCGGTAGATGTAGCTCTCCTTATGCAAGGGATGTCACCATCCAATGATGAATACTATCCTACAGTTGCAATCACTAACTTATTGAAGATTCTCAAAGATACTTCATTGAGCACTCACCACACAAAGGTAATCCAAGCTATAATGTACATTTTCCAGACTTTGGGATTGAGATGTGTTTCGTTTTTACCACAAATCATTCCTGGTATTATTAATGTTATGCATACGTGCCAACCCTCAATGCTAAAGTTCTATTTCCAACAGTTGGGAGCTTTGATATTGATTGTTAAACAGCACATTAGACCTTTCCTTCTGGAGATTTTTGAGGTCATAAAGGAGTTCTTCAATGTGAACAGTCAATTGAATATACAGGTCATCATCATTAGTTTGATTGAGTCCATTTCGAGAGCTTTAGATGGTGAGTTCAAGATGTATTTACCAGATGTCTTGACGTTAATGTTGGATGTGTTCGAGGAAGACAAGTCTCCAAAAAGGGAACCTACCTTACATGTTTTGAAGAGTTTTGTTGTCTTTGGAAGCAACATAGAAGAATATGTGCATATAATTGTTCCAAACATTGTTAAGATGTTTGAAGTAGGACCGTTCAACTTGCGTAAGGCTGCCATTGAAACGATTGGAAGATTGTCAAGAAACGTTTTATTAAATGATATGGCTTCTAGAATTATTCACCCCATATTAAGAGTGTTACGTCAAGGGAATGATGAATTAAGAGGCACTGCTATCAACACATTAAGCTACTTGTTGTTGCAATTAGGATCCGAATTCAGCGTTTTCATTCCTGTTATTAAGAAGGTGTTGATTCAACAGAAGATACATGCTCCAAAGTTTGAACAATTGGTTGGAAAGCTTATCAGTGGAGATCCTTTGCCTCCACATTTGGACATTTACAAGGATTATGATTCACACCTGCCTCATTTTGACATCTCAGATGTCGACTTACCTTCCAAGAAATTGCCTGTGAATCAAGGAGCCTTGAAGACTGCTTGGGATTGCGGCCAGCGCAGAAGTAAAGAAGATTGGCAAGAGTGGATTGGAAGATTGAGTAAGGAATTGTTGAAACAAAGTCCTTCTCATGCAATCAGAGCCTGTGCTCGTTTAGCATCGGATTATTACCCATTGGCTAAGGATTTGTTCAACGCCAGTTTTGCCAGTTGTTGGAGTGAATTGTATTCTCAGCATCAAGAAGAACTTGTTCAATCATTTTGTGTTGCATTATCTTCACCAAATAATCCGCCAGAGATTCATCAGATCTTGTTAAACTTGGCTGAATTCATGGAACACGATGATAAATCGCTACCTATAGCGATCAC
Organism: Scheffersomyces stipitis CBS 6054; assembly: GCF_000209165.1. Lineage (NCBI taxonomy): Eukaryota > Fungi > Ascomycota > Pichiomycetes > Serinales > Debaryomycetaceae > Scheffersomyces > Scheffersomyces stipitis. The sequence goes on from NC_009046.1 coordinate 1,550,127, forward strand.
TACTTTAGGCCAGTATGCTCAACGTTGCCATGCTTTTGCCAAGGCATTGCATTATAAGGAACTTGAGTTCTACGAAGAGCCAACGACGCCTACCATTGAGTCATTGATCAGTATCAATAACCAATTGCAACAGTCAGACGCAGCAATCGGTATTTTGAAGCATGCTCAATTGCACCACGACCTCCAATTAAAGGAAACATGGTATGAGAAGTTGCAGCGTTGGGATGATGCTCTCAGAGCGTATAATGAACGTGAGAAGCATGAGCCTAACAACATGGAAATAACCATGGGTAAGATGAGATGTTTACACGCGTTGGGAGAGTGGGAACAGTTATCTGAATTAGCACGCAGTAAATGGGACGACTCATCCAGTGACATCAAGAGAAGTGTAGCACCATTAGCAGCAGCTGCTTCTTGGGGTTTGGGCCAATGGGATCGTATGGATTCTTGTATCAAGGTAATGAAGTCTGAGTCTCCTGATAAGGCTTTCTTCAACGCCATCTTGTCTCTACACAGAAACAACTTCGAAGATGCATCCAATCATATCTCGAAAGCTAGGGATTTGCTTGTTACTGAAATTACTGCATTGGTCAGTGAAAGTTATAACAGAGCATATGGCGTGGTAGTCAGAGTCCAAATGTTAGCTGAATTGGAAGAAATCATTAAGTATAAGTGCCTACCACAGGGTTCGGAAAAGAGAGCTGTTATGAGAAAGACTTGGAATACGAGACTCTTAGGATGTCAGCGTAATGTAGATATTTGGCAAAGAATGTTGAAGGTGAGAGCTCTAGTTATCAAGCCAAAGCAAGATATGGACATGTGGATCAAATTTGCCAACTTGTGCCGTAAATCTGGAAGATTGAATTTGGCAGAAAAGTCCTTGAATTCCTTGTTAGAAGAGGGATCTCCAGAGAACCCTTCCAGGGCTCCACCACAAGTAGTTTATGCTCAGCTTAAGTATATGTGGGCTAAAGGACAACAGAAGGAAGCTTTACGACACTTAGTTGATTTCACGACCAGAATGTCTCAAGATCTCGGATTGAATCCAAACGATTTGATCACCCAACCTTTGCCGTCTGAAGGCCCAGGTATTCCTAAACATGTAGAGGAATATACCAAGTTGTTAGCACGTTGTTTCCTTAAGCAGGGTGAATGGCAGATTGCCTTAAATAACAACTGGCGTACTGAGACCTCTGAGATCATTTTAGGTGCCTATCTTTTAGCCACTCATTTCGACAACAAGTGGTATAAGGCATGGCATAATTGGGCTCTTGCCAATTTTGAGGTTATCTCTGTTTACACTACTCAAAGCAATACTTCTTCTAGCGCTGGTAACAGCAATTTCGGAAGTCAAGGTGACATTGTAGAGCAAAACGATCAAATCAAGCTTTCCTCTGCACAAGAGACTGGGGCAAATCCAAAATTACAACCAGCAAATATGATTCCTATGGAAGCAGTGCAGAGACATGTTATTCCTTCCATTAAGGGTTTCTTCCATTCTATTGCGTTGTCAAGTTCTAACTCATTGCAAGATATGTTGAGATTACTCACGTTGTGGTTCAAGTTTGGAGGCATTCCTGAAGCAGCTCAGGCAATGACTGAGGGCTTCAACATGGTTAAAATTGACAACTGGTTAGAAGTTGTTCCCCAACTTATCTCGCGTATCCATCAACCAAATCAAATTGTGAGTAGGTCGTTATTTGGCTTGCTCGCTGATTTGGGTAAGGCTCATCCACAAGCATTGGTGTATCCTTTAGCTGTTGCCGTTACCTCTGAGTCGGTTAACAGAAAAATGGCTGCTGAGTCGATCATAGAGAAAATGCGTCTTCATTCATCTAACTTGGTTGATCAGGCTGAGTTGGTCTCTCACGAATTGATCAGAGTGGCGGTCTTGTGGTTAGAACAGTGGTATGAAGGTTTAGAAGATGCTTCCAGGCTATTCTTTGGTGAACATAATACTGAGAAGATGTTCGAAGTTCTTGAACCTTTACATCAGATGTTAGCGAAAGGACCTGAAACAATGAGAGAATCTTCGTTTGCTACGGCTTTTGGAAGGGAATTGGCAGATGCCTATGAATGGGTGTTGAATTTCCGCAGAACTAAAGATATCACTAATTTGAACCAAGCATGGGACATTTACTATAATGTTTTCAGAAGAATCAGTAGGCAGTTACCACAATTGCAAAGTTTGGAATTACAATACGTTTCTCCAAAATTAGAATCTGCTAACAACTTGGACTTAGCCGTTCCAGGTACTTATCAAGCAGGCAAGCCTGTCATTAGAATCATGGGATTTAATCCTACATTCTCGGTTATCTCTTCGAAACAAAGACCAAGAAAGGTTACCTGTGGCGGTAGCGATGGTAAAGACTACTTTTATGCCTTGAAGGGGCACGAAGACATCAGACAGGATAACTTGGTTATGCAATTGTTTGGTTTGGTGAATACTTTGTTGGTCAACGATCCAGAGTGTTTTAAGAGACACTTAGATATCCAGCAATACCCTGCAATTCCGTTGTCGCCTAAGGTGGGTTTATTGGGTTGGGTACCTAACAGTGACACTTTCCATGTGTTGATCAGAGAATACAGAGAATCTAGAAAGATCTTATTGAATATTGAACACAGAATTATGTTGCAAATGGCTCCTGATTACGACAGCCTAACTTTGCTACAGAAGGTGGAGGTATTCACAGGAGCATTGGATAACACAAGAGGACAAGACTTGTACAAGGTATTGTGGTTAAAATCGAAATCTTCTGAGGCTTGGTTAGACCGTCGTACGACTTATACACGTTCGTTGGCAGTAATGTCTATGGTTGGTTATATTTTGGGATTGGGAGACCGTCATCCCTCAAACTTGATGCTTGACAGAATCACTGGTAAGGTTGTTCATATCGATTTTGGTGATTGTTTCGAAGCTGCTATTCTCAGAGAAAAGTATCCAGAGAAGGTTCCTTTCAGATTGACTAGAATGCTTAATTATGCTATGGAAGTAAGTGGAATTGAAGGATCGTTTAGAATAACATGTGAACATGTGATGAGAGTCTTGAGGGATAACAAAGAGTCCTTGATGGCTATCTTGGAAGCCTTTGCCTATGATCCATTGATCAACTGGGGGTTCGATTTCCCCACCAAAGCTGTAGCTGAAGCAACTGGTATCAAGGTTCCTCAGGTTAATGCAGCTGAGATGTTAAGAAGGGGACAGATTGATGAGCAGGAAGCTGCCAAATTACAAAGACAGAATGAGGTTGAAATCAGAAATGCCAGAGCTGCTTTAGTATTGAAGAGAATTACAGACAAGTTAACTGGAAATGATATAAAGAGACTCAAAGGATTAGATGTTCCTACACAAGTGGACAAATTGATTCAACAAGCCACCAGCGTTGAAAACTTGTGCCAACATTACATTGGCTGGTGTTCATTCTGGTAGACACTTTAGTTACGTTACTGTTATAGACCAAAATATATATTATGATCTAGTCTATGGACTCTATATTATGATGTTATGACTAAAGATGATGATAGTCAGGAAAATAATGCTGACAATGACGTTACTAAGCTTAAGCTATCTTCTTGGAGGCACTGGTGAACCCAATACCCTTAATGGACATGGTGAGTATGTTTTCTTCGCCAGGTTCATCAGTTGGTTTCAACAACACTTCTGTACCCATGATTTCTTTAATATCACGAACTATGTGAACAAAATTTTCGTCGATTTGCTGAGTGTGAACCTTCAATCTTCCGATATCTTCTTTGCTGATAGTCATGAACACCAAAGCTAACATCAACTGATTTCTGCCAACTACAGCACTGTGAGTGAGCTCTTCCAAAAGATTGAAGGCTACTTTTTCACCTAAATCTTCTGGAAGCATGGCGGCAGCACCTACACCTTCAGCTATAATTCTCCAACCCTTCTTCAGCTCAGCTACTAAGGTAACTCCAAAGCCTGGAGACTTGCCGGAGTTTTCTCCTCTCCATACATCTGCAGTGATGTTGACTTCTACACCCGTGGGTCTTAAGACCTTTCTGGCAGAATCAATGATTCTGTTCACTATGGAAGGAGAAACTCTGGTACAGTAAGCAACACCTCTGATGGCAGAAAACTTTGGAATATCTACGGCATGCATTGTGAGAGGTTGGGGAATGAGCGAGTTGCACATTAAGTGTACTTCACCTCCTCCCAAAGGTGCGGAACCTCTCTTGAGGATATGTAAAGATACTTCTCTGACTCCGAACTTTTCCATTATCGGTATCAAGCCCCATTTGATAGATTCGGGTGTGGCATCGTTGGTCTTTTCGCTAGCAGTTACGCCCTTGAAAATAATGGAAAACTTCTTCTTAGAAAAGGGAGCCAAATAAAGCATGGGTTCTACAAAATATCCAACAGGCTTATTGGCAGGGCAGTTGTGCACCAATTCCCCACCAATGATGATTCCCGGACGATATATTATGGTAGTACCAGTGTAGGAAATTTCTATGTGAGAACCATTGGTAACGGCTTCAAGCAATCTTAAGAAGGACACTTCGTGGTCTCTGAGACCCGGATTGACATCTTGTGATCTGATCTTGGAAATCTTGATGGCTTTTCCAGAAAGAGTCGAGAGAATTAACCGCAAACGGAAATTTCTATGACCCTCGAACGCTATTGGTGAGGACATGCTTTGAGTGATATGATTCTGGAGAATTTAGAGGAAATGCAATCAATACTCAAGAAGAAATGGCATTTATGAAGAATCTGAGTAAAGAATGAATACAAGAAGAGAAGCTCATCTTGAAAAATTTCGACCGTGATCAAAGTCATGTGACACATAGATTAAATCTATACTGAATTATGTAGCAGTCTAGTACATGAAAGTAACGTTAAATAACAGGATTGAGGAAGGACATTCTAGGGAATGTACTACAAATTGCCCCTAAAAGTGCCTATATGAAGATATTCTCTCTTTTACGGTCCTCTCTTTTCTGATTGTTCTTTGGGCTACTCTCATATTAAATCTAGAAATCTTCATTCAGGCCTCACTCTCCTTTTTTCGCGTGCACTGGCGAAGTACTGGCCTCATAGTTAACGAATTGTACAAATTCAATAACATAAATTCCATAATTCTGTTCAATCTCTAACTTCATTTTCTTTCTTCAACCTTTTCCATACTCATATTCTTTCTTTTTTCTAGCTTGTACATTCCATCATCACATAATAATGTCGGAAGACAATGCAATGAAGCGGCCAGCGTCAGATTCTGAGCTGAGTCTGAAGAAACCCAAACTAGACCACGACGAAAATGATCAACTCAATGATTTGTTCGCCGATACACTTCCAGACTTTGACAGTAAACATCACGCTAACGAGCATGGCGAGGATCTTCATAGCAATCCCCTTGACTTCGGCACAGATCCTCTAGCCATTGATTTCGACAACATACCCTCGAACCTTCTTGAAGCACTTCCAGCTGCTACAGACAATATCAACAATACAAGCAACAGTAACAACAGTAACAACGATATCAATAATAATAACAGCATTAGTAATAGTAACAATATCAATAACGTCAATGTGACCAGTAATATATCAGGTTCTGGTTCTGGTTCTGGTCCACTTTCTTCAAATGTACGAGCCACTCCTAATGCCACAACTTCTTCCTCTTCATCCTTCGGAAAGTCAGCATCTCCACTCGATGGCAAACTAACGGAAAAACAGTCGGTCACCCCCATTAAGACAGAAGTACGTGAAGGTGATTCGTTGTTGTCTTCTTCTGTTGTCAATAGACCTTTGGGTCCTTCCACAGCAGTTCATTCTTCGACAACTGTACCAACAACTTCGATATCTAGTGGTAACCTTGCAGGACAGGTTCCTGCGCCAGTTCTGAGCGTTTCTGCCATTCAGTTCCCTCAAAGCACATTCCAGCAGAATAGAGACTTGCCACCTGTTAGTTCGGCGTCTTTGGCTGATACCAAAGAAAAACAGCTTGATCCCAGTAAGTTGAACGACGCCATTGCTGCTGCTGGTGTCGATATCCAGCGAGAGGAAGAATTGTTGACCATACAGCAGACTCGTACTACTGATGTTTCCAGAGATCTTAGGCAGTTTTTGAGATCTTCGAAACCCCCAGCATTCTTGAATCCGTACCATGTAGCATCTTTCATGAATAGAGTGGCCCGTGAGAATGGAGTCCAGCAAAACTTTCTTCAGGACGGCGACCTCTTAGAGCTCATGTCAGCTCTGTGCGAAATGTGGTTGTCGTCCATTTTGGGTAAGACCGTCTTGTTGTCGCGCCATCGTCGTCGTGGTATTCCACAGCCTACGAATGCCAAAAACGGTAAAAAAGCGTCTAGCAACGCCAATTCAGCTCCAAGATCTGAATTGTCAAAGGAGTTGAGAAACTTGGCAGTTAGACAGAAAGAGCTAGAAGAAAGAAGAATCAGCAAGAGAATAATGTTGGGTTTGGAAAAAAATGGTGCGGATCCTGATGGAGACCAAAACGGAGACTCCAAGGCTGGAGCTGAAGAGACTTTACACAGAGCTGCCAATGCCACAGCAGCCATGATGACTATGAAGACCGGTGTCAAGAAGTACTCATGGATGACATCTACTTCGTCGGCTGGTGCTGATACTGCCAAGGCTGGCGCGGATACCGAAAAAGGAAAGCAGAGTGCTCTTTTGTCCGTGAGAGGTGACAATGGCTTGAGATTTAGAGAAATCAGATCAGGCAACACCATCACCATGAAGGATATCTTGGGAGCTATTGAAGGCGAAAGAATGGGAACGCAGAGGGCCATCATCAAAGGTTACGCCAAGTTGAAAGATTAACTGAATAGCTACAGAAATAGCATGCAAGATTACATATTCTAATACAAAAAGTCTAACTTAAATAACTTGGATTTGTAGTTGAGTGGTTTTGATAATATGACAAATGGGAACTGCCAGCTTTTCGTAATCGAAGAGCATTTGCGAAAAAAGACTTGGATACGAATATTTCAATTTCACCAAGACCCAATACTGCGACAATTATTACAATATTGTTGTTGTATTTTGTCAGTGGTAGTAGCATTCCCTGATCAGTACCAGGAGCTGAACCAAAATATTTCTATCTGCAGAGGTTGAAAAGTCCTTGCAGAAATCTTGTTTTAGCATGGCATTCTATTCTGCGCAAATATTACCAACCTCTCGAGTATATATCTTAGGAATTCAGCAAAATTAGTGTCTCCTTTCTTATTCTTGCGTGTATCACCTAACTTTACAGAATACTAGATGAAACTCTTCTTACATTGTAGACTCCAGTTTATAGAGCTGCGAATTCTTAGCTACGACGGTTGCAAAATGGTCGTGCGCGGCAGATCACAACAAAAACATATAAACAAACACGATTTTCCACTCCTAAACAATTTTAATCCTTTTTTCTCTACAGCAATGGATTTCAATTTGTCAGCATATTTCAACGCCTTTGACGTGGACAAAGAGTATACTGTCGATGTGGCGGATATAGACGGCAAACTCGAGAGTGTCACTAACTCTGTAGCCACTAGCCCCGACTGTCTCAACTACAACACTGACTTGTTTGAAGATGTCATAGAATTAATCCACGGCTATCCTTCGCTTGAGGGAAAGCACCAGAAACAGCTAGCTTACCTCGTCACTTCCTCCTTCAATGCTATAGGTCACCAGTACAAAAGTGTTGTGGAGAGTGGCGACTTTGTAGATTCTCTTGATACGTGCAAGGCATCTCTAGAGAAATATGGCTACTTGACATTTGTACTAGCTAAGCATTTAAGCAAAGAAGACCATACGCGTGTTATTGGAAAGGGTAAAACAGCTGCGGGAACTCTTGCTCTTGCCAAATGGAAGTCCAACTGCGTCCAAGTCGAAGACTTTCTTACCTCAGTTGTCACAGTTTTAGATACAGACTTACTGAAGGTATTTGTCACTACGCCTGAAAGAGACTTGTTTGTAGAATTGTTCACCAGACCCATTATGAACTTGATGGAAAGCCCGGAAAGAATGAAAGTAGTCTCTATCAAGTTGCTCCTCTTCAGAGCCATCTCGCTAGCAGTCAAGTTCCATGGTCATTCCGTCATCATTCAGCATTCAATTATCCAGTGTCTTACCTACTACGTTCACTTACCTAATTATATGGCAGAGTTGCTTCACATATTATCGGAAGAGTACGACTATATGGTGCTTACAGAAGAAGTTCTTCGTGAAATTTCACAGACCCAGTTCAACTCCAATGATACCAATGGACCAAGGGCAGTGTCTGATTTCTTGATTAAACTCTCAGAACTCAGTCCCAGATTGATTTTGAAGCAAATGTCTTGCACAGCACAGCTATTGGACAACAGTAATCAGACGTTGAGATGCTCTGTAGTCGAAGCGTGTGGCAATATTGTAGTTGACATCATCAAAAGCAGTGCAGAGTTGGAGGACGAAGATGGCCACAACGGTTCTCAGCAAGTGGATGGTCTTTTGGATCTTCTCCAAGAACGATTCTTGGATCAAAACCCCTATGTTAGAACGAAAGCTTTCCAGGCCATGACTAAGATTGTAGGTTTGAAAACCAAATTGACCGAACGAAGACAACTTTTAATCATGCTTGCAGTGCGGTCGCTCGATGATAGAAGTACGTTGGTGAGAAGAAACGCCATTAAATTGATATCACAGTTGGTCCTCACCCATCAGTTTACTGCTGCTCATGGCTCTCAATTGGAGTACACATTCTGGAAAGCTCGTTTGGATGAAGCGGAAGCAGAGTTGGAGAGTTACTTGCCGTTATCACCGCAGAAGAGCAAGAAAAAGGTCCTTGCAGACGATATGGAAGCTACTGAAGGAGTTGATGAACCTGTAGAGAACGAAGAAGACGACTTTGAGGCTGAATCGAGTGTGGACCACGACGAACTCAATGTTTCCATGATAGAACAGGAACAAAACCTACCTGATAGAAATGTTCTTTTGAGAGCAAAGTTGAAAGTTGGTTATTACAAGGATGCCGTCGATTTCATCGAAGCAATTCAACACGGAACCGAAGCTGTGTCGCGATTGTTATTCTCCAGGAACAGGAATGAAGCTATAGATTCCATGAACTTCTTGGTTCTTGTAGACGCGTATGGAATTGAGAATTCTGGTGATGGAATTCGCCGTATGCTTCATTTGGTGTGGCTGAAAGGCTCATCAGATGAAGGGAAATCTGTTCCATCTCATTTGATTGACTGTTACAAAGATTTATATTTGACTGCTCCAGCAAGTGCTAACAAGGTGGAAAAAGCAGCCTATATTGCGAAGAACTTGATAAGTTTGACATTTCAAGCTTCTGTAGCAGATTTAGCATCCTTGGAGAAATTGCTAGGCATGATGTATTTGGACAAGTTGATCAGTCCCGAAGTGATCCGTATTTTATGGCAAATCTATAATTATGATGGCTCGGATGAAACTCCTGAGCCCAGCACAGAACTGCGTCGTGGTTCAATCATTATTTTGGGTATGCTCGCTCTCGAAGATCATCAGATTGTTGTCAGAGGCTTGGATACCCTTTTGAATATTGGACTTGGCCAAAAAGGAAAAGACGATTTAATTTTGGCAAAGTATACTTGTGTTGCATTACAAAGAATTATTCCTCATTCGAGTAAAAAAAGTACAACCAATGTGAGAATTGCAAGAGAAGAAGAATTTATTGCGAAGTTAAAAGAAGTGATTTTATCATACAATGAAGAATCAGAATGGTATAGTGTAGCTGAACAAGCCATTGGTGCTATATTTCAAACAGCTGCACAACCTGAAGATGTATGTTCTGAAATTATCAAACAAAAAGCTATAGGTGTGTTCAAAGAGGTAAATGCTGGCGAGTCAAAGGTGATTGCCTTGTCTCAACTTTTGTTCGTTGTTGGACACGTCGCAATCAAAACCATTGTTCACTTGGAAAAGTTAGAGGCTCAATTTAAGAAAAAGAAGCACGACGCTGAAGGTAAGAAAACGAATGCCAACAATGCCAATGACGAAGAAGAGAATGGAAATGAATTGGAAATGATTGGCGGTACCTCTGAAGATGATTTTGCTGATGCTGTGGCACATGTCAAAGAAAGGGAGCTTCTCTATGGAGAGAATTCTTTGCTTTCTCGATTTGGACCATTAGTAAAGGAAATTTGTGCCAACAACAAGAACTACGAGAATAGAACTTTGCAAAGGTCTGCCGTATTGTGTATGTCCAAATTGATGTGTGTTTCCTCTGTGTATTGTGAGGAGAATTTGCCATTATTGATTACAATTATGGAGAAGTCTGACGATCCTATTACAAGATGTAACTGTGTTCTTGCCTTGGGAGATATGGCTGTCTGCTTCAACAATATCGTCGATGAAAGTACAGATTTTATCTACCGTCGTTTGACTGATGAAAGTATGATGGTACAAAGAACATGTTTGATGACGGTGACGTTCTTGATATTGGCTGGACAAGTCAAGGTGAAGGGTCAATTGTCATCGATGGCAAAATGTTTGGAGAATCCAGATCAAGGTATCAGCGACATGTGTAGATTATTCTTTGCCGAGTTGGCTACGAAGGACAATGCTATCTACAACGGTTTTATAGATATCTTCAGTGGGTTGTCCAATGATGAGACGTTGTCCAAAGATGCCATGAAGCGAATCATCAAGTTTTTGTTGCAGTTTATAGATAAGGAAAGACACCAGAAGCAGTTAACCGAAAAGCTTCTTGTCAGATTGACCAAATGCCACGACGAAGCACAATGGAATGATTTGGCATTTGTGTTAACTACTATTCCGTATAAGAACGAGAAGGTGACTGCAGCACTTGAGGATGGGTTCAAGTTGGTGCTGGCAAGACAATAGATACACAAAAAACTAGGTTACGAATTACGAATGTACGTATACAATGTTAGTACAGGATAAGATCAAATAGATATGATCCTAGCTATATAGTGAACAGTAAGTGAATATAGAGATTAATAGATATCACAAAGATACTAGAATTTAGAGATTTTTTGATGAAATTTCTATCACGTTTAGCTCTTTCCAAGAACTGTTTTCTAAACGGGGGAGTTTCATGGATTCAAAATCTTGGTACCTTGGGGGTAATTTCCAGATCGGTATAATTGATTTGAATCACGTGATATGTATCGCTACCATAATTTTAGGTTCAGAGTTTACAAAGAGAGAACCCCCGATTTGTCAAGAACAGCACTTTCCTTTTCAATTCCAGCTTGCTTTGCCAGCATTTCTCTTCAATGCCGTTCAATTTCGTCCAACTGAAGATAGCGGAGCTACTGCCGATTGTAGGCTTGGATGAGGCCAGTTTGAAGATCCTCATTTGTACCCTTCTCTCTTTCCCGTTTGGGGTAATCTTCAAGAGACTTCCAGACCAAAGCTATACATTGAAGAACTTGTACAATTTGGCTGTTTCGTCGTTGTACGTATTTGGAATTCTCAATCTCCGAAGTGGACTTGTCACATTGTTGATTTCAGCCACAGGAACATATTTCATCACCCGATACTTAAGAACCAGTTCGATGCCATGGGTCAACTTTATCTTTCTCATGGCCCATTTGTGCTACTCCCATTTGCACACTCAATTCTTTGTGACATTTGATCAGACCAAGATTGACATCACGGGAGCTCAGATGGTCTTGGTTATAAAGCTTTCTTCCTTTGGCTGGAGTGTGTATGATGGAAGACAGCCCAAAGATCTCTTGACTTCCTACACAGCTTCCAGAGCCATTAAGAAGCACCCCAACATCTTGCCATATATTGGCTACGTATTCTTCTATGCTTCAGTATTGACAGGACCGGCTTTTGACTATGCTGACTATGACAAGTTCATTCATTCCACTTTGTTTGACGATGTGCCGGATTCTAAGCGTCCGGGTCGTAACAAGAGAAGAATCCCCAGAAGTGGCAGACAGGCACTTTACAAAACTTTGCAGGGTTTTTTCTGGGCTTTCTGGCTATTCCAGGTTCCTAGATACGTCAATCTTGAATATGTATTAAGTGGTAAGTTCTACGCCAACCACAACTTCATCTACCGTATCATCTACTTGTGGATCTTGGGCTTCACTCACAGACTCAAGTACTATACTATCTGGTTGATAGCTGAAGGTGCTTGCATTTTATGTGGCATAGGCTACAACGGCTATGATGCTGAAACGGATACCTTCAAATGGGATAGAGTTCAGAACATAGATCCTTGGGCATTTGAAACAGGCCAAAATGTTCATACTTGTTTAGAAGCCTGGAACATGAACACCAACAAGTGGCTCAAGAACTTTGTCTACTTGAGAATTGCTAGACCAGGCAAGAAGCCTGGCTTTAAGAGTACTTTGTTCACTTTTGTTACTAGTGCCTTTTGGCATGGAACTAGACCAGGATATTATTTGACGTTCGTACTTGGGGCTGTTCTGCAATCTTTGGGTAAGATCTACAGGAGAAACTTGCGTCCAATCTTCTTGGAAGCAGACGGAAAGACTCCTAAACCAACTAAGATATACTACGATATTGTTTCGTTGATTGTTACACAGCTTCTCTTTGGTTTTATTTCTCAGCCATTTGTCATCTTGGATTTCAAGCTTTCTCTTTACTGTTGGGCTACAGCTTATTTCTACGTTCCGGTTGTAGCCATTGTCACGTTCTTCCTCTTTAGGGGTCCATACGCTAAGGTAGTCGTCAAGTGGTGTAGATCCCATTCTGCCTCTGCACAAGTTCCTAAGGAAGCACTTGATAATATTAAGCTCACTTCCAAGGAAGCAGAAAAGGTCAAGAGCCATTTGGACAGTATCTTGGAAAGAGAATTCGACACATTAGGATTACCACCTATTGATGTCCTTGAAACTGTAGACAAGAAGGAATTCGACGAAGACGTAAAGGACTTGGCCGAAGCCTGGCGTTCGTTCAGGGGCCGCAGGGGTTCTATTAAGGATGATGATTTTGAAGGCTTAAAAGATGCCTACAACAATTTCACTAACGAGATTAACGAGATCTTCACCTCCAAGAAAGAAGAGTTTAGCAAAAAACCAGCGACAATGTCCAAGGCCAATAAGGTCGATTGAGACATTAACATATATAACTGTATTTATTTTTAAAATGTACCGAGACGTGCGATTCCAATGTAGATTCTGCAATGTGCTATAACAATGCAATATTTCGTGAAGTATTCGGAATAGCTGCGAGAAATGACATTATGTCCTTAGAATTGATACCCAGGTTTTACAACGTACACTTTCGAAATTCTACGTACTCTAATATAGATGTAATCTGCAATAATTATATATATATCGGGCTAATCTAGTAAAGCGTTTGTTCATGTTATTACACATTCTATAAAGTCTAAATGGTTGCAATAATTACCCAAATGAGCCAAGTATACGCAAATATTTCTTATTTTCGCCCACTCCAGGTCTGTGAGCATTTATCTAAAAGATCTTCGGTGTCTTTGCGAATCTATACTTTTTTTTCAGTGAGGAATCTTTTCTGGCAATTACTTTGAATTTTGATATTTGATATTTGATATTTGATATTTGATATTTGACATTTGATCTTAGAAATCTGGATACAGACATTGAACATTGGATAAAGATATTAACATTGCAGATTTTGAATTTTATCCATAATTTTGCGCCATGTTTGTCAGAAATATGAGAATAGCCAGAGGTTCTGGGTTCAGCAATCAGATATTCTACAGATACAACTCCACAAAGTCCGCTAAATCTCCTACTGGAGTTGTCTTCATGAATATGGGAGGTCCTTCTACAGTGTCTGAAACTCACGACTTTCTTTTCAGGCTCTTTTCAGATGGAGACTTAATTCCGTTTGGACCTTTCCAAAATATCCTTGCCAAATGGATTGCCAGAAGAAGAACACCCAAGATCGAGGAGCATTATAAAGAGATTGGTGGAGGTTCTCCTATTCGTTACTGGTCCGAATTCCAGTGCAAGAGAGTGTGTGAGATTCTAGACAAATCGAATCCAGAAACAGCTCCTCATAAACCATACGTAGCTTTCAGATATGCAAAACCATTGACGGAAGATACGCTCCAACAGATGTTGGATGACGGGGTTAAGCGTGCTGTGGCCTTCTCCCAGTATCCCCAGTTCTCATACTCTACGACTGGCTCTTCTATCAACGAATTGTATAGACAAACATTGCAACTCGATCCAGACCGTAGGATCAACTGGTCTGTAATCGACAGATGGCCCAAGGATAAAGGTTTAGTTTCAGCCTTTTGTACTCACATCAACGACAAACTCACTGAGTTCCCTGCCGAAGACAGAGACAAAATTGTTTTGTTGTTTTCGGCTCATTCATTGCCAATGGAGATCGTCAACAAGGGTGATTCGTATCCTGCTGAGGTGGCGGCCACAGTCTACGCCATCATGGAAAAGTTGAAATTCCTGTTGCCCTACAGATTGGTATGGCAATCACAAGTTGGACCCAAGCCTTGGTTGGGTGGGCAAACTGCTAAGATCACAGGAAAGCTCGATCTCAGAGACGATATCAAAGGCATCATCTTAGTTCCTGTAGCGTTCACTTCTGACCACATTGAAACGCTCCATGAGTTGGATATCGAGTTGGTGGAAGATCTCAAGAATCCAGAAAAGGTTAAAAGAGCCGCTTCATTGAACGGAAGTGAGATATTTATTGAAGGTTTGGCTGATTTGGTCAAGAATCACTTGCAGTCGGGTAAATTGTACTCCACACAATTGGAATTGGATTGTAAGTTAGGTGGAGAAACCGCGAAGAATACTTTCAAGCATCCCAGCGAGTTATTTGGAGACCACTCGAAATCCCTGTAAGTAGTTTATGAATAGATGTAGCTTGGCTATATACGTAGATATATTTGTATTTAAATATAATTATTCTATGGTTCTACTATTACTGTATGCGTAACTAATCGGAAAACTCGTCTTCCGAGTCGAACAAATCGAGGTCGAGTTGGGCCGACTGTTCTTCCTTCTTCTTACCAGAGGATGAGGAACCATAGTCGCCGAATGAACCTCTACGTATTCCAGTGTCCTGTTGTTTGTCTGCTTTCTTGACTTGTTCATCTTTCTTTTCTTGTATCTTTTCTTCCTCTGTAGTACCCAATTCGTTTGCGATAATTTCGTCTGGATTCAATGAGCTCGCTGCAAGCATTCCTCTTCTTAAAGCATCTTCAGCTGGCCACACGTAGTTATTGGGGTGAATTTGAAAGGGCATACTTGCCAGCGTAGCTGGAGCCTTAGTGAACTTGGCCAACTTCATGGCATATTTCAAGATATCTTCGATCTCAACAGTATCTCCACTTCCTTTGCCTCCTAAAACAGCGGCCCTCTTACTTGCTGATGCAGGTAATCTGGGAAGAGCCCTTAATTCGTTTCTGTACGATATGAGCTCCTTTAGTATATACTTGGAAGTGTTGTCCAAATTGCTACTTTCAGCTTCAAGTTCTTTGATGTTTTCTCCCAAACGACGATGTCTATCTAGTTCTTCAATTTTTGACTTGAGATCGTCGTTTATGGCGATGATTTTCTCAACATTTGCATGCAACTGCCCTTCCTTGAACTGTGATATGTTATCGGAGATGGCATTTAGAGTGTCTTCAAAAGCACCTACTTGCTTAACTATGGGCAATTGTTCGAATTTATCTAAGGCTGCTTTTGTGGTGATTTTACTCTTGATACTTCCTGAACTCACTGGGAGGTTTCTTACGGGATTCAATGAAGATGCTACATAGTTGGGAGTGCTAGGAATGGAAGAAATATGTTGGTTAAGTCGCTGTGACGAACCAACTCGTGATATGGGAAGGGATTTTAAGGGATCGTTCTTTTTGTGAGGAAACATCTCGAATAAAGCGAATTAATAGTACAATTTTGTTATGAAATTTGGTGTAAATGGTATGAAGTATAGCCTTATGCTATTTTATGTGCCAAGTGAAGTATTCAATGACGAATTAAAGATAAGATCATATTCCGTATGCTTTGCAAAACGAACTGTAACAGTTGATACAGATTTAAGCCAATTTCTATGAGAGACAGATATGAAGACTAAGGGTATGAAAAGAATTACATGTACATTTTGGTTCAAGTATTTTCGTTTCTCATTTATTCAGCGCTCGTTTTGGATAAATTAGTTTTGTTTGGGGAACTGAGATTTAGAAGATTGCGAAAAGTAAATTAAAAATATCGAATAATTGAATCTTTCTCTTCATACTTCACTATTAAAGCTTGGGACAGTAGTATCTGAAGAACAATTCTTAACAAAATTAATACTTCCTTGCTTTGCAAACATCCTAGCTTTTACAATTCGGTCGTTAACTTCTAGATACAAGCATGTTATGAAGCGTAGCAATGTGTTCGGTGACTCTTCAGATTCAGAGTCCGATAGCGACCAGCCCGTTTCAACAAAAAAAGTGTTTATTCCTCCGAAAGAATCGGTAGTGGAGTCTAAACCGAATCCTGAAGACACTCTGTCTAAACAAAATGACTATATGACATTTGTTCCCGCTAAAGAGAAAGTATCTACGACATCAACCTCAACTTATACCTCCCATGGGATGAAGTACCACGAAATCCAACAAACAAAAAGAGAAGAAGCCCTAAAGGTATCTCTCTTTGATAGCGAAACCAAATCGGTTGGACTATCTATAATGGAAAAAATGGGATTTAGGATTGGTGACACCTTAGGTACTATAGATTATAGCAATGGATCTGCCAGGGACGAGCCAATTGCTGTGAAAGTGAGAAAGGAGAGACTAGGACTTGGTGCAGAACAAAATGCTAAAGATTTGGAGTCCCTAGAATTGGATTCATATAAGCTTCGAGTCAGTGACCAGAAGAAAGTGACCGAATTTAGACGACAACTCTCAAATGTCATGAAACTTTGCTTTGAAATCAGTGGTGAGGCTAATAACTTGTACAGTAACTACGACCTCAGTAAGGTCAACGAGTTATGGAGGCCGTATGCTGTGAAACTAGTGGAGCATGACAATTCAGTCAAGATCAGTCAGAGAATAGGAAATAATAAGATACAAACGGTACTGACTTCAGGCTTCGCTTCAATCGACAACATAGAAGACCCGGAGTCCGCCATGATTTCCCTTCTACAGTACTTGAGAAAAAATCATTTCTACTGCTTCTTCTGCGGATGTAGCTACAGCGACGTAACTGATCTTGAACAACATTGTCCAGGGATATTTGCAGATGATCATCAAATCTAGTGTACTATAGTTACTACATAATTCTAATCTAGTAGATAGTTATATAATCATTAATGCTAATATAAGGCAGACTCTAGCAAATTGTGATTTGCCAATTTTGATTTCACGTGTAATTCATTGATATTAGAAGCTGGCAATGGGCTGTTTCCGTTGACTTCTACGGTGAAGAGCTCGGACAATTCTTGTTTAGAAAAATTGTCCAAGCGGAGCGTATTTATATCGAAAGATCCGTAAGTCAAAGGTGGCTTAATAGCTGCTTTGTACGTCGTGGAGGAATCTTTACCCCATGTTATCAGTATATTGCAATCATTGATAATGGCTCCATGTAAGAACAAGACGGCCCATTCAGCAGCCGATCTCAGGAAGAACTTGATCGATGCCGACTGCAAGTCGTCTGAAAGTTTACATGCTACTATATCGCCAAAAGCAATGAAATGCAAAGCCAACTCGTCCTCGGTAAATTTGGATGATAAACCTGTTATCAGCAAAGTAGTGTTGTTGGGGTCCGTGAATTGGTTCAATGCTGGCTGTGACTGACTGAGATGTACACGCGAGATTTCATGGTTCTCGCTCTCTGGGGCTGGACTGGAAAATCCTCCACTATTGCTTCCGCTAGCTTGTCCAACTCTTATGGCTCTACTGCCTACAACTACGCCATTCATCTCCTTGAGAGCCCGATTTTTGATTTCGATATTGGTGAAACGGACAAACCCAAAGCCTTTATTGGCACCAGTCTGTTGATCGAACATAATTTTAACCTGTTTCACTTGTCCTGGGAACTGAGTATTGAACTTGGCGAAAATGAGATCTTCCGTCACATCCAAGGCCAAATCGCCAATGAAGATCGAGTGTTCGTTTTTGGGTGCTATTTGTCGTGAATTGGACGAATCTGGGTATCTAGAGCTTCCAGAAGTTGCTCCTCCATGACCTTCAGACTTGGGTCCTCCAGCATAGTTGATTTTGAACGTTCTTGCGGATCCTGGAATTACCAACCCATTTTTCTGTACAGCAGTATCTACTTCCTTTTCATTAGCAAACGTAACAAATGAATACGGTGGTTTTGTCGTGTTGAACTTGTCTCTCATAATCTTGACAGAAACTGGCGGCACTCCTACGGTTTGCCATATATTAGCAATGCTTTCCTCTGTCCAAGTGGGATCCAATCCTCCCATCCAGATCTGGAATTGGGTATCGTTGTAACGATTTCCTTGCTGATTGTAGGCATTGTGAGGTTGACTTTGAGATGATGAAGTCTGAGATTGAGACTGGTATGCTGCTTGATAGGCATTTCTTTTGAACGGTCTTCTCTGAAAACCATTGCCATTATTGCTGCTATCGCCGACATTGCTGGAATAACTGCTACCTCCATTATAATTGTTACTACCATTATAATTGCTGCTGCCATTGTGGCCACTGCTAATATAACTGTCTCTCCCACCATAACTATTGCTACCATTATTGTTATTGTATCTGTTGTATCCTCCGCTTCCAGACTGCTGACCTCCAGAGCCTCTATAGCTGCTTCCTTGGTATCCTCCTCTCGGCCGATGGCCACCGGAGTTATGGTACGACATTATGGCAGCTTGGTTAAGAAGAATATGATGTGACTATTATGGGCCATCTGATGAAAAGTTATAGAATTGTATTGTGCAGGATCAACGATTGCAAAATAGAAATGGTGCTACAGTATTGATAATCCAAAGAACCAAAAGGCACGACGAAATAGTGCTCAAGAGAGTTGCTATTTCAATGAACTTTGGTCTCATTCTGGTGTTTCCATTTATCAGCAAAACTCTGATATCTATACTGTGATGCCATATTAATGTTAATATACAATATTTCTCAGATTACATTCCAAATTTGGATATTCACAGCCATTCTAGCAAAAATCTTAAAAAAAAATAGAAAGAGAACAGCTTTCCAGCAGCATTTTACACTAACAGAACCATCTAATGATGACGATATAGACACAACTTGACCACATCGCCATTCCACATACCGATTTATACCATTCGAAAGCTAACATTAGCCAGGAGCGCTACCATTGAAACAGCCTGCACACAATTTGAACCGAATCCATCAACGAATAGAAAATTGGCAAACATTGATTATCACCAATACTTATTCTCCAGCAGCTCATCCTTACGCACACAATGATTGCTAGACCGCTGAGAAATGTTGCCAGAGTAGTATTCAAGAGATTACAGCACTCAGCTGCCGAATCTGCATCTACTGCCAAGGCTTCCGGCTTCAACAACAAATTCAATTTCAACATAAACCCACCTAATGTGCATGAATACTGGAACTACCGCAATGCCAGTGTGTTATTGGCAGTTATTCCCGTTTACTTAGGTGTTGGCTATGTAGCCAAGTATCTCGGGGCCAATCTTGACGGCTTTGAGGGTCTCATTGAGTTTGCTGACAACGATCAGTTGAAGACTCTCAAGTTTGGTGAGCCACAGACGAAGTAGACAGGGTCACGAAGAGTCGGTGCGAGAAGAAATGAAAACTGATATGAAAGTAGAGAGTGGAGACTTTGACGAACAGAAGCAGCGAAATTGCATTATCAAGGACAGAGCCTAGGCTCTAATGTCGTTTGTATTTATATAGTTCATACATGTATGAAACAGAAGCTTTGTAGGCATGTAGGGGAATTTAAACATGGTAGACTTGTAGTTTACAAATGACACAATTTGACGGACCTCTATTGTATCTTTCCATGGTATTAGGACAATTACAAGGCAATACTCTAGAATCAAGGAAGTACTACAACATCACATTCCAGTGTAGTATGTAGAGACTTTTTCAGCTCGCTCAGTACTATCATTTTATATATGCTAGAGAAATCCACCATGACATACATTTTTTTTATATTCAGAGATAATTGCTTCTAGATGTGCAATTCAATAGTAACAACTTCAATATATCACAATTTCCATATATCACAGATCTATACGTATCCGTGTCTATTCTCTGTGCTTCTTTTCACAATTTACTTACTGTTACATAATATTTCACAAATGCTGACCTAAGCTGCTTTTTTTCTCACTTTCTCTCATTGGCCCAAAACCCAGACAAACAAAACTACAATTGTACAATCTCCAACATTAGAGCACTACTTTCCACAGACTCATCACAACATGCTCAGAATCGGATTGTCCTCTGTGAGAGGGGCCAGAATCGCCAGAGCTGCTCCCAGAGTTTCTGCCTTCAGAAGCTTGACCACCAAGACTACCATTACTGACCACGCTACTGGGCGAGTTATCACCTTGACCGACCCCAACAGACCAGAGATAGGTGACTATCCCGACTTCACACCGCAGTTGGCCCAAGACAAGGATCCATATGCCAAATATGATGATCCCCAAAATAGAAGAAACTTGAACGATCCCGTTTCCATTAACGATGATTTGTACGACATCTGGTCTCCAGACTACTACCAGTTTGTCTCAGACAAGACTGCTTTGAAACATAACGCTATATTCTTTTCGCTTGTATTTGGCTTCGGTGCTACCATCTGGTACTTCCAGTTGAACCCGGAGAAGCCAGCCATGCCTAGATCTTTCCCATTTGGTGGTTTGGCCAAAGAGTTGGGCTCGGGCTCAGCTGAAGATGACTACTTCTATCGTGTTAAAGCCGATACTACTGCAGAACAGGAGTTAGGCTTCTTGGGTGCCGACAATGACACGGTTGCCAACAAGGACTCGTACATAAGCCAGAATTCGGACTTTATCAAGGCCTAATGTCGTTAGCCATTCACAAACCAGACTAGAAAGAAGCTACCAATACAGCAACGTAAGTAATAAGAAAAATCTGGAAGTGCTATTCATCTCGTTTGATGTTTAATTGACGTAACATAGCAACTTACAATTTTTTGAATTTCCTTCTAGTCTCATCATCAGCCCGCTGCTTTCGTGCAGTGGGCCCATAGACCTCTCGGTTTTCCATCGCATTATCATTGCTTTAGTAAGGATATATATATTTTCAATTTACAAAATTTAACGAAAAGGAGAAACTTGTCCTGTCTCATAGAAAAGAATAGCAAAGACACACATGTCGTTTATAGCCCCTTCTGTAGTGTAGATTCTCATTTCCAGATTTTTCATAGTCTCGCATATATATAAGTTTAGTGTACTACGGAGTCGAGATTACTTACAATTGAAGAACAAACTTTTAAGGACAACGAAAAAACATATTCTAGATATAACTACAAAAATGCTTTGACTATTTCACCTACATCGTATCTGGAGTCCCGCAAATAAGAGCTAGGTTTTCACCCGTTATACGATCCAACAGTTGACTCTTGTTGATCGCGATCCCACCTGCACACAGTCGAAGAGTATTCACTACACAAATCTCCATAGTGAAATATACCAGATACCAACCTCTTCTTTTTTCACTGTCCGCCACGAAAATTCTATCTGTGGCCCAAAGATCTACAGAAACTACTTTATGGATCCCACCAGCGGCGGCAGACGAGCTCTGCGGAGATTGAGGGAGCTTTCCGCGTCTGTTTCCGACTCATCCCAACATTCCAGTCTGGCTCCTCGCACAGTTCCTAGTAAAAGGAGCCAGCACCAGGCCAAATTGGAGGGCCATTCTCTCAACAAAGCACCCTCAGCTCAAAAGAAACGTAAAACTGAATCAACCATTAATCGAAAGTCGCTTTCTAAATCAGAAAAACTAGCTCGTATCATAACCAATTTCAATCTCTCAGTAAATGAACTTTTCCACCTCAGAGAATATCAGTCGATAGTCTCGTGGAATCCCTCCGATTTTTCCACTGCTATACCCGGCCATCAAATTCCGGAGTTGTTTGAGATATTCACACAAGACGCAGCCAACCAGATTGAGTGGGACGCTAATGTTGAAGATTTGAGCTCCATACCTTTACGACTTCAAAAGAAAGTACTAGCCGAACGAGAAAAGAAGTTGTTACTTAAGTATCCGTTCAAGAACGATGTCATAGATATGAGCAAACAGCTAGAACGAGAAATCATAAGTCGTGCATTGGAAGAGCCAGAAGGAGAAACTCATACTACGACTAAGAGTAATGGCTCAGTACCCAAGCCTCAAAAACAAGCCAATGGCCATTCGAAAACGTTGAAGAGCAAGAAAAAGGTTAAACAGAAAAGAATTGACGAACAGGAAGTAGATGTAGAAATTGAAGACGAAGAAGAGGATCCCGATGACGAAATAAATACAAATTACAGGTTAAAAGCTGTCAAATACACCATAGCTCCACCGTTAGTAACGCATCCGTCACATATTCCAGCGTGGAGACCCGAGATTAGTAATGCTGATGGAATCCAGGATGGCTCTGAAGAACACCAGATCCTCGAATTCAACCCTGAGCCCATCACCGTGGTAAAGAACCGTGATGGAAACATAGTAGCACCAAATATAACTTCGAAATTGCACAACTACTTGGAGTCCAACTACAAGGTAGCCATAGTGGATGACAGTAATGTCGACTACAACAACACAGCGGAAGAGTTTGAGGTTGTGACTGCACAACAGGAAAACATGTTGAAAGAGATATACCACAAGTGTACAATAGACAACAGTTTGGAGTTGAATGGTGATAAAATAGAACGTAGAAAGATCGTTTTACCTCAGGCTTCGAACTTAAGACAGACATCAGATCCCTTCCGTAACACTGCAACTGTAACACCTAAAGTGCAAGGTTCAACAAACAATCTCACTCATCACGATTACTTGCTAAATCAGGGTATATCCTTCGCCAAATTGCACCAGCAAATGCGTAAACAGCATCTGCTGCGTACGAAGAGGATTGCCCAGATGGTGGATCAATACTTCAAAAGAAAGAATGGTGAAAAGGACAGACTTGCGCGAGAACGAGAGCTCAACCTAAAGAAATTGAGTAGATTAGCTGCTCAGGCTGTTAAGAAGCGTTGGACTCAAGCAAACAAGGTGTACTCCATTATTCAGCAGCAAAAAGAAGACGAGTTAAAACAAATACAAGGTAGAGAGCACTTAAGTCAGATGCTAGAACATTCTACTCAATTATTGGAAGCCCAGTTCAATAAATCGTCTAGAGAAGCAACCACAGAACCTGAATTCGATAGCGATTCTGAATCAGTGCTATCGAATTCTGATGAAAACTTTAGTACTTCAGATGAGTCTGAACAAGAAAACTCAGACACTGAAAGAGTGACACGCGCAAAGGACGGTGACATGTCTTTGTCTGTAGAAGAATTGAAGCAGAAGTATTCCACCCTTCAGGAGTCTGTAGAGCCTACATCATCTGCTCCTTCTGATAGAGATAATGATAGTGATGATGACAGTGAAGAAGAGGAAGATGGCATAGTCGTCAGCCAGGGTCTTTCTGCTTTGTACGGTGGGAGTGAATTGTCAGCCAGTGCAACTCCACAGCTTGCAGATGTAGAGTATACCGAAGAACAGAAGAAACTAATCGAGGAACTCAATACTGAAGCGAGAGAAGATCCGGCATTGAATTCTGATTCTGAAAGCTCAGGATTTTCGTCTGAAGATGAGAATGAATCCGGCTCTGATGAAAGCGAGACTGTCGAAGAGGACGACGAAGAAGAAGAAAAAGACGTTCCTGACAAAAAGGAAAATGGTTATGTTTCAAACTTGGGCAGCCTCTTCAATGGTCGCAACGATGCCTCGGAAGAAGAAGAGGAAGGATCTTATAGTGAAAGCGATGGTAAGACTAGCGAAGATGAAATGATGAGCACCACTGATGAAGAAAGCGATGTCGTTGAAAACGGTGTGAAGCACGAGGATGAAGATGACAAAGTTAAAGAAGAAGAGGATATACCAATGGAAGACGAAGTTAAACAAGAAACAGAAGAAGGAGCCCTACAAGAGATTAATGGCGCAAAAGTTAAAGATGTTCCACTTCCTTCCTTGCTAAGAGGTACCTTGAGACCATATCAAAAACAGGGTCTCAATTGGCTTGCAAGCTTATACAATAACGATACTAATGGTATTTTGGCCGACGAGATGGGTTTAGGTAAAACGATTCAGACAATATCTCTTTTGTCTTACTTGGCTTGTGAGCACCACATATGGGGACCGCATTTGATTGTTGTACCTACTTCTGTAATGTTAAACTGGGAAATGGAATTCAAAAAATTCGCACCCGGTTTTAAGGTCATGACATACTACGGGTCCCCACAACAAAGAGCTCAGAAAAGAAAAGGTTGGAATAACCCGGATACATTTCATGTTTGCATTACTTCATACCAATTAGTCGTTCAGGATCAGCAGTCCTTCAAAAGAAGAAAGTGGAGATATATGATTCTCGATGAAGCTCACAATATCAAGAATTTCAGGTCTACCAGATGGAGAGCTCTTCTCAATTTCAATACGGAAAACAGATTGCTATTGACAGGAACCCCCTTGCAGAATAACTTAATGGAATTATGGTCGTTGTTATATTTTTTGATGCCTTCTTCTAAAGTGAATCAAGCAATGCCAGAAGGGTTTGCAAATTTGGACGACTTCCAAACATGGTTTGGTAGACCAGTTGATAAAATCTTAGAGCAGACCTCTGCTACTAGCACGAGCGATATTGTCGACGAGAATGAGAAAACCACCCATAGACTAGATGATGAAACCAGAAATACAGTGGCACGTTTACATCAAGTCTTGAGACCCTATTTGTTACGTCGGTTGAAGAAGGACGTCGAAAAGCAAATGCCAGGAAAATATGAGCATATAGTGTACTGCCGTCTCTCAAAGAGGCAAAGATTTTTGTATGATGATTTCATGTCGCGTGCCAAAACGAAGGAAACATTGGCATCGGGTAATTTCTTGTCTATTATTAACTGTTTGATGCAGTTAAGAAAGGTGTGTAATCATCCTGATCTTTTCGAAGTTAGACCTATTGTTACCTCTTTATCGATGCCCCGGTCTGTGTGCAACAGTTTCTCGTCGTCTGCGGCTTTGATTCGCAAAGAGTTGACAGATGAGAATTTGATGAAGGGTATCAATTTCAATGTACTTAACTTGGATATCACGAACTCGGACAACTTGAACTATTTCGTGTCTCAGTCAGCCAGCAAGCTAAAGTCATCGAAGGAATTGGATGCCCAGATTCAAAAGCTATCGAATCTTGTTCCATCAGAATTGGGTGATGTGCCTGATGTGTCCGATTATTTGAAGTACTACCAGTACATCAAGACATGTGAACAGATAGAGGTCCGTGACAAACTCAAGCATATACTCTATTTAAACTCATTGAGATGCAGTCGTTCTCCAATTTATGGAGAGTCGTTGCTCCGATTCTTGACTAAGGAGAAGAAGAAAGAGGACAGTGATCTTTACGATAATCTTTTCCTTTCGGTTAATGACCGAGTCAGAGTTTTGGGAGATGTTATTGAAAAGTTCTCTGTTATCACCCCAGCGGTCGTTGCATTAGATATGAAGGATCAAATTATCCCTCTTTCTACCCAGAGAAGAATCATGGATGAAGTTGCTAATAACCAAATCGAAAACCCATTTCATAAATCACAAACCAAACTCAGCATTGCATTTCCAGACAAATCATTGCTACAGTATGACTGTGGTAAACTTCAGAAACTAGCTAAACTCTTGCAAAATCTTACCGCTGGAGGTCATCGAGCTCTTATATTTACACAGATGACAAAGGTTTTGGATATACTTGAACAATTTTTGAATATCCATGGCTACAGATACCTGAGATTAGACGGTGCCACCAAGATTGAGGACAGACAGCTCTTGACTGAGAAGTTCAATAGAGACCCCAAGATTTCGGTGTTTATTTTGTCCACAAGATCTGGTGGGTTAGGTATCAACTTGACTGGTGCCGATACGGTTATATTCTACGATTCCGATTGGAATCCTGCGATGGATAAACAATGTCAAGATCGTTGCCATAGAATTGGACAGAGTAGAGATGTTCACATTTACAGATTTGTTTCTGAGTACACCATCGAGTCGAACATTTTGAAGAAAGCAAACCAGAAGAGACAATTGGACAACGTTGTTATACAGGAAGGTGAGTTCACCACAGACTATTTTGGTAAGTTCTCCGTCAGAGATCTTGTTAATGATACTACTATTGCTGATCAAATTCCTGATAGAGAACTTGACTTCACTGGAGATGCCAAGATGGAGAAGGCATTTGCCCAAGTTGAAGATGAAGACGATAGAACTGCTGCCAATGAAGCAATGAAAGAAGTTGCTGTTGACGATGAAGATTTCGACGAAGAAAGCAAATCGGCAACCACTGGAGGCACTCCAGCCCAGACCCCTGGTCCCGAGGGTTCGGTACCTCCAGTTGGTGTACCCGCTGTTAAACAGGATGAACCTGTTGATGTCGACTATGAGGAAGGAATCGGCCACATCGATGAATACATGTTAAGATTCATTGCCGACGGCTACTACAACGACTGAGCCCTCAAACTGCATATATTGTAATATTAAAATGTATTATAGATTAATAAAAGGCACATATAATTAGGAACTTATTGTAGTTTATATATATCTAAGATTGCATTAAAGCCAAAAAGTTGAAAAATGTGAAAGTGGAAGAGGAAACTCAATTTCGCAACCACTGTTTATTTGACTGTGCGAAGAAAGATTGAGAAATTGTCAAGAATTTGAGTAAGTTCAAGAAAACACATGCCTTTATTCCGAAGACCACGTCAGGCCGGCTTCAGGAAAACTTCGATGGTATTGCTCCTCCCGTTTTGTCAGATTCATACACTGATTGCCGTTTGAACAACTCAAATAAGCTTACATAATCACTTACTTAACAATCACCCTCAGTTAGATGTCGTGCATATACCACAATCCTGATTATCTCCAACTTGGGCTAATCTACAAGAATATGGTAATTCTTTCTCTACTTTTCATTCAATTGCACCGTCCATATCTTTACATACACCTGAACTATAATGTCGTCCTCTGGAATCCATTCTCTTTTGAAGACTGAAAAGGAAGCCGCCACAATCGTTAATGAGGCAAGAAAATACAGAACCAACCGTTTGAAATTGGCCAAAGCCGATGCCCAGACTGAAATCGACGAATACAAGATTCAGAAGGAAAGCGAATTGAAGAAGTATGAACAGGAACATGCTGGATTGAACGACTTGATTGACAAAGAAGCCGATGTGCAAGTCCAGAGCGAATTGGCCAGCATCAAGGCCAAATATGCAGAAAAGAAGACTTCTGTAGTTAAGTTATTGGTGGATGCTACCATTAAGCCTACTCCAGAATTGCATATCAATGCTGCCCAGGGTTAATAGTCGTTGGATGTAGTTGTGGTTAATATTCAGTGAACTGCACGCAAGATTTCAGAATTGCAATCGATTTCTACCATTATCAACTATATAGAGATGTTGTCTTCCAGCACCAATCCATTTCTTATTCTTTGTCCTTGTTCCAATTTGGTTTTTTTCAATTCACTCCATTTATAGCCTGTGATCGTATGTTTGGACTAATCGATATGTCACCGTTTAAAAGTATATTAAATATACATATTTTACAAGTAAATCTCATACGAAGTATCTGTACGATCTTTTTTATAGGTATCTATAACAATTTACCATGTATCTATCTATTATGAAGTTTTTGTGGTGTATAAGTATTTATGAATCAAAATATAGTATTCCTTACTTTATCATGCTCCCCCCTTTGCGAGTTTTTTGAATGCTTTGATGATGTTCCACACTCTGGTATCGTAACCAGCAGTGTTCAAGCTCAGGACAAATTTCCATGCCCTCTTGTCATCCTTAATAGGATAATCAATTGGAGGTGGAATGCTTGTTGCTACTCCAAATAGTCTCATGATTGGCTTATCCATTACAACAGACTTAGCTACACATAAGCCCAAGAGACCTTCTTCTCCTCCAAACTTACCATAGCCGGACTTCTTGATTCCTCCAAATGGAAGCTGTGCTACATAGAAAGTGGCAAAGTCATTTATGGCAACATTGCCACTATCAAGTCTGTTAGCAATCTCGTTGATTTGCCTGAAGTTGCTGCCAAAGACAGAGTTACCCAATCCATATTCGGTTCCGTTAGCCAAGTTGACGGCATCGTCTACGTCATTGGCTTTGATCATGGTGAGAACTGGTCCAAACACTTCTTCTTGGAAGATTCTCATGCTGGGATCTACGTCCACAATCAACGTAGGTTCGAAGTAGTGGCCCTGAGGATAGTTCGGATGCTGGTATGGTTTCCCACCATGTATTAGTCTCGCTCCTTTACTGACAGCATCTTCCACCAATGCTTCTAATTGTTTAAATCTATTGTCTGAAATCATTGCACCCATGTCGATTTCGTCTAGCTGGTCGATATCGGAGCCCAAGCGGAACTCCTTGATTCTCTCGGTGAAAATCTCAACCAATTTCTCGTACGACTTTGGAAGACAAATTACTCTTTCGACACCAATACAGTTCTGACCTGCGCTCTGGAAAGTTCCTCTCAATATCACAGATGACAATGACTCGATATCCTTGACATCATCCAAAACAATAAGCGAATCTTTTCCACCAAGCTCCACAACTACTGGGGTAAGCTCCTTTGAAGCACTTTCTACAACTTTATGGGCCACAGGTTTAGAGCCAATGAAGGTGATATGCGACAAGCCCGGATGAGAGGTAAAATGGTCAGCATCCTCAGCATAGCAACAGCACAATTGTACCAAATTGGGGTCGATCTCAAGCAGCTTCAACACAAGTCTAACCAAATCAATGTACCATGTCGAAGACCAAATCACCTGCTCAGAACATTTAACTATGATTGCATTTCCAGTAAACAAGGCCGCGATGATCGGACCCATGAGATTGTGAAAGGGATAATTCCATGAAACAAGAGCAGCTACAACCCCTAATGGTTCGTATCTGACTTCTCCATTTTTCATCATTCCGATCAATAAATTTGAAGGTCCTGGACGTTGCGAAGGCCTCAAAACTCTTTCACCATGGGCAATGATCCATTTGAGCTTTTCTAAGGTTACCATAATTTCACCCATCAGAGCGTCGAGTTTCGTTTTTCCACTGTCTCGACATGCAATTCTTGCGATGTCTTCTTGGTTGTCGAGAATGAATCTGCTTAATGTTTTCAACACTTGTCTTCTCAACGAGAAGCTGGAGGCTTTCCACTCCTTCTGCGCCACTTTAGCGTTGGCTATTTGTTGGTTCATTTCGTCTCTGGTTGTAGCTGTGAAAGTTCCCAAGTACTGGCCAGTTGCAGGACAGTAACTCTGAATCTTTGTTGGCTCATTAGCTGCTCTGATAGTCAAGTTTGGAGGGTACAATCTCTTGCCCTTCCAGTGGGGTTTGGCCTCGGCAGGAATAGGAACCGAAAGCTTGACTGGTTCTTCAAGTTTGTTGTACTTGTTAGGTGAAGCTGTGATGTAGCGGGCATAAACCCAGAAGACAAAGGGAACAATTCCAAACACAAAGAAAGTTGTCGAAATCTGGTACTGCCATTGCCATTCGTGGAACTTGAAGTCTAACAAGATCATGTTTGAGGTTGCTATCGATCGAGGTTTTAGGTTGTAGTAGTAACTTCGTGAAGATCTACAGAAATATAACAAAATGGTTTAGAAGATATAAGCAGCTATCAGAAAGAATTGAAGTTTCGCCTATTCCTATTTACTCAATTGGTAGACGACAACTTACGATTCCATCCGGGTACAGAAAAGAATGGTAGAAAAGGGTCTCTTACTGAACCTAGAAATTTATCCATCAGAAACGAACACTAAATTTAGTGTCCTCCAGATTCGCACAGTTTCCCTTCGCCGTACAAAATCTGTATGGAGAATTGTATGGGGACGAAACAAGATTAATGTCGCACGAACAGAGTTATGTCGTGTGAAGATTTGGGTGCAAGGTTCTACGAATCTGGTCTTCCAATTAAAAGCCATTTCTGACTTGTATTTATTGCTCTTATTGTGTAGGTTGATAGGTGAATAACTTCTAGTATTTCGTACAATTTACTCTACTATTTACTATTGTACTAGATATCCAGTTTTACTCTAGAGTCAATTTAGTCTTTTGACTCTACTCTTCATTTCCTTCCTGTTCATCCAATTGTCGTAAGATACCTTCAAAATCGTTATCTGCCGTTCTATTCTGGACAATGGCTCCGAGGAGATTCTGGTCAATGTAGTCGATTAATGAATCAACAACTCCACTCTTCTTATTGATGATTCCCGTGAACTCATTGTAGTCCACCGTTGTATTCTTCGGTGGAAGAAGATCGTATTCAAATGTATCCTCTCTGGACCACACAGCTTCGGGCAACTTGGCCATGATCTTATTCTCCCCTGAAAGAATGGCAAATCTGATAAGATTGTAGGGTAAACCAGTTTTGAGATTACCAGTACTCATGCCAAGCATGGCGAAGATCGAAGACTTGAATCCCACCGTTGCCTTCTTTACGGGTGATTTCTTGAATAATAATTCTAATTCATCATGTAAGAACTGTCTATCAGACTGTTGGTTCCAGATGGCAGCTGCTCTCACGAGATAGGTTTCACCAGCAAGCAAAGTTAATTCATCAGAAGGAATATCCCCTTCGTTCACATTTGCAACTGCCAATCCAATGTTTTCCATCAATTTGTATGCAACATATGGATGTCTCTCGAAAGCTAACTTCAACAGCCTTCTGGCATTCTCTTTGTCTTCCAACTTAAGATACGCCAAGACAGTTGAAAATGCTATACCTGGAGTGAACCAGTTGTTGTACGTAGTAGCCAAAGGAGACTCAGCTAATCTTACCAAGTACTTGTACTCCTCTGACATGATGGCGTAATGGTCAATAAAATATCTAACGCCTAGCGGATCCTCGGCAGGAGAAATAGACAACAAGAACTTACAATAGTTTAGAGCTGTGAAGAAGGCAGATCTCTCTCCCAATGCAATAATGTATCTGAAAAGACACAAATGGAACTGTCTGTTCAAGAAACCTTCATATGGAAGTCTGATGAGTCCAGTCTTCGCTTCAGAAAGAATCTCATGAAATCTCTTGTGCAAAGATCTGTCAAATACGAAAAGTGCCTTTTCTATTAACGAATTACTCATGGATTTGTTATCTCCTTGTCTAAGCAAGACCATTGCTACTTGAAGTAAAGTCTCTGCATGGTATGGGTATTGTTGCAACAATTGCATCAACGACTCTGGATCGGGTGTCATAACAACAGATGCGTAGAATCTGGTATTTGCTACTCTCTCCTGGACATTATTTACTTTGGTGAATTTGAAATATCTCACTCCTAAGTTAGCCTCCTTACTGATTTTGACCTCTAAGTCCTCAATTTCAGCGCTATCCTCTTTGTAGTCCAAATACTTGATACATTCGTCTGGCTTTAACTCCTCCATACCCATTGGCTTTAATGCTGTTGGGAGGTAGTCATCCTTTATTTTTGTGAAAAGCAACTTTCTCGTCGTACCTGGAACTCCCCGTCTGTCACTGCCACTCCATCCTCTTGTGAGTCTAGCAAGTTTCTTGAATTGCTGTAAGAGTTCAGGAG
Organism: Scheffersomyces stipitis CBS 6054; assembly: GCF_000209165.1. NCBI lineage: Eukaryota > Fungi > Ascomycota > Pichiomycetes > Serinales > Debaryomycetaceae > Scheffersomyces > Scheffersomyces stipitis. The sequence continues at coordinate 1,581,810 of NC_009046.1, forward strand.
AAATCGCCAACGAAGTGGTCGTATTGGCATCTTCTATAGTTTCCATAGAAAGATTGCCAAATAAGTGACGGAATTCCTGATCTGGATCCAAGTTCTTCACACTATCTATTGACAATAGTGGTAATGAGTCCTTGAGCCTTTTGGATGTAAAAAACTTGAAGTTAGAATCGTATTCAGCTATAGGCGTTGGTTCCATGTCCAATTCTTCTTCAAAATCATAAATATCTTCGTAAGATTCTCCAATTTGGGGCTTTACCGAGGATTCTCGAGAATCACCAAGCTTCTGTTGATCCTTCTTCCTGGCTTCTGCTAGGATTCTATCAAGTTCTTCATCACTATCAGCAATCTCCTGTTTCTTTTTAGATGCTTTTTTCTTTTTCGATTTCTTGCTTTTCTTTGATTTCGTTTCGACAACCACCTTTTTAAATTCTTCTTCCTTGGCTTCTTCATTCTCTTCTTCTTTTTCTTCTTCTTCACTTTCTTCGTTCAATAAGGCGAATACATTCGCCTTTGCCTCAACGGGCAAGACATCGTCTTCAGATTCGACATGGTCTTCCCGATTCACCTCCTGCTCAAGCCTCTGTTTTTCTAACCTCCTTAGAGCTCTGGAACTCATTCTATACTGTCTATAGAGATATTCTCACCGAAATGAATTATAGAGTCATATCTCATATTCTAGCTTCAAAACTTACCGATCTTTCAAAATATACTCACGTGACCAATGACTAAATAGTGGTTGCAAAATGCAACCAAAGTGCTATAGATAAGGAACCTTTAGAAGACTGCCCTCTCCAGGTTTGGCCAAAATTTGAATAAGTGGAAGGAACCGTATTTTGTATTTAACCGTAACCATAAAATTTTGTGTATATGTGGTGTTCCTCAAATTTCTGGCGCCATCTCCTCAGCGCAATTGTTAATTGAATCCTTCTCTTCCTCATCTTGCTAATTATGTCGATTGCTTCTGGAAGCTTTGAAAGCACAAGGATGATGACAGGACTGCTCGGAGATATTCTGAACAAACCTCTAAGAGAAGAGGTAGTTCTGCCTCTTTGTTCTTCAAGTCTTCCCAAGATTCGGCTGATCTATATTGATGGACAAGTTCTACCACTCACTCTGACAACTCATCAACTGACAGAACGAGAAGACTTGGCCTCACCATCAGAGGAAGTTTCACCTTACTCTTTCAGTATTACAACAGCATCATCTGTAAGCGAGGAGATAACTCAATCTGCCATCAATTCGGCTAAGAATTTCAATCCAAACGCAGAAGCGTCTATGACTCCTTTTAGCCCACTAGCAGGATCTACACAATTAACATCGGCGCATCTACAAACACAATCTACTTCTTTTTCATTTCCACGTTCTACTCCAGACCTCAAATCTCCTTATCCAGAGACTTCATTCTCTCCTAAGAACAAGAATGTTCAAAAATCCAACTATAGAATGCTGAAGTTAGTGGAAGAGTTATTGGAAACTGAGGAAAAGTACATTATTTCTATGAAGGTACTACAAAACTTCTACTTGGAAACCTTTGCAATCAACAAGAAGGAAGTGCCAGTTCCAATTCAACAACTTAAATTCTATCTTTCTATTCTAATCACCACACATGATAGTATGTTGAAAAGTATGAAAGAGGTTATCGAGAAAAGAACCGATTTGGTTGCGAATATTGAAGAGATCGCACAGTTGGTGGCAGAAAAAGGAATTTGCACCCATATATATCTGGAGTACTGCAATGTTTTCGAAGGTGTTTTAAAGATCATCAGAGACAACAAACTTCTTCGAGTCAATGAAGCTATGTGGGACAGCAAGTGGATCAAAGGTTGGGAAACATATTTAGAGGCTACGCAACCAGGAACCAAACACATGGACTTGTCTTTCTACTCATTGATTCAAAGACCAGTTGCTAGAATTGGCAAGTACAAGTTAATGATTGAATCATTGACAAAGTGTTCGATCAAAAAGAAATTGAGTCTAGAAAGTATCTATTGGGTTGTGAGATCCAAACTTAATTACATCAACAACGTCAGTAAGGAATTCAAGGGCAATGAGATTAATGACTCGGTCAATCTATTGGTAGACTTCAGTGGAATTGAAACAAACATGGTAACTTCTCTGCAATTTTTTGGTTCTATTCTACAAATTGGAGCTATTGCATCTATTTGGGTGGAAGATGGAAAATGTATTGGTAGAACTTTAGCTGCATTCCTATATAAGAGCCATTTACTTCTTGTCGACTTTGCCAAAGTGGACAAGAGTAAAAAACACGAGATCAAGTTTTTGGTTCCTCTATCGAAATGTGCGTTAGTAAACCATTTCACTGAAACAGATGGAGGGCTATTTTGTAGTCTCAATAACACCATCAAGATCATATTTGAGAAAAAGTTTTGGCAGTACGAAGTCCTCTTCGTGTTCATCAACCTGGAAGAGAAGTCTATCTGGAGTAATTACCTTCATACCCTTATCAATGAAGTCAATGGCCCTTACCCCATGAATTATAAGGATGCTCAAAGAGAGTATCTTTGTGTACATCCTCCTGCAATGGATCCCTACGATATCAATCTTCTCTATTTGGACTACAACAAACATAAACACTCTTGCTACTTCAAAGATACAAAGTGTGTTCACGTCATCCTGGACTTTGGAATCGAAAACCAAGAACCAGATAGTATATTCATGGAAAATAGCAATGGCGAAGAAATTGACATCAGGTCCAATTATGGACTTCCCTGGCAACAGAGGGTTACGTTTAAGAAATTTGAAAGAATTGCAACCGAAACCAAACTCAAGAATGTATGGAGCCGGGAACTTCCGACGATATATGTTGAAAGACCTTCTCTTCTCCGGAAAAGTGCTAGTTGGTCGGCCATAAGAATCGACTCTTTCAAATCATATAGAAGCTTCCAGGATCATGTACAGAAGTCTTCTGATAGCCTGAGTGATCCTCCACACGATGTTCCTCAAAATCTGGTGAAATCATCCAACCCACCCCCTAGAAAGTCCATTTCCTTAATTTCGACGCTCTCATGGGGTCTGAGAACTCGGCAAAGAATGCTCCTCACCCAAAGACCTAGACAAAAAGCATATCTGTATTGAACAAAAGATCAAAAAATCGTAAATTTCGTAATTAATACTATATGATTTATAAAAACTATCATTAAACGTGTAGAGTCTAACATCCTCTAAAGCAATCAGCAATTGCAACGCTCTAGAGAATCAGCTTCAAGTGTCATTACTATCATGAGAACGTACGGCTGCCTCCAGAGTGGATCTCTGCACCACGCCTGTCAGCACCTTCTTTTAAGATCTTCAGAATCACCTCATCCTTGTTAAGCTTGCCAAATTCATTCAGTAATTCTGACTTGGATGCTTCGTCAAAGATCCCATCTGCACCCCCCGTTCTATTGGTGAACACCTTGTAGACAGAAAGGACATCCACAATGGGAATTGAAGAATCCTTTTTGTAGCTGACAAGGGATTGAGGATCTTCGACAAAAACGATGAAATCGCTGTCAGAGCCTCTGTAGAATACTTTGTGGGGACCTGCCATAATTGAGCTGTACAGTTATTCGGTTAATAAGCTTCCGTGTTTAGAAAAGTCAATGGCTGAGACTTCACGGTTATTCTTCCACCATCCATCCTTGAAAAGTGGAGAAAACTTCCAATCCTTTTATAGGGGAGAAATCGAGAAAGTGGCAGCACACGCCATATTTTCCCATATTGAAATTTGCTGATCATATTTATTTAGTTGCACAAGAACAAAACCACTGTTAGGTTATAAGGGGCTGCAACTTAGGTGATCATCAACTGCATATTGGCTCTTGATTATGCCCATTACTCATTGTGCGTCCTGATTTTGGCCCTAAGTCACGCGATGGCCTCAATCCTGTTCATTATAGGAGACACACTGAATATGTGGACCGAGGCTACAATTGTCCATGGTATCAGCTAGGATGTGTACGGGAGCCATCATATTCACTCGATGTTGGCAATTGAGTTGGCCAGTTGAAAGGAACCAATTTGCGAGAGTTCGAACTCCCAAACCTCATCTCAACTGAAATAGGAAATAAAAGCAACCGTACGCACGATTGCAAACAAGCCTGGAGAAAAAAAAGTATCCACCATTTACGAGCTGACTACTCACGAGCATCATATGACACTTACTCTGTGTTGTCAAGTTTTAAGTTCGTAAGCATGGAAGCGGTTTCCGCTTAAATGGGATAGGGAATATCTTACAGAGAGGACTTTCCGTCTTCTTTCAATTTGCTGTATACTCAGAGATTGTAAGCTTCACTCTTCCTTTTTTTTCAGAATTCTGGTAGGAGCATGCTGATGAATGTGAACAACTTGCAACTCACTATGTATTCAGGCTGTTCAGTTATCAGGTAATATTGCAATTGATAGCTACATTTTTGGTTTGTAATAAATATGCAGTTAACCAGAGATTCATTGGGCCACTGCTTTTCATATTTTCATCAAGTTTCACGTATTTAAGAATTCCTCAAGAACAACAAACTTCTGCAAGAATGTGAATATATAACACCAATAAAGATTACCTATGTGTTCCATCGCTTAAAGTCATAAATGTGAACGACCTCCCAGTACCGATGTATGCGTTCGTTGTGTAGACTGCTCGGATTTAAGCAAGGCAATTGAGAACAGCCAGACCAATAATGACCAATCACGAAGCGAAGACTCCGTTTTTGTTCCTTGTCTGAATGTATGGAAACAGCAAGGAATCTGATCGGATCATTGTTCATCCGATTTCACCTGCAGAGGGTCTATTTCCTGGAGAGTTCTGTTCTTCCGATAAACAGAACGAACAACTTTTGATAGCAAAGAGGTGGGGCATTATGAAGGATTTTGACACATATCCCCACAAATAATTTGTAGCTGTTTCTTTGAAGAATTTATTTGGAAAAATCAAAATGTGTTTGGGGTTTGTATGGACATTCCTGAGATGTGGAGCTGAACATTTAGAATGGCTTCTTATTAGTCATTTTATCAAACTGTCACCTTCATTAGTAATTGTAATAAAGAGCTTTTGTGGGGGATCTATCAACAAATGTTCCTTAAAGTTGTGTCAAAGGTGAGGATTTCTTGGAAACAATGGTATTTTTTAGGTTATTTTTCATGAATACAATTGCGAAACAATACTCGAGAATTTTAAGATAGAAAATTATCTTCATGAATGCAAGATGAATGGTTAATGTGGTGGTACGATTGTATATTCTATAGTTGATTACATTGTTTTGTTGGGTGACTCTGTGTTGTCACCAACTTGTTGAAATGTGGAGATGAAACTTCGATGTTCTAATGATTCTTTCTCCTTACCCTAATTAAGTAGTATAAATTCAAATGGCTATCCTTGTAGAATCACATTTAAGTTTGCCAGAATACAGAAGCAGTTCAAATATGATTTCAGATAACCACTCCTCCTCCTCTAGTACAGAGGAGAAGGCAGCCCACTTACAGTATGAAATAAAGTCTGATTCTGGAGAATTGGGTGCTTTTAGCATTGAGACCGATTTTATTGAAATTGAGCAGTTGGCTCAACAGGCATCAAGAAAGAGGACCTTCTGGCAAAAGCTATTGGACTGTGAGTTCGAATTAGAGTTCAAGGACAAGAAACATATGGTCTGGCTCTTGGGAGCATTTGCTTCTGCTGCCGGAATACTTTCTGGAGTTGACCAGTCAATTATTAGTGGTGCATCCATTGGAATGAATACTGCTTTGAAGTTAACTGATCACCAATCCTCACTTGTCTCGAGTCTTATGCCATTAGGTGCCATGGCAGGCTCTATGATGATGACTCCATTAAGTGAGTATTTTGGAAGAAAGAAGGCGATCGTTATTTCTTGTCTTTGGTACTCCCTCGGAGCTGGACTCTGTGCTGGAGCCAATTCTCATGAGATGATGTTTGCAGGTAGATTTATTCTTGGAATTGGTGTTGGAATTGAGGGAGGTTCTGTTGGTATTTATATTGCTGAATCAGTGCCAGCTCATGTTCGTGGTAATTTGGTTTCTATGTACCAGTTCAATATTGCCTTGGGAGAAGTTTTTGGTTTTGCAATTGCCGCAATATTCTATGACATTCACGGTGGTTGGAGATATATGGTTGGATCTTCCTTGGTTTTCTCTACAATCTTATTTATTGGTTTGCTCTTCCTACCAGAATCTCCTCGTTATTTGATGTACAAGGGGAAGGTAGGAGAATCCTATAATGTCTGGAAGAGATTAAGAAATGCTGATGATGAAAGCAGTAAGGTAGAATTCTTGGAGATGAGACATAATGCAATCATTGATGAAGATAGAAGAGCTCATGAAAGCAAATTTCAAGTATGGATGGACCTTTTCACAATTCCAAGAAATAGGCGTGCTTTATTCTATGCTGTTCTCATGGTGTCTTTTGGTCAATTAACTGGTATTAACGCTGTCATGTATTATTTGTCAACGCTTATGCACAAGATCGGTTTCAATATTAGGGCATCAGTCTTCATGTCACTTGTTGGAGGTGGATCACTATTAATTGGTACAATTCCAGCAATTTTATGGATGGATAGATTTGGCCGTCGTGTTTGGGGAATGAATATTATTGGGTTTTTCATTGGTTTAGTTCTTGTCGGTGTCGGCTATAGATTCAATTCAGTTACTCAAAAAGAAGCTGCTCTTGGAGTCTATCTTACTGGACTTATTTTGTATATGTCATTTTTTGGTGCTTATGCATGTTTGACATGGGTGCTTCCTGCCGAATCGTTTTCTTTGTCGACTAGATCTGTTGGTATGACAATCTGTTCTACATTCCTTTATCTTTGGTCTTTTACCGTCACTTATAATTTCACCAAGATGCAAAACGCTTTCACCTATACTGGGTTAACTTTAGGCTTCTATGGTGGTATCGCTTTCATTGGTTTCATCTACCAAATTTTGTTCATGCCTGAAACTAAGGATAAGACTTTGGAAGAAATAGATGATATATTCTCCAAGTCTTCTTTCCAAGTTGCTAGAGAAAATATTAGTAACGTGAAAAGGTTCTGGGGTTTCAGCTAGTTAGAGTATTTAACAATCAATCAATTTTGCACCCGTGGTATTGTTATCTAACAAATGACGCATCTAAGGAAGGTCGCGTCATTGTATAATATTCTGAGGGGTGGACTGACTAGTCTAAGAATGAAGCCTTAGGGCCCACTGGTAGTTAAATACAACACGCGTGATACTTTGAAGAGTCTAGGAGAGAGTTGTACTGTGATATATAATTCTTAGTAGAGATTCGGTAGGCTTATCGATGCTTTTTTATCGATAATTTTAGACCCTGTATAGCGCGAACTAATTTTTTTCGCAGCCATTCCTTAGATGGCAAGTAGCTAGAATGAAACACACTAAGTATGTATGATGCTAAATCAAAAGAAAAACAGTGAACATTCTCCATTTTCCAAGAACCACTTTAGAGATAGTTCAAATATAGAAACAAAAAAAGTAATTCCGATACCGGGAGTCGAACCCGGGTCTGCTCGGTGAAAGCGAACCGTGCTAGCCGTTACACTATATCGGAGGTTGTTATTGGAAGTGGTACGCTTGCTGTAGTCAAATCAAGATTGGAACTAGGCAGATTTTTCCCCGTTTTTTATTTTAATCCTAAGATTTCCTCCACCCTATAGAGTGATCTATATACTTTGTAGTAGATAGGTTTGACTTTAGTCTTATTACATGCTATCTCTTAAAAAACAATTTCATTTTATTTCGTGGAAAGCAGTGTAAAACACTTTAATCAAATAAGTTATCTTATGAAAAAGGCAAGTTATCTAGATTTCACTTCATACTACCAGAAGCATATGAAATAGAAGTAAATGCACCTTCAGGAGTATCTTCAGGATTAATAATGTTGCCTGCCAACTCTTCCTCGAAATCCTCTACATGGGCATTTATCTCGAACCATCCTTTCTCGAATGGACCAACAGCAGGAACTCCAGAAACTGGAAAGTAATAAGACAATAAGTAGTACAAAATGAATGCTGAAAAGAAGCCAGCAAAGAAGTTTAAGTCATAAACTCTGGTGGCTCCAATGGGGACCTTATGAGTCTCAGTGGCACCAACAAAACCAACAATGTTGGGCATGATGCCGCCTATATAGGCAGCATAAGCTCTCCAATTGCACCCAATGAAATTGTACTTGTAGACAGAAGGAAGTGCAGATTCTGGTGCCGTCATCGAGTATAAGTGAGTCAAGAAAATACGACCTCTTCTGAGATAGTAATAGTCGCAAGCTACTACACCAGCAATAGATGAAAGGAAAACGGAGTAAGCAGATAAATAAGTCGTGAACATGGAAGAAGAAGAAGTCAATTTCCATGGACAGATACAAAGTGCAACAGCAGCACACAAGTAGCTTCCCCGTCTAATACTCATGAATCTAGGCAATAAAGCTGTGACATCGGTACCAAAAGAAAGTGAATTGGCACTAATGTTGGTTCCTAATTGGGCCAATGCAAATGCAAGTCCAATCAAAAATACACCAGCTCTGTTACCAGATGTGTAGTTGTCCAAGAATCTTCCTAGAACATCTATTGGAGACCAGTATGCCTCCCCGTACATGGACTGAGATGCTGAGGTGACCAAGATTCCGATTAAGGATGTTAGAGAGAAGCACAATGGAATAGAAAGAGAGTAGACTAAATATTTCATACTGAAGGATGGCTTCGTAGCAAAACGAGAGAAGTCAGGCGCATTAGTGATTAACGTTGCGAAATTAGCCAAGCAGTTCATTGTGGATGTAACAAATGCCCAACCCAACTTACTTCCTTGAGCTGTAGCTGGAGTATGAACCACGGGACCGATGCCTCCTGCCTTGACAATAGTCCATACCAAGAATGCGATACCTGCAACTGGAACAACATAGGCTTTGACTGTGAATAAGTGTCTAACCTTATGAGGTGGAAACCAAAGGAATGGCAAGGAGAAAAGCCAGAACAAGAAGAAACTTAAGAATTTAAAGGTAGTCAAGTCAGGATCACTAATGCCATTAGCCATCGTCTTGTCTAGATTTTGGCCAAATATTGATCTCAACATGACCTCAAAGCATGGACCAGCCACTGAACATTGAACTGCATACCAAACAGCAGACATAACCACTCTGTTGAGGACTGGCCAGAGGGAGCCATAAATTCCAAACGCAGATCGTACAGAAACAGGGAAGGAAATGTGATAGAATATACCAACTCTGGCAGCCTGTGATACAAATAATCCAGTAATTGTATAACCTATCCAAACAGAAATCCATGTCTGCCACCAATTCATACCTCCCAGTTGAATTCCAGTTGCTGCAATCTGCCATGTATTAATATTGAAGGAATCAGCAATCCAGAAGAAGACGTAGTTGTACCAAGCCCATTGACGTCTTTCAGCTTCAACTGGACGCAAATCATGATTGTAAAGGAACATCTGAGAGTGAGTCAATTCACCCTTGGGTTGGACTTCTACCCATCTTATAAGCTTCTGTAAGAAGGTTTCATTTTTGAAGCCAGCTTCAGTATCTTCCACAGAGCCTCTCTCTACGGAGACGACTGTGTTAACTTTTTCGTCTTTAGAATCCATTATTGAGGTAATTTATTATACACCTAATTGCATTGGACTTGGGATTTTCACTCTTATTTATAATTACCCACCAAAAGGCATTATTCGAGCTAACAATAGAAGAAAACAATTTCAGTCCTAAATTTTTACAATCAATTATTTGGAAAAGTGAAGCTGTTATCGGCAGTGTCTGGAGAACTGCATGGTCTAATTACCATATACCTTTCAAGTATAAAATTCCACGATTCGGTATATACATTTTGCACTCTGAATTTAGCGGACCGGTATTCGGCATATTTCGCCGCGTTCTTTCTTTTTGGAAATGAGCTCCTACTTTGAAAAAGCATCAATTCTTCAACAGATACACAATTTCTCATCCCGGATAGCAAAAAAATTGTTTTTAGGATGCTATGTTTCGGCGATATGATATCTAGAATCGGATCTATCATCGAATATCTCTGAAAAAAAGAAAATGTCTGTATTTCGATGACATTATTTTTTGGTTGTAATACAAAAAAATATCTGAATCAGTGGCTGCAATATAATCTGTAAATTGCAGACTGATTTCTTTGCATATTCTTTACTGTAATCGCAAATAATTTGCATCGAATCTGGGAATTACTTTCTTGGGTAATTGCGGGCGAGTTTGTTCATGAACTTGGGCTTCAGTACCGCGTATTCTGCAAGTTCTATAAGATTCCTGTTATGGAGGGTTTTGATTTCCTTATCATTGCTATCTATTGGCCCCTGCTCAATCCGAACAATTTCGCAACTCTTTTTACAGAAACTTTTTTCACCGTAGTAGTCATTCCTTGAAATGCCTCCTTAAATGATCCAGTTAAGGAGTGCTTTTTGGGGTGCATTTTGTGTTCACAAATGGGTAAATCTCTACCGAAATCCCTTTTGAGTGGTTGTGTGGCATTGAATGTTACCGAAGTGTCGGTGAATCTCACTTTGTGACCTTATCTACAGTTTATTAGGATATTGACTCAAATATTATAAATTGACATAGTGTGTACAAATAGAAAAAGATAACCTGGAAGACACGTTGAAAGAAATGAGATCAACCCAATTAAGAATTCTGTTGATTGAAAAGAAGCACATTTAGAATGTGTTAAAGATTAGATTGATAATTTTTAAAAGTTTCTGACAAGATATCCATTCTATTGTGTCTCCTTGTGTTCATTTGCGAAGTGATGTGAGTATTCGGATGTGTCTTGATCTCTAAGATTGCAAAAGGAACTTAGAAAGATTTCAAAATAGGGGATTTCATCAATATAGGTATTTTAATACACTTGCAATTGAACTGCTGTAACCATTGGATTGCGAGAAAATTGTCAACTTTAAAAAGTCAGTTTCTCTAATTATTGAATGTGAATTTCATGATTGAACACTTCAATGTCCCAATTCCATGTACACTAATTCTCATGGAGTTATAGAATCAATCAGGTTACAAAATGTCTTGAAGGGTTTTGAAGCTAAGATTTTCTTAGAGATAATCAAATTTTGTTACTTTAGCACAAATTCTCTCAAAAAATCAAAGCTATAAAGTCAATTAAACTTTACACAATGATACCATTACAAATAGAAGTTAATGAAACCGCTTTTAAGAATAGTAACAATTTCCAACTCCTTGCCCCATAATTCGCCCAAATACCGGTTTTAGAACTGCTGCACCTTCATGACAACGCTCGGTAATGCAACGGCACAGTTGCAAAATGACACAATTCCTGCACTTACACACCAATAGAGACTCTTGCGCAACTTCCGGACACCACCGGAATACAGTTTGGCTGAGCTGTGAAGTAATGGATACTCTCCAAGCGACAGTTGTTAAACAAATTCAATTCATTTACCTCTTTCTTTCGTTTGATTTTCCAGTCAATTGTTTAAGAATATTATACGCAATTTCGGAGTCTTACACGGGACGTCAGACTATCCTTCCAACCGTGTGTGTCTATTAACTACTGTCTTGTTCCTTACATCCGTCTGTGCCGTGGTACACTCTACACTATTTCTGAAGACAACACAATAGCATGTCAGTTGGGAAACTCAAAAAGGGGTTGACGGAGTTCGGGTCCAGTGTAAAGGACACAGTCGTATCTGTCTCAGATACTGTGACTACGGTCAGAATTCACAGGGACTACGACAAGGACGACGAGCTCATTGAACACTACAAACATGACTTGAGCAAGGCAAAGCTGGGATTAAGCTACATCGCCTCACAACAGAAGAAAATGGCTCTGAGTCACTGGGGAAAGCTTTTTAAGCTCAACATACGAATTGTAGAACACTTTATTCAGCTTTTAGGAACAGACTCTCTCAGCTTCAAAGGTATTGAGGATTACTACCATGACTTCGACAAGTTCCAGGCCACAGAAGAAATACCCATGGTACATCCCAAAGAGAGGCAGTTTCTCATAGAAAGTGTTCATCTGGAGTTGGTCAACTACATGAGCTCGTTGCAACAGGGAAAGTTTAAAATCACTCAGGACTGGGACATTCATGAAAAGAGTCTCAAGCTTAGAATTACAGAAATGAACAAACATATCAGCGATACGCTAAAGTTGATCAAAAAGAGAAACAAGAAGAAAACTAACTATATCAAGACTGAGCACAAGATTTCCAAGTTAATGAAGAAGACGGCACCGCTCGAGACAAAGGAGCAGGACCAGTTGAACACTCTCGAGTCTTCATTAAAGGAAGAAGAAAAGGAATACACAAAGATCAACGACAAACTCAAGTCCATCTTGCCTCATGTAATTTCGTTTTTGGATGAGTTCGTAGAGAATATCACCAAGATCATATTGTGCAAGCAGGTGGAAACATACAAGGAAATTGCGCAAATGCTCGATTACTTCTGTACTTTCCACGGCTTTTTGGACACTTCCGGAGATCCGCATAACAAAATCCAGTCTTACGAGGATATAATCAGTAAATGGGAAGAGGCTACGACTCCAACTAGATTGCAAATCGAATCCTTTATCTCCATCATCTACGACAAGAAACCAGAGTTGATAGATACTGAGATCGACGAAAAGGATAAAACGCTGTCTGCTGCAAAGATGTGGAACAAGATCACAGACAAGGTTGTAGAAAAGAAACACACTGTCAAAACGAAGGATCATGTGAACGGAATCTTCAACGACTATTTGTCTGTTGATCCACTCCAGGCTTTTCTTCAGAACAATGACCCCAACAGTAACATCTCGGAGACGTATCATCCGTCCAAGGTGGTCGATGTAGATGATGTCTATATTCCTAAACCTGTTACTGCGCCAGTAATTTCACCTAAACTACCACCAAGAGTCAACACCGCTCACAGCTCTAAACCTTTGCCTACCGTCGCGGCCAATAAAGTCACTACCCCATTGCCACCCCTTCCACCTGACAGATTTGTTTACAACAGTAACTTCTCGCGCAGTGATTCCTTGGACTCAATTCATTCTGATAACGAGTCAATCATATCTGATTCTTCTTCCCACAGTACTACTTCTCTTGTCAGTGACATACTCCTTCACAATGCCTCCGCTGATGTTGTGAACAAGCACTTGAAGAAGGTCTATAATTCGTCTAAGAATGACATCAAGTATTCTCCTATTCCAGAGAGATTTGCTGATTTGGATATACCTCCCGCAACAGATGATCTTATATTCCAAAAGACCACTACTGTAACCTATAAGTTGCACGAGTTCAACAAGTTCTTCGACAAAATTATCGCATTGTCAGATTCGATGCAATTGGATCGACGTGTTTTGGAGGCTAAATATGATTTTCCTGGTATCGAGCCGGGTGACTTGTCTTTCAAAACAGGCGACAAGATCGAAATCATCTTTGACTTTCAGTCCATCGACACTTTATATAGTAATGACCAGAAGAACTGGTTGATTGGCGCCTCCAAGTTCGGCCAAGACCATTTCCGGATTGGATTTGTTCCAAGCAATTACTTCTAGAGTATTGACATTAGTTATTTGACTTCAGTTATATACATACATACATATATTTAATCAATCTCACAATCGAGAAGATCGAACAACGAACCCAACACTTTTTCGGCGTCCGCTCTAACCCCATTATGAAAGAATTCACTGGAGATATACTGCTTCAAGTTTCCATTACCCTTAAACACTTCTTTCTTAACCGCTCTAGTCAAGTCGAAATCAACAAATTGGTCGTAGACGTAAGTAGCTGACACAATTGGAACCTTGGTTTCATACAACCTTTTAGCATCGTACAAGGAGCTCCATTCTTTATTGTTGTGAAGAGCATAAGCAAGCTCCTTGAATTTCTTCAATTCAGCAAAATCTTCGTACAACGACTTATAGACCATTTCGCCGGTGAAGTAAACTTCGTGGTCTGAGTCCTCGCTGAAGACAAATTTCGTGTTTTCTGTAGCGTATCTTAATCTATCGCTACTCCATTCACTCAGCTTCTTTCCCAATCCAGTTCCATCACAGTAAATTGCTTCGAGGAACAACGGGTAAATGACATTTGTATCGAAAGTAGAGTCGTTCTGAACTTCATTAAGGATCTGATAAGTGGGGAATCCGAAAGTCGACAAGTCGTAGTCGAACTTTACTACCAATTGATGAATATGATCAGTTCCTCCGCTAGCACCAAACAACAATCCCAACTGCTGGAAACGTTCTACGCTCAAATTGCCACCGTTAGGAAGAGTGACTTTGTTTTTGGAGAGATACGTGAGAATATTTCTAACTTTTAGTTTGTCCTGAGGGTATTTATCGTAATAATGTTCGTTTCTTTCTCTGGTTCGGGCATAGGTTGCCGAATGAACATCGTCCGGTGAGAAGTTGATTGGAGGAACACCACCAGTGACCAACACTTCCTTCAATGAAGTATCATATTTGGACAAATAGGTGAATGACGTGAATCCCCCATACGATTGCCCTAATAGCGACCATTTTTCAATGCCCAATGCTTTTCTCACAAATTCGTAATCTTCCACTATAGAATCGGCTCTGAAGTTGACGATAAACTTTAACTGTCTAGAAGCATATTCTTCCTTCAGTTCGCCATTTATCTGTGGAAGTAAATGGCTGAAAGTACCCACTTCTAAGGGTGTAGAAAGGCCTGTTCCTCTTTGATCCAAAAAGAGAATTTGGTACCCTCTATCCAACAAGACCTTGGTGAAGGCAGTACTCGATAACGGCACACCACAGGGAAACCCGGGACCACCTTGAACATAGCAGATTATCTTGGGCTTTTCTGGTAGAACCAAATTCGTCTTAGCTTCTGGAAATACGCGGACATCGTGCAACTTTTCATCATACTTCTGGGTGATATTTGCTACAACATATATTTCCTTTACAGTGCAACCGGGAATTTCAACCCCAGAATACGAGAGAGGAACTTGGAATTTGAGTCTGTAGTTGACAATGTCCTTAACACGGAAAAAATCTACAATTTCATACGAAACCATGCTGACCAACAGAAATTGAGTCTCAATTTAGAGCAATTGAGGAATCGATGAAGAAGAGCTCTAAGAGATTGCTGAAAAATCGGAACGTTGGTCGTATGGTTGAATGGCTCTGCTTATGTCAGCACATCACAGACGGTCTGGCAACGCTTATTCTGTGCGACTATTAACTGAGTTGAGTGTTAATATTGAATAGAAACTCGACAGTTTTCTTAACTTTGAAAACCAAGAGCTGCTCAATTTTAGGAGTTTTTCTAAAAAGTTGGAAGCTGAAAGCTTTCTACTGATTGCTGTTTCAATTAGTGATAGCTATGATACACCGGGTTGTGTACAGAGCAATATCAATTTAGAAACGGTTTCAACTTCCCAGTAAAATCTTACCATTCTTCTAGGGAGATCAGATTCAACATTCCATCTATTCTAAACCTATACTGCTCCAGAAATTCGCAGCCAGAGAGAGGGAGCAGTTGTTTCGCAGCAATTGCCAACTCCAAAAATCAATTGCAGGTTATATTGCGGAATAATTCATTATTAATCTGCACAAAAATTCTATTTACCAGACGCGTAACATTATTATGCAAATCAAATGCAAAATAAAGTGATCCAAACCACCAACGCTTTTCTTTCTTTCTTTCTTACTAAGTAACAACATATTCTTCATTCCTTAATCAGGCAGTTACTAGCTTTAGTAAGACGCATTTCTACCATGACGCGTTCCTCTTCAAGAGCTTCTAAACAGCTGCTCTTGTTTAACAAGCCAATTCTTCCCACCGTTAAGGAACCCATATCCACCAAAGAACTACTCATACGACTTCAAGCTTTAAGTGACGAGTTTTCAACTCTAGACCAAGAGAATATCGATGTGGACTCCCTCAAGCAGTTCCAGTCCGATTTAATTAACAAGAAATTGCTTTGCCATGCAAACGCTGGAGTCCAGGCTTATGTCTGTTGTGCTCTAGCAGATGTTCTCAGAATTACAGCACCAAACGCTCCGTTTACGGCTTCTCAGCTTTCGGAATTGTTTAGGGGATTTTTCCGTCAGTTCAAACGTCTTGCTGATTCTGAAAATGCATACTTTCACCAACAATGTTACATCTTGAAACGTTTGGCTGAAGTCAGATCCATCATTCTCATCACAGACTTGCCCGATTCCGAGCAATTGGTAGAATTGGCCTTCGACACGTTTTACAGTTTGGCCACAAAGGATTTCCCTACTAAAATCGAGCCGTTGGCAGGTGACATTCTCGCCGAAATCGTGTCTGAAGCTGAAGTCATCTCTCAGAAAGTGTTGAAATTGATATTGAACAAGTTCCTTACTGCCAATGACTCGACCAGTATCTCAGCTATAACGACGAACACTGCCTACAACTTCTCGATCCAAATATGCGAGTTGAATTTGGACAGAATGTCGAGACTTGTAGCTCAATACTTCTCAGAATTGTTGTACGATAGTAGTAATACACAAACGGCAGATTTAGGAAAAGAGACAGAGAAGTACTCCAATGCTCACAGCAACCTCCATAAGATCCACAATCTTTCTGTTCAGATATGGAAAAGTATACCTGAACTTTTGTCTTCTGTTATGGGACTTATCGACGACGAATTGAATGCAGATGATGAAAAGATCAGAATTTTGGCTACTGAAACTATAGGGCAAATGATCGGCTCCACTTCTCTAAGTTCGTCTGTTTCTGTGACGAAGGTCAACTTTTTCATTTTCCATAGGGAAACATGGGCCAATTGGCTTAAAAAGACAACAGACGTATCGCCTGCTGTCAGAGCCAAGTGGGTAGAACAAGTTCCAGGAATCATTGGCTCCTCCAGCTCATCTACTACAGAAGTGAATAACGCACTATGTGGTTGTCTTCACAAATGCTTGTTAGATACGGATGAAAGAGTCAGAGCAGCTGCTTGTAAGAGTATAGAATCCGTTCTGTTCGAGAATTTCACGAATAGACTTTGTAACAAAAGCATCTTGCAAACATTGTCACATTTGACTAGAGAGAAAAACCCCAAAATCAGGAATAGTGCAATAAGCATTTTCAGCTCATTGTACGATAATTACGAGCAAACAGTAGTCAAGAACCAAGTAGTTAACTTTGGATCTCACAGCGAAAATGAGGCTACTGTCTTACAGAGGTTCATATCACAAGACATCCCTAATCAGCTTTTGTCTCTAATGTATATTAATGATCCTGGTATCAACCATGTTGTGGATATCAGTATTTATGACAAGCTATTACCAATTTCAGAAAGCAACACTGTGAAGAGAGTAGCAAGAATTGCAAAGTTCTTTGGCAACTTGGACTCCAAAGGTAAGCAGTCGTTTATTGCTGTGAACAAAAGACAACAACAAGTCTCCAAAGTATTGCAATCATTTGTGGAAACGGCCGAAGCCTACAGCAAATTAGGTTCAAATTTGGAAGATAAGGAAAATGCCAGTATCTCCAAGTCTGACGAAAGACCGAAGCTCACTAGTAAACTTCAAAAGATAATAGAATGGATTTGTGTTTCGTTTCCTGATGGTTTGAATACTTTTGCATGTCTTGAAAGATTCTATAAAATTAAAAAGACAAGATTCTTCTACTTGATGAAATTGTGTATTTCGCCAGAATCTGATTATAATACAGTGAGAAATTCATTCAAGGAATTGTTGTTGAAATTGAGTGACAACAAAAACATTCGTTTGGAAGGTGAAAGAAATAATATTTCTACTAATGATATGGTTAGCAACTTCAAGTTGTTGATGTTGAGGTCATCGCTTTTGATCTTCAACAAATCCAATATCCCTGAATTGATAAACTATTCGAGAGATCCTAAACATGAATTGAATTCTTCGTCCAACGAGATTTTAGAACAGATATCGAACACCGTTCCAGAAGTATTTAAGTACCACATTGATGCCTTGACTGAGTTAATAACCGAAAACAAAGAATCAAGCACACCTAGATCACACAATCTTAGAACTATATATCAATTCATCAAGAAGTTCCCTACTATGTATCCAAAGGATATTGCATTCACTGAAGCCTTGAAGAAGATTTCTACAACCGGAACTCCCCGTGAAGCCAGATATTCAACTAAGATCCTCGGTTTGAGCTCCAAGAAGGAATTGTACGCATCTGCTATCGTAAGTCTGATTTATCCTTTAGACACCAGTCACGCAAACTTTGCAACTCATCTTTCTGCAATATCTGAATTATTCACAATATGCCCATTCTCCATCCAGGAGGAGGCAAGTGAGATTACTTCACTTTTAATTAAGAAAATCTTTTTGAATAATAGAGAAATCAACGAAGAAGCCATAAAAACGGAAGGTGAATGGATAGACGATGAGACCTTGGACTTGAAGTATAAGTCGCATGCTACTTTATACGAGAAGTTGCTTGGGTTAAGATTATTGGTGAACAGACTAAAAGGCTTAATTCAAGAAGAGGGTACACTTTCTGACATAGCAAAAGAAGATATCAGCAGTAATGCACAACCAGTACTCAAGTTATTAATGTCATTTATTGGAAATTCAGGTGAAATTATCAACAAGAATTCTCCAACTTGGCCAACTCCAGAATTGTACAAGCTGAAACTCCGTCTTGTGGCAGGTCTCAATTTACTCAAACTTGCAAAATATCCACTTTACAGTGAATTGATATTGTCAACCACCTTAAGAAAGCTTAGTTTCTTATTAACAGACTCCAGTTATGACGTGAGGTCACAATTTTTGAATAGTTTGCAAAGAAAGTTGGCCGATGAACTTATTTCTGAAAGATTTTTGGCTCTTATATTCTTCTCAGCTATGGAACCTTCCAACGAGTTGAAGAATAACAGTATTATGTGGATTAAGTCTCTTTACAGAAGACAGGAATCTAAAGATAGTATTAAGTTTGAAAAGACATTAGTTCGTATAGTACAAATTCTTGCTCATCATGAACAATTTCTTTCCTTCTTACATCTGGAAGTGGGCACGGAAGATGAAAAACAAATCAAGGCGTACACTTTTGCTATGAAGTTTCTCACCTTCTATATTACTATGATTGCAAAATCAGAAAACATCTCGCTTCTTTACTATTTCGCTAGCAGAATCAAACAACATCGAGACGCTACAATCGACTCGGAACTCTACGAGGAAGATGAAATGGTAGAAACTGTTCTCAATTTATACCGAGTTGCAGAATTAGCACAATTAATAATCAAGGAATACTCAGATCAGAAGAACTGGCCAATGCAGACATGGCAGGGAAAGCTTAAATTGCCAGCTGACATCTACGCTCCCATGACAAGTGTCACCGAAGTGCAAAGAGTTATCACCAAAGTGTTTATTCCAGATAAAATTCAGTTGGACCTCAAGGGTCCAATTAGAAAAAGATTGTTCGGTACTGGAACCAAGAGGAAGTCCACTGTTGTTTCAGGAGGTATCGCTACAAAGAAGGTTAAAGCAATATCTGCCCACAAGCCAAAGAAGAGTGCGCCCCCAATAAAGAAGACGGCAGCACCTTCTAGAAAGAGTTCTCGTTCAACGAAGAAGGTGAGTTACGCAGAAGAGATATCTGGCTCTGATCTGAGTTACGATGAGGAAGACTTCTAGTGTGTGTCTTATAGATTGCAATTAAATATATTGATATGTATAATTATAATACAAGATATTATTGGTGAGCTGTATTAATAAATATTTGTATGCTTACAGAACGTTCCAGTATATGTTACTAGAGTACTGATTAAGGTATATAGTTAAACTACATCAGCATAGTTTCAAAGAGATAATGGAACTCTGTTGGTGTGCAGTTGTTACTATCAATGTGCTATCGTTCCATTTCCTTGAGGCTGTTCCAGTTGCGATTATTCTGAAGGTCTTCTCCTAGGATGAGAAGCCTAGCAGCAGCTGGATACTTTCTGTCGCTAACTGCAACAGGCAAGTCTACTGTTAAAACGTTCAAAAGTTTAGAAGCTTGAACGCCATACTTTCCGGAAAACTCCTTAGCGGCCGCTTCCCACCAATTGCCCAAAATAGAGAAATGGGCATTGGTAAGGAGGCTGAGATCTCTATTAAGGAGACGAGCAAGGAATTTCCACGAAGCTTCAAAAGAATAGAATGAAAGCTGTTGAGGATAATCAAGTAGTCTACTCATAGTGGCCCAAACCATACAAATTCCGGACACTCTTTCGTCATATTTGGTGTCATCTTCCCACTTGTTATCTCTTCTTTTCCAACCCATTCTAGTCCTTCCTTCTTCCGAGTCTATGGAGCAGGTATAGCCGATAATGTATGGACATTTTTTGACAAACCTGGATGACAAATAGTAGTCGAACTCCGTGAATGTCTCTAGTAAAGTATATGCAAGATGTGCCAATGGCAAAGCAGCATTGGGCTTGACTATAACTTCGGTTTCAGCTTGGTCAACTATTGCTTTGGCCACGAAGTTCAAGATCCACTTATAGGCTAATTCGTTACCCTTGGCTTGGGAAACTAATTCTACTACTTCATGTTTAATTCTGTTGAGCTGTTGGTATGAATTAGACAATTGTCCGAATTTAGGGTTGATTTTACGTTTCAACGAGTTGACTAATTTTTTCAAGTCCTTATCTTCATTCATAGGACCAACAATGGTTTCCTTGATATCAACGATATTCTTCTTATATTGTAAAAAGCTCTGCTC
The DNA here is from genome assembly GCF_000209165.1 of Scheffersomyces stipitis CBS 6054. NCBI lineage: Eukaryota > Fungi > Ascomycota > Pichiomycetes > Serinales > Debaryomycetaceae > Scheffersomyces > Scheffersomyces stipitis. Next base: position 1,602,468 of record NC_009046.1, read on the forward strand.
AATAGCAGCAAAGTCTGTCAATGAGTTTTGTTGGGCAGCTTTTCTCTGTTCGGCCTCCTTTTTAGCTTCAGCTTCTAGTCGCTCCTTTTCCCTTCGTTGTTTTTCGAGCTCGAGTTTATGCTGCTTTTCCCTTTCATCTCTTTCTTGTTTGAGTCTTCTTTCTTCTGCCAACTTAGCTTCCTGTTCCTTGCGTTTGCGTTCGTCATCTTCCCTTTTGCGTCTTGCTTCTTCCTCTCTGCGGCGTTTCTCTTCCTCTAGGCGACGTCTTTGTTCCTCCTCCTTTTGTCTCTTCATTTCCTCGATACGTCGTATCCTTTCCTTCTCGTCGTTTATGAGTTTCTGAACAAGAACATTCTGCGACTGAATCGATTGTTGGACATCTGTGTTAAAAGCGTCGATAGCTGCTTTTTCATTGACGGAGTTATGGTGAAGTTTGCTTTGTAAGTTCTCTACATCGAGCTTGAGTTGCTGAAGCTTGTGAGATATGTGATCGTGAAGATAGTTCGATTCCTGCTTTCGTTGGTAGTCAAATTTCAAAGCCGTATCTTTATGAATTTGGACAAAATCACTTGCTTCTGAGCTTGACGCCGATTCAAGTGTTTTGGCGATGCTGAAAGGCTCAATAGAGTCATTGTGAATGGTTAGAGAATTCTCTTGTGCTTGGAGATGAAGCACTCCAGTTGGAGTGGAAACTTCCACCAAGAGCTGGAAGTCGGCAGGAATCCCGAATCTCATATTCTATATTAAGAATTTGACACGAAAGAATGTAATTGAAGCGACTGAATAGAGAAAGTTGGAATGAATGAAAGGACTATAACTGATGAAACGGTCTGACTTCAGTGCGAAATTAAATATTTACTTAGAAAATAAAGTAGATTAGCGAGAGAAATACGACCAGAGAATTGAGTGACAGAAGAGAAAATAGTGGACAAAAACTGGTTCATAACAAACGAAGTTGAAATTTAAGTATATTTTATCATAGTGATATATTCTACAATCTTTTGCTTCAATTGACCCTCAAATTGACCTCTGATCAGTTCATATATGGGAGGTTTTGCTCGAATCAAGAGTCTCTCTATTTCGCACTCTCCCTTGTCTGCTATTTATTAGTACTCATTTTTACTCACCTTGCACCCTCACGCGTATTTCTCAACCTTAACTGAAGCAATATATACGCACAAAATTTTTCAGTAATAGTCAATTCAATTTCGATTCTTCAGACCATAGACCGCAAACCAACAAAAAACAACAAAAACATGAGTCTCAGCAAGTCGTTTGTGCGTCTGTTTTCAGGCTCTGCCTCGGTCCATAGAACTGGGTACTCTACTGTGCATCCGGTTCACCATCTTGTCAAAGTGAACAAACCAGCTTTGAAACCAGCATACCAAAGCCTTTTGATACCCAAGGACGACATCAAGTCGGTGGGTTTCAAGCCTTCGGAAATCGACCAGGACAGAGTGGCGGAACACTACGAGAACGTAATCAAATCTGACTTGTTATTACACAACTACCAGCACGACTCTGCTGTTATCAAAGGTAACAAGAAGAGATCATGGGGTGAAGACTCTCCGTACAAGTTGTACCGTAACTTGAAGAAACCCAAGGGTGTCTCCCGTCCTACCAAGGATGTGCATCCTATCAGATACGATAATGTTCCTGAAGTGTCGCTGATAATCATCCAGGCCTACAACAGAGACGCCTTGGAAGAGTCGTGGTTGAACATTTCGACCAGATTGCAATTGTCACAGATTACCAACGTTAAGGCCAAGCAAATTTACGCTAAAGCCAACATCTTGCCTTGGAGACTTAGAAGAGGAAAGCCTTGTGGAGGTAAAGTAGAGTTGACAGGCAGAGACATGTCGCAGTTCATCTCAACCTTAACTGAATTGGTATTACCCAGAATAAGAACTTTCCAGGGTATCAAAAATACGTCTGGTGATAACAATGGTAACATCACTTTTGGGTTGGATCCTGAAGATGTCAAGGGATTCCCAGAAATTGAGAACTTCCAGGAGTTGTTCCCTAACTTAACGGGTATGCATATCACGTTCAAGACCAACGCCGGCACCGACGACAGGGCCAGAACCTTGTTGAGTTCTTTGGGGTTCCCATTCTACAACCCATGAATCTGTATATATAACATCTGTACATAGAAATAGACATGAGAAATAGAGATTTGTAGAGAACAGTGATAAAAATAAGACCAATGAGATATAAAGCACGAAGAGATCTTAATGAGGAGAAAAGTCAGAGAAGAATCGCAATTTGAGTAACTATCTGAAGCCTGAAGTTGCGAAATTTTCAACTCGCAGAAAATAAGAAAGAGCTTTACAGTCTTACATTTTGCAACTAAAATGAATTGTTTTTTTCGAATACTGTCACTTTTCAGATTTATTCTTCACTTCATATATTTTAATTACCCACTAAGCCCCATATGAATAGTCAAACGACTTGTATCCATTTGTAATTACACTATCTTATATGTCACAGCCACTTCAATCCATAGTACACGAGTACAATGTACTCTACTCCTCGAGGATTCATCAGAGAGATAAACGATGGAGTGATGGAATTCTCCGATTCTACGAGTTCAACAGCAAACTTGAAGTAGCCAACGAACATGGGATAATCATCACCACCGACTTCATCAAAAACAAGCCCAATTCTCACACTCTTTCAAAAACACTTGTACCTGATAATGAATTCAAGTTACCTAACAATAAACTCATCCTACAGATCAGCGACAAGATCTCTGTATACGAAAGAGACATATCACGTATGTTCGTACAGCAAGAAACACAACACAAGCCTGTAGTAAAACTTGAGCCATTGGACACGATGTTGACATCCGTGAACACGTCGCTGCTAAATAGCTCTATTCCGAGAAGACGACGCGTCGGACTCAGAAGAATTGTTAAACTAGAACCGGGACTTGAAAACTCAATTGCTAAATCATCGTCGTCATATCTACCCCAAATGCCTGTAGTTGGAAAACCTAAGATTGAAGCTCCTACGATCAGAGTGAAAACAGAAGTAGGAACAGCAACTCCAATTATCAATAGAGTACCTAAATCACGAATAGAAAAGCCTTTCATTCAGCCTCAACCCAGAAAACCATCAACAATGACATCCACACCTTCAAAAACACATTCAAAAAGTTCAGCTTCTTCGAATATATCTCCACTTTCCGAAAAACCAATTTCTGTAAATCAATTGACTCCAGATATGTTACGAACATTTAGATCTCTGCAACGTATACCCCCTATGTCGGCCAGACACTTTCGCTACTTGCTGGCGGTCTTGGGCTCAGAACCAGTTCAGGAACTTGTAAATACTGTCAGAAGCCCCTCAGTAGTAGATATCAAAGTCGAAGAGGAGATTCCTATTCAATCTACAAAGGGGTTGGAAGAGGCTGATATCATCTACGATCTTTCCGATTTTGAGGAAGACGAGAGATTCTTGAATATGTTGAAACAAATGAAGAATCAGAGAGAACTGAACAAAGAAGACCCTCAAGATCAGTCTTCTCATACAGAAGCACGATTGTCAATGGCCTCATCGTTTGGAACGCCGAAGAGCCTAATGCATGGGTTGTTAACTCCAATTACTGCTAAGGCAAAAAAGTTCAATGAAGTCCATGAATTTGATCTTTCTACATACTCAGACTTTGAAGATATTGATCTGTAAGAGGAATGTATATTTTTAAAATCGCTGCATAAGAAGCCATATGTAGATAAAAACCACAACCTAATGTTTGAAAGATATGACAACATCTTCTAGCAGAGATAAACAGATAGCTTCACGAGGTCCTCTTACAATTTGGCAGCTTCTTCTTTACGCTTCTGTTCCCTGTATACCATGATAGGCACAGCGTTGGAGGTGAAGATTTTGACAACTGGAAACGAAGATAAGAGCCCATTCAAAGCGGCAAGTGCTGGGCGGTTGGATAGCTTTGCAACAAAAGCTTGAGCAGGAAGCTCAGTGTAAGTTGTTTCGGTAGTTTCGGTAGCTTTGCTAGCAGTGTTTAAAGTCATCATTAATAGTAGTAAGTATTATTTGGAGCAGTAAATAGTAATAGAAGGAAAAAGAAGTAGTAATAATCTTGCAGAAATATATTGCATTACAAGTGCGATTAAATGGCTGCGAAAAATATTCCAAGATATATATACTGGCTAGGAGTCTAAACTCAGTCGTAAGATAGGACACGATCAAGCTTCAACAATAAGCTATTGAATTGCTCTATGGTAAGAACTTTTGAGAGAATAATCAATTTCCAGAGTATGGTACTTTTTGATGGGACTGTTCCCAAGATTCTCTTGATTTTCCCCATTGAATAATCCACTATTCCTAAAATCGAGTCGACTGATTTCCTAACAGTTCTTCTTGAATCAAAGCTGTAGGTGTAGTTTTCACTAGATGATATAAACTTGTCCCAGTCCTGCTGGAAATGTGCGTTAAAAATTTGTGGGTTATACCTTTTGCTGTCTATGGAGGGAGTACCTAGTAAAGGAATATGAACTATGAAGTCCAACTTGTAGTTCAATTCGGACCAATAAAGAAGAAAGTTTTCAGCTACCAAAGGTGTTCCCGATTGACGGCGAGGTATTCCACTATCATCATGAGTTGCAGCACCTTTTTCGTCATGACAGAATAGTGCTCCAACTAAAGTATTTGGTAAAAAGAGGGGGATTTCTCTGAGAGCGAAAGATTTCCGTCTTGCAAGTACCAAGATATTTGAATTGCTGCTCTTCTTAGTATTACTAAAAGAAAACGGAACTGCCCACGGAATGGAAGAGTTTAGACTTTGGTCATAGATAAGCTTGTTGTCGTTGCAGTAAATAAGATGATATTCTTGGTTCCAACTCTTTAAGTTGATCTGATTCTCAATGCGATAGCCTGTGAAAGGAAGACTTTTGCCCGTGTAGCAGCTTCGGGATTGATCGGCATAGCCAGCTTTGCTAACTCTAGGAAAGAGAAGAAGAGACAATATTGGTATAAGGATCTTGCATATCATCATTATCTTTTTCTTTTTCTTCTTAAGAATAAATTTATTAAGTCAATGATGTGATTCATTAACAGCGGCTGAATCTATATGCGATTTATATACGACTATAAACTACTCTCATAGCCTACAGCTAATGTGAGTCCGAGAACAATATCGAACATGCCTGGCAAACCAAATAATCTCTTATCTTCATACACTGTAATCCAACCCAACTTATTTTCATCTGGGCTATCATCACTAGGATTGGTCAGATAGTAAAGTCCATCCTCTCCCTTGTAATATTTGGAAACATCACCGCCTACACCGATGTCATGTTCCAAAGCCTTTCCTTTTATGAATTTATCATACTCGAGACCATTGCGTTCGAATATCTGTTTTTGTTGCACCAAGTGTTGCAGGAGCCTGTTCTTATTCTTGTTGAAAGATTTCATTATTTTGATCTTAGTCCTATATTCGTAGGGCCGGAAAAGTGCTAGTACAGGAGGAAACTGAATGTTTGGATCTTCAAAGTAGATATTCTTTGGGTCATTGGATCGTTCCTTGTACAACAATGTCCTTGTTTCCATATTCTCGCCCAAATCAATGTAATTCTGGTGGAAGTATATATTCTTCTTACCAACTACTCTTGGTCTGTCATCTTCGGGTTCTCTTTCTTCTGTGGAAAACTTTTCTTTCAACTTCGTCAAGGTTCTCTGTCTGACTCTGGGGATGGAGCCAACATTCCATCTACCATTATTGAAATCACGGAATTCGTAGTTATTGAATTTGAATTCAAGACTTTCGGCCACATCTGGAATGAACTGAGGCATAATAGCCTTTTGAAGAGCCAAACCATTAAACACGCGGTTCTTAGATCTGGACTGACTGTCATTAGTATTGAGATATTTTATGATTCCCTTGTTCAAAATGCTCAGGCGAGGTAAGATGATGGTAAAGTAGCCACCTTCAGCCTCCGGCTTTTTGGTAATAGTCATTATTGGAGCAATGCTCTCCAAGCCCCCGGTTTCAATACTTTCCAAGTCTTTGAACAACATGGTGAAACCCTTTCTTGGATCTGGAATCTTTTCGGAATGCAATATCTCCACAAAGTAACCGGGCCCATTACGACAGTAGACGTGCTTCAAGCTTGGATTAGTCGTCAAGTATAGATCTTTCCCAAACTTAAGAATGTGATACTTCCAAAAAGGGGAATCGGCTGGACGTGATACCAGTGGTTCACTACTTTTTAACAGATCTGAAGACATAGTCTCATTGACAGAGATAGTAGAAGAAGGGCTCTCCGTCACCGTATAAGTGTTGGAGGGCATTCTGGCAACATTAATAGTGGATGGAGACAAATATGGAAGCTTTCCAATAGAGTTGTTCCACGAAAAACGTGAAGACCTATTCTGCAGCTGGCCATTTTCGTCTGGTTTCTCGTTATGCGTCGTCAATCCGATGGGACTATTACTTAGCGAAAGTCGTTTAAGCCTGTTCCTTATCTTATCTGAGTGAGTGGCTTGTTGAGCTGTTTCTGGCTCTAAATTTGACTGTTCTTTAGTAGTAGAAACCAGTGATGGTGGAATAGGCTCTACTATTGGAGACGGCAAAGCTGCCTGAGGAGTCAAAGAAGGAGATGACTGACTAGCGACTGGAGTTGAGTTCTTGGAGTTCAGAATTAGCGACATACGAAACCGTGATCTATGGCTCGGCAGCTTTGGTGGAGGCGGAGGAGGACTATCATCGATTTTGGATACGTTAATTGGAGGAGGAGTTTCGAATACAAACTCATCCTGATACATTATGGGGGTTTTCAATTGCGAAGTAGGAATTGGAGGCGGCGGGAGTTGTTGTTTGACTGTTTCTATTTCCTTCCTCAGCTTATTGGACTTGCTAGAGGAATGTGAACTACGTCTTCTTGTATCTTCCTGCTTTGGAGGTAGAAGAGGTGGAGGTGTTGGTCCTCTCCCTGTATTTGTTTCTGCCAAATCAATAGATGGACTAGGGAGTCTATCGTCAGAGTCGTCGCTATCATATCTCATGGGCAGAGGGCTATACATGGGAGGCTTATGGCGACTAACCCTGGATATACTTTTGGAGGAAGACACAGAAATAGGTGGCTGTAGTTCGGAGGTTAAAGGCTTGAAGTTAGGGTTATCCAGTCGATAATTGATGGATTTCTCCACATAGGTATCAATGGAGGAGAGGAGATCATCTTCTCTGCTAGGATTGTGGAGATGTGGAGGTAGGGAGGAGGTAATGGTGGTTTTCATGGAGAAATAGAACCAATTGAAGGTATACTGATGATGACACTGTGGAGGTTTCTGGTAGAAAAAGGGTAAAGTTGTGGCCAGCTGCACGATTAACCGGTAGAATAGCCCTACCGCGAGCTACTTGATAGCTATTGCAATATTATAGATAGCAAAGTCTATCAAAATGATATCAATATGTATGATAGGATTCAACTAACAATACGCTACAAAGTAAGGAAAAGTAGTAGAAGAATTGTGCAAACCTTAAATACGATGGGCTCAAGTAAAATATAGATGATTGTTATGCAGCGGCTGAGAAAATAATGTACAATACAATGCAAGATTATAAAATATCAGTGTAATAATTAATAGAACAAATCGCGGGACTCAGAAAAACCTAAGAGTTCTGAGCTATCAGCCAACTGCAAGGAGCACCAGTGACAGCTTTGGAGTTCACAGTCTAGACTGATCCCATACAAGGGGCCGTTTCATCAAAACGCCCACGCACAGGGCTCTGTGCCGAGTCAGTGGAAGGTCAGTTACTGCCTCACAAAAGAATGCATTTTCTTGCAGCGAAAGGAATTTCTGGCGACACTGCTATAGATTATTACGCTGCTGCTTATGGTAGAGGCATAACGACAGGTGCACCCAGAGGTCTTGGTTACGTACTTTAGTGATTGTTGCAACCGGTGGGCCAATATTGGAGTATCAGGTAGTGAATGGGAATAGTTGCAAAAGAGCAGGGCTGGGTAACATGAGGATTGAATACTACTTAGAAAGACCACTATTTGCTAGATCAATGTCCAGCACACAATATTGATACCTATCGATTTACGTTCTGTAAGTTTCTTCTACAATACTTCTTCAATAATATACTTCTCCACCTTGTATAAATTCGTTCAATTCGTTCAATTCGTTCAATTCTCCTCAACCAGTTTGTACCCATGCATCCACTATGCCTCAATTTTCTCGATGGACAAAGCTAGACAGACCGAGCAATCTGGGCTCATTCACCAGAACGTTTAGTTCTGGATTCGCTTAAACTCCGTTTCCTATGGACCCCGAGCAAGCGTATTGTTCTGGTCTCTTTGTTAGACTTCATATCCCGGTTATCTCTCGTATGTTTGCTAACTAAATTCTATCAACATTCCACGCATAGCGCATGTTCTTTGCAGGGTTCTAGTATTATGCAGTATAATCAATTTAGTACGTCCTCCTAGAAAAGGAATCAGTCGTGTCTATGAATAAATGTAAACAATGCCATGTCTGTCTATGGTTATCAGACCAAGCGTGTCTTACTGCCAGACGTGTGAATTAAACTTGGAACGCGTCGTTTAAAAGCTTGAATCGTGTCATAGCTGTCTTAGGCACTGTCATTATTATTCTGTCTATATTTAGCTTCTGATGTCCCAAAGATTATCGCAACTCGATGCACTTCCAAAACTCAAGAACATCTCCATTGGCAACACAATAGGCCAGGGAAGCTTTGCTGTAGTGAAAGTGGGGCAACTCATCAAGAATCCGCAAAGATTGGTTGCTATCAAGTACATCCACCGTAGAATATCGAACAAAAAGGGCGTTTCCGATGAAAAGATCGGCTTAGAACTTCAGATCCACAAGGCTTGTACGGGCCATCCCAACATCATTGGGTTGCATATGTTTGGTACCGACAACACCTGGATCTATATCATAATGGAGTTGGCTGAAAGTGGAGACTTATTCGATAAGATTGAGCCTGGCGTAGGCATCGATGAGACACTAGCCCATTTCTACTTCAAGCAGTTGGTTAATGCTGTAGACTATATCCATCTGAAAGGAGTAGCCCATCGTGATATCAAGCCTGAGAATATTCTCATAGATGCCGAAGGCAATTTGAAGCTTGCTGATTTCGGGTTGGCTACGGTGTATAAGAGAACAAACAAAGAGAAGAGGTTGTCACACGATAAGTGTGGATCTCCACCTTACATGGCCCCCGAGATTGTTAGTAGTCAAGGATACGATGCAACGATGTCAGATGTATGGGCTTGCGGTGTCGTGCTATTTGTATTGATGTGTGGCCAGATTCCTTGGCAGGAGCCGAGCTACGGTGTAGATGCTGATTTTACAAATTACGTAGATTTCGACGGCAAACTTAACGAATCTCCGTGGAACGTGTTCGATTCAACATTCAAAGCATTTCTACGGTCAGTACTTAAACCGGATGTTTCAACACGATTGACGCTCCAAGCAATCAGATTGCATCCCTGGGTGAACCACGAAAATGTATTCATGAACAGTGATAACCAGTGCAAAGATGCTGAGCAATTAAGCGAACAACTCTTGTCGAATTTACAAGTGGGATTGTCTGATGAAGATATACATGACACTATAAAAGCTACTCAGGATTACAAGAAACTAAATCAGAAGTATCAGAAGTTCATCAGCAATTCACAGCCCGCGCAAGACATGGCTGTTCTCATCGATGATATAGATGAACAGCGACAGAGAGCCGTTCCTGCGACTCAGGACCAGCTTTTATTCAAAAACAACAAGTTACCGTCTTATAATTTGGAAGATGACCAAGAACGTATCCTAGCCATCGTTTCCAAGGATCCAGCTAACTTACAATTTGTGTCCCCACAGCTACGGGTGTCTCAATTGACGAGCACACAGAGAAGATTAGCTGACTTTAAGCGATTGCCATTCTCTAGAGCAGAACGTCTCACAAAATTCTATTCAATATTGCCAATTGTGTCGCTAGTTTCTATACTACGAGATGCTCTCCATAGGATTGGTGTTTCGACTTCAGACAGTATCGACCACTTATCCAATGACGATTTGATGGAGCTTTCTACGGTTAACATCGGTATTAATATTCTAGGAGAGAAATCCAAAATGCCTCTCAAGGGAACAATTAAGATCAATCAATGTGATTGTAGCCTTCAACTCTACAAGATTTCATTTGTGAAGTCCAAGGGCGATCCTTTGGAGTGGAGACAGTTTTTCAAAAAGGTTACAATATTGTCACGAGAGGCAGTATATATAGAGTAGGGAATGTCAATGAATGACGAACTAATGAAATAGAAGAGAATTGTATAATTAAAAGAATTGCAAGCCCACAGTTTTATCAATACGGCAAATATCTTGGATGAGATTCCACTATTTCATGTTTCATTATTTTGTTATCTTCAATTGGCCATGAGGTAATTCCGATAAGGAAGAGAATAATTTTTGCAATTAAATAATGAGGCACAGCCTCTCGTGCGAGCACATTCCTAAGTGGGACAAAAAGAGGGGACCTTCAGGTAGACAATGAGGTTGGGAAACACGGCGAATGATGGAGAGCTCAGACTCTCAATTGGCTAATGAGTAGCAATCACATTACAGAGGAGTTCTGAAGGCTCAATTGTTGAAGATTATTGGTGTGGAATTGATCTTTCAAAAATCCTCTATTTGCTCGTGGAACAATAATTAACTTTCGCTATTCTGAAATATGGGGAACGCGTGGCCGGCAAGTAGGTTCAAAATTAAGAGAACGAAGACCTGCAAAAGTAGCTCGATTGTAGCCCAAATTGTACTTATAGAAATGGAAACAATGACACGAGCTCAATTATTCCTATTGGCCAGAAACTCTTGTAGCCCCTCCATTGCCTGACGGTGATTTGCCCGCTGTTGCAATGCCATGAAGTGAAATTTCCAGGGGCTGCAGTCTGGAAAAAATTATGCGATGCATTATGCATTAGGAAACACTTTCGAGTTTTTCAGATTGAATTTCAATTCAAGATGGTCTAATTTTAATTGTATATTTCTTCTTCTTTATTCCATAACCTACTACTTTGGCAGTTCAATATGAACCTGGACCTCGAGGGTGCTGTGCTTATCCCAAATTCAGAGGCTCCTCCCCTCTTCACGGACACGTTTTGTCCCAACTCGCGCCAGACTCTTAGAATCTGCTTGAACTTGAAGATCTTGATCGACAAGGTTATCCCCATTGTCTTCGACGAAAAAGATGTTACTGCTGCCGGTTCTCCCATTCTCAACTCCAACGTCATCGACTTGGTCTACCGTGCTGCTGGAGGTAAAGGTGATGGTAAAAAAGGCACCACCTCGGCTCGTTATAGGGCTGCTCTCATCTTCAGTTTGTTGAAGGTCTGCGATTGGTACTGGCAACAGGCTGAAAACGAATTGACAGACAATGCCTTGTACTCACTTCGTGCCGTTGCTGCACAGACATTGGCTGCTACTTTAATTGAAAGGGAAGCTGACGACGAGTACTTGTTCCTCGGTATGTTGTGTCACAGATACACCATCAATTTGAATGGTGTTGACTCCGTTCCTGCCAGTGCTTTGGAAATGGCTGTAGACATGCACTCAACCATCGTCATCGGATCCTCAGGATACCAACGTTGTGTCAAGTGGCTCTGGAGAGGTTGGATAGTGCAATCTTCGACGGATCCTCATTCCTATGTCATGTACAAAGGTGTTTCTTCTCACTCTATCAGAGTGCACTTTGACCCCAATAGAATTAAGACGCCATTGTACCAAAACATTTTGGAAATCTTGTTCTCTGTCATCTATTTGATCTTGTTCACTATCATCTTGAATGGCCATCAGTATACTACCTCCGGGCTTGATGGCTTCGAAGTTTTGTTCTACTTGTTCACCTTAGGTTCTGTCATTGATGAGTTTGTCAAGTTCTACCATGTCGGCTACCATTACTTGGGGTTCTGGAATGTCTTCAATGATACCATGTACACGATCATTGCCATCAGTATCGGGTTCAGATTCGCCAGCTTCAACTCCCACGGTTCACTCAGAGACAGATACGACGAGATGTGCTTCAGAGTACTTTCTTGTGCTGCTCCCTTCATGTGGTCCAGACTCTTGTTGTTTTTGGATGCCCAAAAATTTGTCGGGGCTATGATTGTCGTCATCAAGACCATGATGAAGGAATCGATTTTGTTCTTTGTTTTGCTTTTTGTCGTCATTGTTGGTTTCCTTCAAGGATTTCTTGGTTTAGATGCGTCTGATGGTAAGAGCGAAGCAACGAGACGTATCTTGATATCTTTGGTCCAAGCCGTTGTAGGTGAGTCCAGTTTCGATGATATGGGAGAATTGGTTCCTCCATATGCCTCTGTCCTCTATTACATATACACCTTCGTCTTGACTGTTATCTTGATGAACATCTTGATTGCATTGTACTCTACAGCCTATGCTGCCATCGTTGAGAATGCAAATGATGAGTACTTTGCCTTGGTAGCTCAGAAGACATTGAGATACATCAGAGCACCTGACGAAAACCTCTACGTACCTCCTTTCAACTTGGTGGAGTTCTTTGTCATACCTTTCGGTTTCATTTTGTCGAAAAATGCCTTCAGATACCTCAACCACTATGTAATGTTGGTCTTGTACTCTCCATTGTTGGCCTACATAACTATGGACGAGTTGTCTAACGCTAGAAGAATCCAATATAACAGATTCAAGGGTTTACCTGATGATGCTAACGAATTGGACACCGAATGGGACTTGACTGACGGTTACGATGATCTGTCTACTGCTGGAATTGAAGGTATTCAAGAGAGAAACGACGAAGTAGCCCGTGACTTGAGAGAGCAAAGGGAAGGTGAAGGCATCGATCCTGAGTTTGCTATCGATATCAAGCAATTCCAAAAGGACATTGACGAAGTCGTCAAGCCAGTCCAAGAAGCCAACAAGATTGGTATCAAGTGGGAGTTCTACGAGCTCTACCACAAGATCGACAAGTTGACCCAGTTGTTGGAGACTGTTGTGGCTGAAAATTCTGAGTTGAAGCAGAAGCTTAAGGATTCCAGTGCTTAGGCTAGATGCCAGAGATACTCTACAGACTGAAGAGTTGTGTCTAGATTGATTTTAAAAAAGACAATAAAAGTGATTTCAGAGAAGGATACTTGTAGAATATCTGTAGAATACCCAATTGATGAACATTTATGTAATGAAAGTAGAGAGTATCTTGCCACTAACAATATGAACCAGTCCAAGGCTAATACAAAATATTACTTCTGTGAATCAGGACTTGGAACGTTGAACAACTATGAAATGCTAGTGAAGATGTTTCTCATAAGAAGCATTATACCGCAAAATGTGTAGCTTTTCATTTGTGGTGAGTTGCTGGCTCCTAACTCTGCAACTTTAACAGAAACCAAGAATTTAGTCTGTGCAAACATTCTGAGTCGCCGTAGAGTTTTATCCAAACAGAATAGGCATACTAGAGACTCCACAAAAGCGTCCCATAAAATCAATTGTTCTTTTTCATCACAACTTTCCTCAAAGGCAATACGATTGATACTGGTAACTTGATTCTCCGCTATCACCTCCTACAACTTAACTCCCATAGCTTCCAGATTCTGTCTCTGCCACTTGAGTCTACTGACTTTCTCAACTAGCACAATCTCTCTAGTTTAACCACCCTCGCTGTCTATCTGCAGTGCCACAGAAAAATTTTTAGTGGTGAGGTTTGTTGGCAGAGAACAGACAGGTTTGACGAAATTAAGAACTTTTGTAGGCAAAGGACGATACCGTGTCATATTTTGGAAACACCGCAAACTGCTTTTGGATGTACTAAGCGAATTAGACGTGTCTCAGTTGTACGAGTAGATTGAACCGTGTGAAGACAGAATCCTGACTAGACTCGCTAAGCAGTGCCTTCTTGAACAAACAACCCCAGACACAGGCCGGAAATACCATTACAACAACCCTTAACCGTAAGACCCGACATAAGTGAGGCCATATTGAACTAGTTGAATCTCCATATTGCTCAGATATTTCTACCATTATCTTATCTGATCAGTTTTCCAGTTTCTATCAAATCAAAACCAATTCTAAATTCAATATTGAAATTAAATAATTGCAATCCTAAAATTCCATTTGGATTCTACGAACTTCTAGTGAATACCAATAACAGTATCAATATATCAATAGCAATTTCACCAATAACAACCTCCAAAGTGATCTTTCATAATGTCTGATACCACTGATCTGACGTCTCGTTTCCGTCTAGGTGATGACATTCACTTCTCCTACGACAACCAATCACAACCCACGACTTCCGAGTCCCCAGCACCTTCATCATCGAATAAGAAGAAGAAAAAGAAAGCCAACAAGAAGCACAAACAACCTGTAGAAGCTACGTTGAACAACCCTGAAGACGATTATCCGACATCTCGTGTAATCAAACAGGCACCCAATGGCGATGTAATAGTAGAATCGTTGGACGATGAGGCCTCACACCAAAACCAAGAGAATCACAGACATCACCACCAGTATACCAATATATGGGACAGTGCGTCCATTGAAGAACAGGAGAACTTGAAGCTGTTCTGGGAGTCGCTAGATGAAAGTCTGAAGATGGAGCTTGTGAAGATCGACAAGAAGTCGATAATGGAGATTTTCAAAAACGAAACAAAAGCCAATAATCAATCTCATCATGGTCATGGAGCTAATGGAACTTCCTCGGCTAGTGGTGCAAATTCCGCTGCGAACGCCAACCCTGTAACTCCTAGCTGTGCGTGTAAGTATTGCGGAAGAAGAAGCACCATCATCGAAGATGAGTTGGAAAACATATACGACAACCATTTTGATGACATAATAGATTTCATCCACGAAATCCGAGATATCAACGACTTGAATGCGTTGCCAGGTCTTCTCTTTGGCGGATTCCATATGCTTGAAGAGGAGCACAAGCTCCAGAAACGACAACAGCGTATGAAGCATAAACGAGATCATCCAGCTTCGCAAAATCATACAGAAAATCCAGAAGTTCATGGTGAGCATCCCCATGTTCAACCACAAAATTTTGTGAATCTGCGTGCTCCAGCGGACTCAATAAATACTTCTGTAGTTGATAACAGGACTCCTTATCCAGTGGCAGCAGGCTCAATTGGAGCCAAGCAGCTTCAACATCAACAGCAGTTACAGCAGCAGTTACAGCAACAACAGCTTCGGCAACTACAGCAGCAATTACAGCAAGAACAGAATGTTCATAGCCAACCACAGCAGAGTCTACAAATGCAACAGCAACTAAACGAGAATGATCTACCCGGTGGTAACACGCTGGATCTTGCCAAACACTTGGAAAAAATGAGCTTGGAAGACAAGAAGGGCGAATACACCAACGAGCGTAAGATCTTCCAGAAATTACTCGATCCCAAGCTTGTAGAAGTTTTGGACAAAGTCGATTTTGAAAAGGTCAAGTCTGGCAACTATGTTGGAAGCGCAAGTCAAGCAAATCTTTTCCAAAGAGCTGATTGTTTGAGGGAAATAGTACGTGATCTTCACAAAGCTGACAAGACACAATTGGAACAGGGCTTGTCCTTTCTCAAGAACATAAGCTCTATTTTCTCCAACTCTAAGACCCCGTTCCCAGCTGATGTCACTAGTAATCCCAGGAATTTTTCGAGCAAATTCAATGATCAGCTATCCAATTTTGCTGAGGATCTCTTGAAGAACGATGGTAATTCATTTATTGAGATGATGGAATCTCTTTCTGAATCGAGAACTGCGAGAGAAGATTTGCTCAAAGATCCTACCAAGAAGGATGCCCAGGCTTGGGTGGACGAGGACGACAACAATGACAGTAAAAGACCAGACGCCAGTACCGTGAAACAACCGTCTCAAGAATACGAATATTATGAAGAGAGTGAAGAAGATGAAGAAGAGCTCAGTGAAGAAGATGAAGACGACGCCGATGATAATGGCTTGAATGAAGATGACGATCTCGTTCAAGATGGTCACCATGACGACAGTGCTAGTGATACCGAATCAGAGATCTCTGAAGAAGAAAAGATGCAAGAAATTCGTCGTTTATTCCTCATTCAAGTGATTAAACTCTTCCAAGAGAGATTGAAAAGTGCTTACAAGGAGAAGTTATCTGAAGACAGAACCCAGAAGTTGATTGAAGAACTTGAAGCTGAAGAGAATGCCAAAAAGGAAAGAGAGCTTAAGAAGTTGAAACAGAAGGAGAAGGCTAAAGAGAAGAAGAGATTGCAACAGTTGGCTAAAGAAGAAGAGAAAAAGAAGAAGGAAGAGGAGCAAAGAGCCAAGGAAGAGGAGTTGAAGCAGAAACAAGAAGCTCTAAAGGCTGACCAAAGACGTAGAAAGGAAGAGGCCAAATTGAAACGTGAAGAAGAGAAGAAGAAACGTATTGAAGAGTTGAAGAGAAAGGAAGAAGAACACAAGAAGAAGGTTGAAGCTCAGCAGAAGAAGGAAGAAGAAGCCAAGAAATTAAAGGAAGAAAGAAAGAAGAAGGCAGAAGAGGAACGCAAGAAGAAGGAAGAAGAAAAGAGGCAGAAGGAGTTATTGAAGAAACAGAAAGAAGAGGAACGTGAAAGGTTGAAATTGGAGGCTGAGGAGAATGAACGTTTGGAAAAGGAACAACAAGAATTACAGGAATTGCAGGAGCTGCAAAATCAATTGGAGCTTGAAAGTGCACAACTTCCAGCTGAACTCGCTGAGGAAATCAACGCTTCTCCCGATAGCTTCTCGCCTACAAAGAATCATTTGTTGGAGCAATTGTATCAAGCTAGGCCCAGCAGTGTTTCTGGACCCACGACCATTTCTCCACCTATTCAATTCACTCCAGAAGCCGTACCTCCGGTTGCTGCTGTTCTGTCTGTTGTACCATCTGTAGTTCCTATTTCTCCTGCTTTATCTGGTGCTATCTTGAATGGTACCGGCTCTCCTAATAGCAGAAATGCGATGTTGTATGGGTCTTCCGCTCAAGCACAACTTCCAAATGGTCTCAATTCTTCGACTTCTAACATGTCCCCATGGTCAAGCAAATCCAGATTGAACTCTACTTCTGGAGCTTCGTTGCAACTGAACCTATTCCAGCCTCAACTACTGGCTAGCGGATTCAGCCCCTTCAATGATTTCTCCACTCCAGCAACAAGTGCTGGAATTGGTAGTGTAAATGTCAATGCACCATTAGCCTCTACTGCTGTAGAGCCTTTGGCTGGTGCAAATAATGGTGGTGTTTGGAACCCTTCAACTACTTCTTCGCGTAACAACTCAATTTGGAGCAACACTCCTAATCTCAACAATGCTTCCATTTGGGGAAATACTCTCCCCAGTTTGGCTGGAGGAGCTGGTGCTGGAGCTTCTACTCCAAGTGCTGCTCATACTCTTCCTAATTCAGCTCCATTGGCTTCAGACAATGAGTTGATCCAAGTCGCTGCCTACAACACTTTCCAGATGTTGCAGAACTCAAACCAACTCGAATTTGGGGCTGCTCCTTTGATGAAATTGTTTCTGGGTGTCAAGCTCTTGTTGGGCAATAACGCTTTGACCATTAACCAATTATTGAGTAGCTGTGATTCTACCAGCGTATACCATTTTGAGTTTGTGTACGATGATTTTGGAACGGTTACACATGTCAAAGTCAACTTCAACAACGGCGGTTTGGCGCAGAGCTTGCAATCCCAGGCAGCTCCTACCTTGCTCAACAATACATTGGCTACTTCGGCTGCTGGATTAAGAAGTTCTCCTCCTCCAGGCTTGGGCACTAAGGCATCAACAGGTTCCGTACCTTTAAGTCAGTTCAGGTTCAATATCAACGATGCCAATTCGCCTCTCTTGTCCAATCTAGGCGACTGGAGCAGTGGGAATAACTCCACCAACGCAAATGGCAATAGCTCCAATGGAGGCAGCAGGGGCTTGTGGAATTGATGGTTCGTATTGGACAGATTAGTTATCTCTATGTATGATTCGTAATATATTCTGATGGTAAGATAAGAAGCTACTGCTATAAAACTACTGGTGCTAATAGCACTCTACTGTTACGCTACATTCCTAGCTGCGCCAATGGTGCTATGACAGTACTGGTGCAATTAACCAGTGCCTAATAATAGAAATTATACTTCTACCAATCAGTACTACGACACTGCGGCATTCTGTGTCTCCGTGCTGGCAATTATGGCACGACTTGTAGCACCACTTGCTGGTGCCGACAATAAAGAGCTATTGCCGAGATTTGCGCTAGTGTGGATATTTCTGGTCTTTTCATGACTGTGAGGCTGGGCTTGAGCCGCACGGACCTAACCGAAATAGAACGATCTGTTCTACTAGAGAGGCTTCAGATCTGGTAGAACTGTGGACCAATACGAAACTCTTTCAGAATGCGGTCATTGGCAATTGGAGTACACATAAGTTGGCGGAGCAGCGGGTATGTGAGCTGGTGGGTGGGACACAATCAAACTTTCTCTGGAGTATGGAGACGTTCTGGAGCTTCCGTGGAATTTCAACTGGCGTGGGGCAGTGTAAGCGAAAAAAATTTTGTGATTCTCGCTATTGTCACGGAATCTAAGGAGGAGGATCAGCGACAATAATGGTGGAATGTCCCAATGGAGTGAGCCAAATGAAGGGGAGGAAGTACGAACGGAGTCGTATAGGGACAAGAATCTCGTAGCAATTGAGTAATTGGGCGAGGCTTAGTGGGCGATCGTTAGCACCTGCTGGTTTTCTAAAGTAACAGTGGAGAATCCATGGTGATATTTTATGTAACCTTCGTTTATGTCACCGCTGACATTGAAAAGTCGAAATGTGTCAAGCTGGAAATGTCACGACTTTCACCTTCAAGGCTGTATAAATAGTTGGATTTATAGCTGGAAACGGGGGTATAAATACATGCATAAATAGACGCAGTTGTTTTGAGACTGCTATATATATTCAATTGGGTTTCCTTTACGCAATTCCTTCTTTCTTCCGGTAGTTGAGCCTCTTCTCATAGATTTTCCGTGAACCCTCTGGCATTGTTCCGGTCCATTTTTCCATACTAGCATTTCGCAATTAGTCTGTACCTTACGCAGGTGACGAAAAGACATCACCAAAACATTGCAGTTCTATTCTTAGACACAATCTTGCTTGCATATCCAACGGCCCATATAAATACGTCTGCAATCCGCCTAGCCAGAAGCAGACCATACCCAGGAGCCAGAGCTAGAGAAGAAACGGCGCTGAGTTCTTTGTAGAGAAGTGCACACTGAGAGTAGAAGTCATCGCATAAAACTCGGCGTATTTCAGTTCAGATTCTTCAGACTCAGATTAACGAGCGTCGCAGATCTCACACCACCAGCACTGTTAACGGCATACCCATCTCAACAAGGGCATTAGTTGGGCATCGCTAACCAAACAATCTATAATTTCACTAGCTACTCATACAAAATCCACTTCCTGAGATTCGCATTCTCAGTTGACAGTTCAAATTCATTTTTCACTATTAGTTGACTAAGATTCTCAGTACCTTTCTCTAAATATCCCACTCATGATTGAAGCCATCAAGCGAAAACTAGTCATAGTCGGCGACGGAGCCTGTGGGAAAACGTCGCTTTTGTATGTTTTCACTTTGGGGGAGTTTCCCACCGAATACCATCCCACAGTATTTGAGAATTACGTGACAGACTGTCGAATAGACGGAAAGGCAGTGCAACTAGCACTCTGGGACACAGCAGGCCAGGAAGAATACGAACGACTCCGACCTCTCAGCTACTTCAATTCACATGTCATATTGATTGGCTTTGCCTTAGACACACCTGACTCGTTGGACAACGCCAGGACAAAGTGGATCGATGAAGTCAAGCAATATTGTCCAGATACTCCATATTTATTAATTGGGCTCAAGAAAGACTTGAGGAAAACAAAAGACAGAAAAAAGTTTGTGCAACCAGAACAGGGAGAAGAAGCTGCCCGAGAGATCAATGCCAAAACTTATCTCGAAAGCTCAGCATTAACTGGCGAAGGCGTGGATGCAATCTTTGAATTTGCGACTAGAACAAGCTTGTTGGTTCAGGAAAAGTCAAAAGACAAATGTTGTACTATATTGTGAACCCCTGGATGGGCTAATAGATCAATTAGATACGAAAAACTCTGCATTAATATCATGGGCGGTGTGATCACCTTGGTTAGAATAAATTATTGTAGGCTAATGTAAAAATATAGGTAGATTCAAACGACCTCGGTGAGGGTCGAACTCACGATCTTAAGATTAACAGTCTTACGCCTTAGCCAACTTGGCCACGAAGTCATTTCCGGTCCAAAACAGTCACGAGACCAAACCGGTTCTGTTTGGACACGTGACATTTGGCACATGCCTTAACGTCCTTGGAATAATGTCCAAGAGCCAGAGAACCAGGTCTTTATGGCAAGCTCTGCATGAAGAGAGTTCTGTTGATGGTTGGCATGTTGTTCTGCCAAGGATAATCGCTATTCACAAGGTTTTAAACTTTTCAAATGTGAATTTTTCTGAATCAGCAATCGTGACGTAAGTCATGTTATAAATTGAGCGAAGGAACAGAGTTTTATCACGAGATCACGGGCCACTACAGAATCGTTCGATTCCAGCAGTATTCGTATCCCTGTCTCATGATCTGCATTCTCCATCATTTCCTTCTGTGTTGAAGACGATAAGAGAATAACGATCCGGGGCCGTTGGCCTGTATGTGGCGGTGAAATTCGGTTGATAGCCGACCCAATTGACCGAGAGAGATGTCTGGGCCAAACGGCTCCATTCGGTCAGGACAGATAGGAGGGATTTCTACATGAAAAGAAGGAACGTGGAGCAGAGACGAAGAAGAGAATGAGATCCGTGGAGTCGTATACTGTGAAATACGGGACAACCGAATAGACTCTGTAGATATTTAGGGTTTTCTCAGACTCATATATACAGCCCTCAGCAGGATCTCATTAGCAGAGAGGCTCAGGAGAAGCCCCCGCTCAGCGAACTGAGATGTGACAAGATGGAGCTGGACTCTGTCTCTATACAATGTGGCTGCTGGGTTTCTATTTTTCCGCAGTAGGTTCACAGTCCCGAAATCAGTTCTTGTTCTCCCCCTTGAGCCGTTATCTATTCGGCGTATGGCTCCCTTCTCCGGCTTGGCGCAGTGCAGTTAAATTACGTGCAGATGCCACAGGATATCGAATTATGTGAAGGAAATTGATGAAGGAGAAGCCTCTGGGAGGGAGACGGGAATGATGGAAAGGAGCAGAAAAGGCACCAGAACAGAATTGAAAAGCTGGCCGGAACGACCCAGAGCAGGCGAAGTGGAGCAGCATTACCAGAATTGTAGAACCAAATAGAAATGGCGGAAACTCCAGATCAGACCGAGAGTAGTCTGAGCCCGAGTGTGACTGTGTAGAGGAGTTTGTCATTTGGGGCCAATGCACATACTACATTTCCTAAGGTGTTTTCCTGGCCCCTCCTTCTTTAAGCCTTGCTATTTTTTTAACAGTTTTCTTTTGTTCGGATCTGTTGGATTGTATTCCAAGAGTTTGGATCCACTTCATTTGTCTTGATCTCGGTGTATCTGGTTCTTTTGCAACTGTAAACCTCTGAACCACGTGTTAAGCATCTCGTCGGACCACACTACTAGATTCCACATTCACACTTTCATATTGCCATACTGCCATATCGTCATACTATCATATACCGAATCAAACCATCGTATATCTAATATTTCTGTCCTCAACCAAGGAGAACCACGAAACTCCACTTATACAACTATAGACCATATCTAACTATTGGTTGCACCACAGCGAACTTCATAGTTAATTGACATACTCTATCTATGTCTTCCTCTCCGACTCCTACAGCAGTGCCGGTGTCTCCACCGTCACAGCTAGACACAGACTCGCTTGATCTAGACGACTGGGAACGCCCTCGCGATGTACCGAATGCCTCGGGCTCTTCCTTCTTTGCCAGAACCAAGTCGTTCTTCGTAGATACCGTCTACCACTCGTACATTATGCCTAATACGGGCATCTCACTTCTCATCCTTTCGCAGTTCTTCAACTCGATCATGGTGACTACTTGTAAATTGCTAGTAACAGACAAGGACTTCAACACTCCTATCCACCCACTCCAGATCTTGTTTGTTCGTATGTTCATCACCTATTTCTGCTGCTTGCTCTATATGCTTCTAACTCGGTCTGTTCCCGACGCTCCCTTTGGTCCTCGTAACTTGCGCTGGTTGCTAGCTCTTCGGGGCTTCGTAGGTTTTTTCGGGGTCTTTGGCTTGTACTTCTCTTTGCAGTACTTGAGTCTTTCAGACGCCGTAGCCATCACCTTCTTGATCCCCATGGTCACAGGCTTCTTGGCCTGGGTCATCTTGCACGAGCGGTACTCGGTGATTGAAGGAGTCTGTTCCATCGTCTCTTTGGGCGGAGTTATTTTGATTGCCAAACCACACTTTATCTTTGGAGCTCAGTCAGACAGTGAAACGTCTTCGGTAGACGAAGCAGTTGAAAGTTCATCTACTGAAAAGCGTCTTTTAGCTACGGGTGTTGGGCTTGTGGGTGTTTGTGGGGCTTCAACTGTTTACATTGTCTTAAGAAAGATCGGAAAAGCTGCTCATCCACTTTTGTCTGTTAGCTATTTCGCTCTTACCTGTTGTGTAATCACCTTTGTGTCGATCTTGGTAATCCCATCGTTGCACTTTGTATTACCCAGCAATAGGTACCAATGGGTTCTCTTCTGTTTGATTGGCTTCTCTGGTTTCTTCATGCAGTTTTCGTTAACTGCTGGAATCCAGCGTGTCAGAGCTGCCAAGGCTTCTCTCATGAGTTATACCAATATGGTTTTTGCGCTCATCTGGGATTTGACTATCTGGGGCCATTTCCCGGGTCTCTTAAGTGTTTTGGGTATCGTCTTGATTATTGGCAATGCTGTCATCATCATCAAGTACAAGCCCGGTGACGACGAAGCAGGCTCTTCTCGTAGTCATGCCAACGATATCGAAAACAGAGGTAAGTACACTCCTGTCACAGAAGAAGAAGCTATTTCTCTACAAGAGTTCATTATTGACGACGACGAGGAGTCAGATAACGACAAAGACTCCAAAACCAGCGACAGGGAGTTCACTATGGAAGGAAGCAAAGACTCGTTGAGCCCGTCGATGGAACAGTCTTCTTCAAAAGAATCTCAGCCTGCGTTGGAGCCTGAGACCAAATAGACATAGACCAGTCTAAAGTGCATTTTTTAGTTCTTCGACTATTTCCTCATATAATTTGTCAGTTAGGTTTAAATTGATAGCGATAATATACACTAGATAATACAATTAACTATAAGATACCATGTAACATTAATCATTATGACAATTCGTAAATACAAGATCCCGCCCAACAATAAACTTTAATAGCAAACATAATTTCATTCGTGCCAACATTATTCAATAGCCATAATTCATTGCTGTGTCATATGTCATCCAACCAGTCCAACTCCTTCTTTACCTGATTGAGCTGAATCAAGTTTCCATTGACCTTCAAATCGATATCGTTGATCAATGAATCCGTAGATTTTGTAAGCGAGTTCAAGTTTGCAATCAACTTACGCAGATTATTGAGATTGATATCTATATACTCCAATTTGAGGAAATCGTTGGAGTTTGGATTGGAAGGTAGAGTTCTGACTTGACTGACCCATTTCGTAGTTGAAGCCAATGACGTTGCTGGTTTGGGTCGCGTAACTTCTGATCGGCTCTGGCCACTCTGGGATTTTCTTTGATGAGTGTTACTATTGCCACTTCTTCCGTTCAAAGCATGGGACATTCGTATGTGGTGTAGAGAAAGAAGTCTGTGAGGGATCTGGAAATTTCTATATATTTCAATTTAGTTCGTGCGACAGTATTCTCTGCGATAAGACGGAAGATTACCATAGAAATTGGCACTCTATTATATAAAATCATTATGATTATATTGACAAGTAAATAGTCATATCTACTTATCTGTCTGGATCTTCCTTCTAATCTAAGAATTACATTAACATTTGGTTCAGTAGTTGGTACTTTTAATTCTTCATTTCCCATAGTTAAGAACTGTGGGAATGACTGCGAAAAGTTGAACCTCTTCATTGCTACCACATATCCAAATCAGTTGTTATTTCTTAAACTTATTTTAGTACATATTTTGTAGTCTACCATTCTAGTCTACATTTCCTATTTGCCAATCTCTAGTTTTCTAATACTCATTAGTGTTTAAACTCCTAGATCATACCATACACGAGTCTGTCGTGCTTGAAGCTCTTCCTCTCATCGAAAGGAAGATCCTTGTCGTCGATGCTTTCTGGGTCTACTTCCCAGTTGTTATCAAGTTCGCTTATCAACTTGGAAATTGGGCCAGGGTACCATCTTCCACCGTTGATAGTGAACCAGCCTAAATGGCCCCCGGTGGTAGTGGTGATTAAGGTGGTGTATGGGTTCATGCTGACTTCACTGATAGGTAACGTTCTGTTTCCAGTGATTGGGTCATCCTTAGAGCTGAGAATCACTACAGGCACACGCACATTGTGCAATCTCTGAACTGGTGAAGCGTGTCTGTAGTAAGCTTCAGCGGTGTTCAAACCAAACATCCTGGAAGTGAAGTAGTGGTCAAATTCCTTCAACTTGGTCACAGAGTATTTGTCTGGGTTTTCCCTGAAGTCCGAGATGATGGGATCATCCTTCAAGTTTTCGTCATGAGCATCCAATAATTTCAATAAACTCTGACACATTGTAGGTGAATACACATTATAGCCAATAATGCTGTCACGGAGATGTCTGGAACTGTCCGGGAAATCCCATGGGGTTCCTACGATGGTGGCGCCCTTGATATTGTGGTAAACAGTTGAAGCTTCCTGGCCCAAGTAGTTTGCGAGAATGGCACCTCCAAGGGAAAACCCTATGAGGAAAATACGCTTGTTCGGCCACTTGCGCTTTATATGCTCGTTGATGAGGTAGCGCAAGTCGTTGGTCCAGATACCGTTATACAACTGGGGAGACGTGATCGTATGGTTGGCACAACCACGGGAATTTAGAACCATGGCATCGAAATTGTATGGTTCCTCGGAGATAGTTCCCAAAATTGCACGTATGTAAGACTCGTACGAACCTCCAGAAAGTCCATGTAAGGCAATCAAGAGAGGCTTGGAGTTGTCAGCCAAGAGCTCTTGCTCCTTAGACGGGTCGAGGTACTCGGTCCGAGGTGGTAAATCGCGGATCTGGTGAGCCGGTTTGTACTGCTCATGGTTCACATCGGGAAATAAACTCAGAGGTTGAACATAGTCCAAAGCTATAGTAGACGTGCCTTCCCATCTATCGTAGTGAATGTCATCTCCATCAACATTATATGTCTTGTTTTCAACATTTAGGATGACCCGCTTGTAATGGATCTGGTCAACATGTTCAAACTTGTTGAGCGCAGTATAGGCCGTTTGTGTGTGGCCTGAAGAAAGTAACGGGTTGATGTAGAACGACGAGTCTTGAGCCAACTCTGGCACTTTGGATTTGATGATATCCGGAAGAGTCAGCAGGGAGTCACCGTTTTTAGATCTGAATTTGATAGGCTTGATCGGGACATAGTTGTCAACCTTGGAACGTATCCAGCCCAACCCAAATACCATTTTCGACAAAGTTGGAGCTTTATCGAGAGATATGAAATTGAAAATTTATTGGAGATTTTAGAACCCAAATAACCTCGGCAGTTTATAGATCACGTGATCGGCTGCGAAATTTTTACTTGCCGAGAAGACCTTAGCAGAGTGAAAATGGTTCACCGAAGCGAGGTTTGGGTATGTCAGTTGTATCTGAGAGGAAGAGTATCTTGATCTGTAGATGCTTCATACACAAATGCTTGTCTAATTAAATGTATTGTAAAAGTTGTGTTCGTTACTTGGAATGTCTTGAGAAAAGCTTTCCAGAGTCTATTCGAGAACAGGCAGAGTATGTCCATATGGCAACCTGGACCTATCAACTCATTTTAGACAAATCCTAGAGAGGACAATGAATGCTGAATGAAAAAGAATGTCCATTGATTTGTTTTGATCCGCACAAAGTGTTTTCGCTCTGCAACCGTTGTGATTACAGCCATGCCATTAGTGATATATGATTGTCTTGCAAGAAATCTTGCTCGGTTAAAGCGGCTGCAACCTCTGAGTATGGGGTAATCATATTCCGTTATAAACGTCTGGCTCTGTTGAATGCTTATTTCTTCTTGATGCAAGGTAGCGACCTCTTTCCAGTAAGCCACTCTCCACAGAGGAGTTAACTAGATAGCTCCAGATGATAGATGGCTTCGATATTCACATTTCTACTCTACTATCTTTCGAAAAAGAAGATGAATACGAACCACAGGCACTACACACGTTTATTGTAAATAGCATACTTCCACCATCATGTTTCGCAACCAAAAGTATGTTTCAATTTAAGCCATGTTCGGTAGTGATTCGCGAAATCGGTTGCTACACGGCTAAAGTGAAGATAGCTACAGTAGAACGGATAAGGATAAATGGAGCCGTGCATCAACTAGAAATAGTATGAAGGGGAGTTGATTCGTCCTGTGAAAGTTAAATCCTGAACTATAAAATCGGGGCAGTTTACTTCAGAGAAAGAAGAAGTTTATATCCCACAAGTGAAAATCACTTAAAATTACTCTTAAACATGTTTGTCTTGATTACTTTATCACTACTTTTTCTTAGAATTGTTAGTACTACCGAGACTGATCACACAGTAACTATTGATTTCTTGAGAAACACCATCGATGACCCGGTGACATACCCGTACTATATGACCAATACACGCGCCAACACTACTACGAAGAAATATGAAAGTGGCCTACCTATTCGTAATTATGAAATTGTCATGCATGAAGAGACTGGGCTGTACCAAATATCAAGAGACGGCACCTGGGGTCTTTACGACATACACCTAAATCGTATTGCTATTGTCTCTGAAGAATTTGCTTCAATCCTCGACACATCACTTGCAGATCAAGGTATCATAATTGATCAAGAAAGGCTGATTGAGAATCTTAAGATTCAGGCACCGCAAGAACTATTTTCGCTTGAGAAACCGTCAGCTGAAGAATACAGATCTATCTTTTTACAGTATTTAGATGACCTTGAAACTTCTCTACAAGAGGATGGGTTCTAATTGGTCCTGCTAGTGTAAAGGAATGGTACAATGGTTTTTCATTGTATGGCACATACTCGGAATCGAGTCATCTTTCCACGAGTTCTAAAGGTGTCGCTTCTTCACCTCTACGATAGTGAATTAACAAAATTAGACATGTAAAACGGACAACTCGGCCTGGGAAAGATAAAACCTCACGTACAAGAAGAAATAAAATTACCCCAGAGAAAGAACAAAGATTTTATATATGGTTTTTGGAAGCTATCAGTAGAATAAATGTTTATAATAGACTGCATATAGTCCCGTCTTCGATAATAGCCGAGTAGCGCATGTAAGCCGTCTCGGGTATTCTTAAATGTCCTAGAAATCGTCTTGGAAAAGTCACCATCAAGCTGAAAAGTAGAAACTTCACCTCTAACCAAATTGCTTATCATTTCCAGGACTCCAATTACCAATAATTACGTTCTTTCCATAAAATTCAGACTCTCTTAAACTGCTGAACTAAGTGTACGGCATATAAGCGTCTCGTTATCTTCCATTTAGTGCTGTAGTACGATAGCCAGATCTTTACCGCTTTTTCCAGAGAGACCAAACCACCATAATCTAACAGCTCAGTAGCATTGCCGACAGTAGTAAATCCTGCTCGAACCATACAATAAGCTCAATTGGGCATCTATCTCTACTTTCATTCACTATGATTCGCTGCTATCGCTTATATGCACGCCATCCATTCCCGGTCTTGCTTCCTGTTCCGACCTAATCCAGCCTGAACCCATCCGTTTCAGTCATACCCTGCCTGCAGACAGTGCTTTGCCACATCCCCTCCAGATTTGCAAGTTGAGCTGAATGAATTCATCTTTTCTTATACGACTTCTTTGTCTTTTGGCTTCTTTCCTTACGTCTTTTCTCTTGTTGTTCCAATCCAGAAGACTTCTGAATTGTGTTGAAGCATCCTTTGTTATCATTGTTGGTTTACACAGATTAGAGCAATATCAATAGTGCCATAGCCTCAGTCTCGTTTTTGCCCCCACACTATTATCCACTAGACTTAATCTGCTAATCTAGAAGAGTATTCTGCCATTGCATCCAGCCATTGCAGTCATTCCGGACACTCTTATAGTGCTTATAATCATCTAATTCTGCCATACTCCTGGTTTATCATATTGTTAGTCTTTTAGATTCTTCTCAAACTCCACTACTTTCAAAAGTCTCATTTCTAAAATGCACTTCTCGTTATCGTTACTCACCACCATCGCTACTGCTTTGCTTGCTCTTCCTGTTGATGCCGGAAAGCACTCTGCCAAGTTGAAGAAGGTTCCTACTGAAGAAACCCTTGACGCCAACACCTTCAGAGAATACACCGACGCCCTCTCCAACAAGTACATGAACATGTTCAACGCTGCTGCTGGTAACCCGGTCGTTCCTAACGTTATGGGTATGGCCAACCAGGCTCAAGTACCATTTGTTAACCCAGAAGGTAAAAAGGGTGCCCATGAAGCTCCATTGACAAACTACTTGAACGCTCAGTACTTTACTGAAATCCTGTTGGGTACTCCAGCTCAGCAGTTCAAAGTCATTTTGGATACTGGGTCTTCCAACTTGTGGGTTCCATCACAGGAATGCTCGTCTTTGGCATGTTTCTTGCATACCAAATACGACCACGACTCGTCGTCCACTTACAAGGCTAATGGCTCCGAATTCTCTATCCAATACGGTAGTGGAGCTATGGAAGGTTACGTCTCCCAAGATACTTTGGCTATTGGTGACTTAGTGATTCCAAAGCAAGACTTTGCTGAAGCCACTTCTGAACCAGGTTTGGCTTTTGCTTTCGGTAAGTTCGATGGTATCTTAGGTTTGGCTTATAATACTATCTCCGTCAACAAGATTGTGCCTCCAGTCTACAACGCTCTTGCACAGGGTTTGTTGGATGAGCCACAATTCGCCTTCTACTTGGGTGACACCAAAAAGGACGAAAATGACGGTGGTTTGGCCACCTTTGGAGGTTACGACGAATCCGCTTTCACTGGTAAGATCACATGGTTACCTGTCAGAAGAAAGGCTTACTGGGAAGTTTCCTTTGAAGGTATCGGCTTAGGTGACGAATATGCCGAGTTGGACAACACCGGTGCTGCTATCGATACCGGTACTTCGTTGATCACCTTGCCATCTTCTTTGGCCGAAATCATTAACGCTAAGATCGGCGCTACCAAGTCTTGGTCCGGACAGTACCAGATTGATTGTGAGAAGCAGGACACTTTGCCTGACTTGACATTGAACTTTGCTGGGTACAACTTCACCTTGACCGCCCACGACTACATCTTGGAAGTTGGTGGTTCATGTATCTCTGTATTCACTCCAATGGACTTCCCTAAGCCAATTGGTGACTTGGCCATCATTGGTGATGCTTTCTTGAGAAGATACTATTCCATCTACGACTTGAAAAAGGACGCTGTTGGATTGGCTACCTCGAAGTAAGTTTTTAACTACGTAACGGCCATTGGGCTACATAATTCTTAAAATTGCTTCTTTCTGATCTATTGTTTGTTTTGCTTATCTTGTTGTTTTGTTCTGGTTTGCGATTCCACTCCAGTATTCTCTTATGTATGCTGAAACAAAATAATTTACAATTATATGCATAAAACTATCTTGAACAAAGTTGCTGTTCTTAGTACTATATCAGATACTATAACGATGTTATAATCTTATAATCTCCATGTTTTTATGCCAATTGTCTTCCCTTTCTAAGATACTTTGTCTTATCAGTCACATGACCTTATGCTCCTCTGCCGCAATCTCCCAAAAATGGCTGGCTAAACTGTTTTAGCTGCGAAAAAAAAGCCAGCCATTTTTTAGTGCGTGATACAAAGGCTTTCATGATTTAGTGCCTCCATTAGTAGTCTAACAAAGGCAGCTAGTCACCAATTCTCCAAGAGTACGCTGTATTGCATTGATATCTCAGGATATTTTCCACCTCTCTTTTTCACATTCCAGATCGAAATTTGGGCTTTTATATTCTGATTCATCAATAAAATCATCCCTGATCCCTCTCTATGACAAAATCAGTTTCTCTGAATTGCAGCGAAAAAGAGTATTTGAAGCTCGAGAAAATTGTATCCGACTCTGACCTCAGTGAAGGAATGTCCGAACTGAAGGCAGCTTTCAGTACAGCTAAAATGTCTTCAACCGACCCTGATTTCAACTGGCTCGAGGTGCAAACAGCCTCCTCCAACTCTGTTCCCACTTCTTTCCACTATCAATATTTAAATGATCTCAATAATTCAATGGATACATTCAGTATGTTCAACAGATTGTCAGGAAATAACACCTTGCCTACTTTTGCCAACACATCCCATCTCAGTCCTTCCCCAAAGAAATCCACACGAAATGGAACCTTTTTGCTGGACAATTCCTCTGACAAAAATGTCAAGGGTGACTCTTCTCCAGGAGCAAACAGCAACGAATTTGGAACTATAAAAGATCATGATAGCATTGTAACGCCACAAAGGAGCAGTGGTTTCATTTCTGGTAGAAATGAACCTAGTTTCAACCAAGTTCCACAAAGATTTTCCCTGTTCATATTGGATCAACAGATGTCACAATCGAAACTGTTACTCGATAGCTTCTCTGTAATATCTCCATCTGAAAACAGTGAAGACGATCTTTTAGGAAGAAAATTCTCTAGCTCAAAGAAGAACCGAACCTTAGGATCCAAAACCAGAACCCGCCCAGCCAATGCATTCCGCAACTCCTTGGATTTATCCAGAGAGTTCTCGGACTATGCTGGATCACATGCTGGCACTATCTTTTCTACCAGGGCCGAACTGCAAATTCTATTGCAAGGACCCCAAGTTCCACTTCAACCTAGAAGCAGATTCAGTGGATTCAGAAAACTAAGAAATCTGAAAAAGTACAAGGTTAAAGTGGAACCTCAAGCTACTTTGATGAGAAGCAATGCCATCAAGGATCCAGAAGGAAGTATTTTTTACAGAATGAAAATCAGACTCAAGAAATGGTTGAGCAAGATAAAAAATCTCAAATTTCACAATTTCATTGCTTCTTCAAAGAGGACAGGTAGCATAAGGCGGAGCAATACTTTAGGACGTTCTAATACATTGATCCGTTCCAGCACTTTGAACAGATCGAAATCCAAGGCACTCAGGAGAAAGTATAGAGATCATCCAAATAATAGGCAAGTACAAAGGGCATTGAGCATGCAAAGACCGAAAATATCTGTGCCTCTAAACAACCCAAATTTGGGACAAAGACCTGTTCAAACAGTATTGGGTTTGGATGATGAGCTCAAGTTCCAAGCTGGTGCCCCAGAGGACAATATCAATATTTCCTTTAGAAAGGAGTCAGAAGGAAAGATGAATCACCTAGCCCTGTACATCAATGAGCAACAAAACCAATACTTCAAAGTATTGGATCCAAGAAGAAAATCTATAAACTACGGGAAACACCCACTGGGAAATGTTCCTACTAAACTTGACGAGATCATTCCAGAGTTCAGCGATAGCAAGTTGGAGGATGAGAAGAGTGATGTTGAAAGTGAAGCACCACCTCCACCACCTCATGTTCAGGGAATTGTTGCTCCGGCCATAGTAGATGACAATGCCGTTGCACTCGAAATTTGGAGAAGATATTTGGCTCACGTTCTTTCTAAGCGTATAATGCTTCGTCAAGAAATCAATATCTTCAGAAACCTTCTTGAAAACAAATCTATTAATTCCGAACCCGTTTTTGCAGCCGAAGAAGGTGTAGAACCAGAAACAGAAATCAGCGAAACAGAAAGTAGATTGCCTTTGGCATCAGAGGAGGCTTCATTCAAAGAGATTTCTTTGAGCGACATGGTCTCACAAACCAACACCAACTTGAGCAGCTCTTCTGAAGAAAGATCGGATACTCCAACCATCATAGCATCACAGGGTCGGGATTCTAATCCTAGTATGGAAGAAGAGGAATTCCACAACCAGTTGAACAGAAGATCTATCTTGGGTGAAATGCTCGAATATGAATCTGAAGGAGAGCTGGTCGCTTCATCCTCCGTTTATTCTTTGTCTTCTATTAGTGAATCTATAGCCTCAAGAAGTTTATCGAAACGATCTGCTAGCACCTATGGCAATCTGTCCGAACCACTCACCAGAACCTACGGTACCATAATCAGACGTCATACGTTGAAACCAGAATCTTCTGGTAGGGGACCTATGAGGCGATCGCATGGCATTCAACACAGTCTAACTGAGTTGAAGGTATAGAGCAATAGCCTTCTTCACAATTATAGGCTTAACTCACTAACGACTTGAAAGATAGATTTGTCTAGATTTACTACAAGGAGACTAGTTACATTTCCTTTCTATTAATGATAATAAATAGGTACATCTTAAAGGTGTTCATTATGTAGTGTTATAAACATATTTACAAGAGAGAAGTAGGTGCATTCACCAAGAAAAAAACCCAAACTAGATTATGTACAAATAAATAATTAGTCAGGGTCATGAATCATGATACAAGTTAAT
This sequence comes from Scheffersomyces stipitis CBS 6054, assembly GCF_000209165.1. NCBI lineage: Eukaryota > Fungi > Ascomycota > Pichiomycetes > Serinales > Debaryomycetaceae > Scheffersomyces > Scheffersomyces stipitis. The sequence goes on from NC_009046.1 coordinate 1,635,106, forward strand.
AATAGAAGAATTTTCATGTCACCACCCACTTGCTTAGTTCTTTGGTTCAGAAGAGTTTTCTGAAGAGGAATCGTTGTTCTTGTACAACTTTTCAAAGACCTTCAAGGACTCGTTTTGCAATTCCTCGGTCTTAGTCTTCAATTCAGCGGCATCAACTTCTTCACCGGCTTGAGCTTTGAGGACAATTTCTCTCAAAGCGGCAACCTGTTCTCTGACCTTGTCGGCATCAGCAGTTTCCAACTTGTCTTTGAATTCGTTCAAGGAGTTTTCGGTGTCGTTACACAATTGGTCGGCTCTGTTAGCGGATTCGATGGCTTCTCTTCTAGCCTTGTCGGATTCGGCAAACTTCTCGGCATCGTTGACCATCTTTTCGATTTCAGAGTCAGACAAACCGGAGGAACCAGCAACGGTAATGGAGGCGTCCTTGTTAGAGGCCTTGTCACGTGCAGAGACCTTGATGATACCATCAGTGTCAATGTCGAAGGTGACTTCGATCTGTGGAACACCCTTTGGAGCAGGTGGGATACCAGACAATGTGAAGTTACCAATCAACTTGTTGTCTCTGGTCAATTCTCTTTCACCCTGGAAAACTCTAATTTCGACCGAAGTTTGACCGGCCGAAGCAGTGGAGAAGATCTGCGACTTCTTGGCTGGAATGGTGGTGTTTCTAGAAATCAATCTGGCGAAAACACCTCCCATGGTCTCAATACCCAATGACAATGGGGTGACATCCAACAATACAACATCTGTCACTTCACCAGCCAAGATACCACCTTGAATGGCAGCACCCATAGCCACAGCTTCATCAGGGTTGACAGCCTTAGATGGCTCTCTACCAAAGATAGACTTCACGGTTTCAATGACCTTAGGCATTCTCGACATACCACCAACCAAGATGACTTCCGAAATGTCGGAAGTGGACAAACCGGCATCCTTCAAGGCCTTCTTACATGGATCAACAGTCTTCTTAACCAAAGGTTCAACCAAGGTCTCGAATTGGGATCTGGAGATCTTCTGGTTGATGTGCTTTGGACCTGAAGCATCAGCGGTGATGAAAGGCAAGTTAATTTCGGTCGAGACAGTCGAAGACAATTCGATCTTGGCCTTTTCGGCGGCTTCTCTGATTCTCTGGATAGCCATTCTGTCCTTTTCTAAGTCGATACCAGACTCCTTCTTGAAGTTGTCAACAATGTTTCTCACTACAGCAATGTCGAAATCTTCACCACCCAAGTGGGTGTCACCGTTGGTCGATTTGACTTCAAAAACACCAGCACCAATGTCCAAGATCGAGATATCGAAAGTACCACCACCCAAGTCAAAGACGGCGACAACTTGACCGTCGTTCTTTTCCAAACCGTAGGCCAAGGCAGCAGCAGTAGGTTCGTTGACGACTCTCATCACATTCAAACCGACAATCTTACCGGCATCTTTGGTAGCTTGTCTCTGGGCGTCGTTGAAATAAGCAGGACAGGTAACGACGGCGTTCTTGACTGGCTTACCGAGGTTTGCTTCAGCGGTTTCCTTCATCTTGTTCAAGATGAAACCACCAATTTGTTGTGGAGAGTATTTCTCGCCACGGGCTTCAATCCAGGCATCACCATTGTCGTGCTTGACAATTTTGTAAGGAACCTGATTCAAGTCTCTTTGCACTTCCTGGTCTTCGAAACGACGACCAATCAAACGCTTCGTGGCAAATAAAGTGTTCTCTGGGTTGACAACAGCTTGACGCTTTGCTGGGATACCAACCAATCTTTCGCCTTCCTTGGTGAAGGCAACGATGGAAGGAGTGGTTCTGCCACCTTCGGCGTTCTCAATGATCTTTGGAACCTTACCTTCCATGATGGCTACAGCAGAGTTGGTGGTACCCAAATCAATGCCGATAACGGGACCGGAAGGAGCAGCAGAAGAGTTGAAACGGACAGCAGCTGCTGGAGCACGTGCGGCAGCAGACTTGAACGAGTTTCTAGCGGCTAACATCGTTGTTGTTTGGAGTGAAACGGAGTTGTAGATGTTTCTGGATAAGAAGAAACCTGAAAAGATGAAAATCGATCGTCGATTTTTCAGTGGAATTTTATTGCTATATATGCGAAAATTTTGTAGATAGGTGGGGTTACCCGGCGCTATATATTGTGTCAGCGAAGATTCGAGAATGACCCGGTGCAGTCACGTGTATTTAGCAGAAGAAATACTGGGGAAGATTAGATGAGGTTGTAGAAGAAAGATGGATAAATGAAACTGCTCTCTAATTGGAAGAAAGGTATGTAAGTTCTGTAATTGTAATTCCTGTTGTTAGTTTGGTTATTCTCAATGAAGAGATGAGAGCATACTGGGCCAGTTAGTTGAGCTTGATGGCATTTCTCGCTCGGCTCCGAAAGTAGGTCAGTATGTTTTTTCGCAGTCGTTTTAGAGAGAGTCAAGAGATGGTTGATGAAGAGAGAGAGACGCTGACTAGTCAAGCAGACATAAGTTATTCAAGTAGTTAGCAAGAGCTTCTCAGTCTATTGAGTATAGAAGTAATTTATTGAGATCCAGAAATTGCCTTCTTCTTACTACTCTGCTTTGGTCACTCAAAATTCTCGCTGTTTCTGTATTCTCGCGGTAGTTTCTCTGACACAATTCTCTCGCTAAACATCCGCACTCATCCAGAATTCCTCGCTATTTTTTCCCACCTTTCTTGTTAATTTTCTCCCTAGCGCAACTCTCGCTAGCCCCTGCATCTCCTTATGGCCTGATAACCACCATTTGGAACTATAACCACTTCAATTCCTATCTTTCTATTGACTACTCTCCTGCTTCCATCCATATGCTCAGAAATAAAACCCAGAAGGAGCTTCTTCAGCTCTCGAGACACATCATCCAACCGCTTCTTCCCAGTTTTTACAAGGGCCAGGCGGGCAAAGTCACAGTAATTGGAGGATGTGAAGACTATACTGGAGCTCCATTTTTCGGTGCCCATTCGGCTGCTCTAGTAGGAGCAGACTTGTCTCACGTAATCTGTGAAAAGGTGGCTGCTCCAATAATCAAGCTGTACTCCCCGGATCTCATGGTACACCCATACTTGTACGACTTGAACAATCCGGAAATCAAGGTGGACCTTTCTAGTCAAGAAATCGACCAGTTGCTCAAGTTGGACTATGAGGATTTGCTTAAAAACAACTACCCATCACTCAATGCAATCATAGAGAACAAAGTGTTACCTAAAGTGTTGAAATTGCTAGACAGGACTGATATCGTGGTCGTGGGCCCAGGTTTTGGGCGGGATCCCCTTATGTTGAAGTCGCTTGCTCGTATCATAGAAGAAGTGAAGGTTCTCAACAAACACATCATCCTTGATGCTGATTCATTATTTCTAGTAAGCCTTAATCCAGCCTTAATTAAAAACTACCCCAAGGCCATACTTACCCCCAACGTAGTTGAATTCCAGAGATTGGCTCTGAAGTTCGGAATCCAGACTAAGATCTCCGAAACCGACTTTTCGGCATTGCTAGACGAAACAAGACGATTGTCGAAACTGCTAGGACGTGTTACTATCCTCAGAAAAGGTAAGCAGGAGCTTATAGTAAAGAACGACGACTATGTGGTCAACGACATTCAGGGCTCTAACAAAAGAGTAGGTGGTCAAGGCGATACTTTGACAGGAGCTCTTGCTACATTAGTCAACTGGTCCAATAACTACAGTGACGGATTATGGGATACGGATAAGAAAGTTTTAAATCGTGACGAAGCTAACCTCTTGGCTTGCTTCACAGCTTCGGCTCTTGTAAGATTCTCGGCTCATAAGGCTTTCAAAAAATACGGAAGGTCAATGCAAACGTCAAATGTCCATGAATTTTTGAAAGAAGCCTACGATGACTTATTCGAAGGCGAGAACTATTTGAAGTTGTAATGGGCTTATAGAGTATGAATATATGACATTGTGGATATAATATGATATTTCGCAGTAATTCTACATTTATACTATATTTATAGAATGTATGCGATTTGTGAAAAATTGTTCAAAACGACAACATAGATGATATATGAACGTGATAAAACTGAATACTAGTATTTCGACTTAGACTTTTTGTTATTAGTTTATAATTCTGATTTGCTTTTCCAATATTGAATTCAAATCTATATCTGCATGTGCCCCACATTTCGCAGCCAATGCTAACTAAGGAAGAGCATTTCAAACTTGTCACAATTTAGAAATTGATATATACACAAGTCTTGATTAGCCTCTTGAGTACTTTTATACCTCTTATTCAACAGTTCACCGCCTTGTTTTCACCAAAGGTTTTGATCTCTGGAGTCACTGTTGACTGCCCGGAAATAGCATATCTATATCATCACGTGAATACCAAAATTCCGGCCAGGAAGGTAGGCACATTATACCCTTCACGTTGTGATAAGAACACCTTTCAAAATCCTGAAACTTTCTGAATCAAGTCAGTATCTACAATAAAAGCAGGATATAGTATAATTCTCTAAATATCAATCCAATTATTTCTTCTTTTCCAGCATATATTAACTTAGTGTTCTCCACTCACGTGATATCCGATCTTCAGAGCCGAGGAAATACGAACGAAGTTGTCCAATTTCCCCATGAAAACTAGAATGATGAAGAATCAACTTATTCTTTCTCCCATTTCTAGAAAGTCAGTCGCAAGTACTACACCTTTTCAGAAGAAGCATCATTATCAAAATATATATAAGTTCTTGAATCATCAGAACACTATCGACGCATTTTTCCAGTAGATGACCGGGCTTTTGTCTTATCTTCATTATTCAGCAATTTGAATTTTTACAATCAAATTATTCCTAAATCAAGTACCATATTCCACCAAATAAAATGGACGCTTCTTCTTGTGGACCTTCCAGCGCTTTGGCAAACCTTTCCAAACACACTCAGCGTGACAACACTCTTCAGAACGAGTATGCAGCCAAAAATGCCCAACTCCGGACTGGCCCAGCCGGTTTTCGCCAGAATGGAAATGCTGTAGATGCCAGATTGAATGCTGAGTTCCACAACTTTCAAGGAAATGGATTAGGAGCCGAATTTCCAGCCTTTGCTGGAACCCCTTCTTTTCAGCAACAAGCTCAACACTTAAACCAGCAGCAGTTTCAGCCAAACAATGCTGGCTGGGTCCAGGACTTCTCGGGCTTGTCTATCAGTAACCAGCCACAGCAAGTAGGTCATCCTCAAAGTGACTGGCACCAGCAGTTTCTTCAACAACAGCAACATCACCATCAACAGCAGCAATTTGAGCAGCAGAATATTCAGCAGGGTCAGCAGTTTGCACCAAATTATGCCCTGAGTGCCTTTTCTATGAATATGAGAACCAATTTGTCTACGCCTTTATATGCCCAGCAGCAAGTTCAAACTGGCGCACTGCTTACGGAGCACCAGGAGATTCATAAAATGGAACAGGAGAAACAGCTTTTTGATTCCCATTTTGATCAACTTGAGAAGGAATTGAACCAACAGCTGCAGGAAAAGCCAGAAGTAGAGGTACAAGTAGACAAAGTTGAAAACGAGCAGTTTGCTGAGACAGCTAGACAAATCGAAAATTCCTTGCGACAATTCGACACTGCTGATGCTGCAACTAAAGCAAAGATAGAGAACTCAGACTTCTTGAAGTTGATGAGCTCCATTTCCAACAAACAAGTAGTATTGGATGGCGACAAATTGGTAGACTCTACAGGCCAGGATATTCGCGAAAATGTGAACGAACCTTTGCAACAAATCAGTAGACCTGACTATCATGATCCTATTCACGACATACCCGTTCCTGTGCGGCCGATCACGAGAAATCCGGCTCAGGCTGAAATACAGCAAGAAGCCAGACCAGAACAGATTAACAAATTACCGGATCCTTTATCCCATATGCAAGATGGACTGTTAGGCGACGTCTATGATGCCTTATCCGCAGCTAAAGTAGTCTCAGGTGGACAAGTCAAGACAGGAGACTGGGTGGATGAAGATGACGAGTGGCTTGATATGACTACTCCATCTATAAGCAGGCCAAAGAAGGCAAGCATCATGGCAGACCATTGGCAAGAAGTGTATGACGACTATAGAAATGACGATGATTTTCATTAGCCGGGACAATCGACTTAATTGTATGTATTATCGCATCAAGGGACTTCCGCACTAAAACAGGTATTTATTGGTATATCAGGGTGTTAATTAATATAACGTAGTAGAGTTAAGTAATAATGCGTAGTGCTGATAACTGAAATGGCAGAACATAATGTATTCTTTTTAGGTAATGGCAATACAAATTCAGTGGCAGAAGTCGAAAATCGCACCCTAAATTCAGATCAAGATTTAGAATCACACCTACTTTTAGTTGATTCTTCTTAAAGTTTAAGTTTCTTACTCAGCTGTTCTGCGAAAAATTTGCACCCAATTTTTCCGATCGTATTCTCAGGAACTCACGGATAAACCTTGACAAGCCTCCGTCAACCGATTCAACGGTGAAACAGGGTCGTGTTGTCTTGTGCCTATATCCAGTTTATCGATGTTGTAATCGTGCAGACAACAATGGGAACCTGCTCTGCTTTCCTGTGCAAGTGTATCTGGAATGTCTTGAGACGGCAGTTTACGTCATAGATGCAATCTGTATCTGGCCATCCCTAACTATCGTGGTAGACTTGCTATCTTTTTAGAGTGGTGTGTTTCCTATTTGCGATTACTGCTATCCACTGTGTAGTACCACTATTATTGCTGTAGATACTATTGTTGCAATATGCTGAGAGACGTATTATTGATACTGCTCGAACAAAATGCAACCAAATAAAGAAATATTTTAATATTTTATCGTAACAGATTTGATCTCAACCGTTTTAGATAAATCGTAAAGCTTACAATTTGCCTTACAATTCGCTGGCAAATCCGTTAGTATAGCATTGGAATCTTCCATAATTGCCACCACACCAGGTTCTGCATTTGACTGTAGCCTTCAGTCTCTTTGAAACAGGATTTGTTCTTCTTTCATGACCTGCCCCTCCTCCACTAACAGTATATCTGTTAGCCTTTCCCAAATTGTTGGGCCAGGCAAGATGGCAAAACCTCGAACTCCACGCCTTTACAAACAAGTCTTCTACATCTTCCAGCTCTACCACTACGATCTAGACCTACGGTACTACGACGTCTCGTTGCGTTCACATATCCACCCGAAAAACGCTAACAAAGACGCCTTCCTTGAAGTGACATCATCAAACAGTAACACCAAAAAAAAATTCAACATTTTTTAATAACGTCCGCCTGCACACAGCCCCAAATCTTGCTTTCGGACTTTTGGTCTGCCCGTTAACACTCTTTGCCTAGGTTACACAATCTACCCGTAGGTGGCAGAAACAGGGATCACCCGCCTATATAAGCTTGGGCGATCGCATAGCAACAGCAGTGTCTGTTTTTTTGCTTCTGTTTACAACTTGTTACACGTACTTAAGCCTACGGTTCATTTTTCACATCTCAATATTTCTATACCACTCTACCAGAGTTAATCCGAATTGGCTATTTTTCCGTGCATCGCATAGTCAATTTCTTCAACATATTAATTATACTAGATTCCACTAATTCTAGAGAAGCTCAACATGACCGCTACTACTATTCCTTACAACATCCCTTCGCGTTTCAGAATTGCAATTATCGGCTCCGGGAACTGGGGTACGGCCGTCGCCAAAATCGTATCTGAAAACACAGCTGAAAAATCGGATATCTTCGAGCCCATCGTTAAGATGTGGGTTTTTGAAGAAGATGTCCAGGGAAGAAAATTGACGGAAATCATAAACAATGACCACGAAAATGTCCGTTATTTGCCAGGAGTGCAATTGCCAGAAAACTTGGTAGCCGTCCCAGACATCGTCGACACAGTTAAAGATGCTGATTTGCTCATTTTCAACGTTCCACACCAGTTTTTGGGCAGAATCTGCAAGCAATTGATCGGCAAAGTTTCTCCATCTGTGAGAGCTATCTCGTGTTTGAAAGGTTTGGAAGTCAATTCCGACGGCTGCAAATTGTTGTCTCAAGTAGTCACAGACACTTTGGGAATCTACTGTGGTGTCTTGTCTGGAGCCAACATCGCCAATGAAGTTGCTAGACAAAGATGGTCCGAAACCTCAATCGCATATACAGCTCCAAAGGACTTCCGTGGTCCTGGACTCGACATTGACGATTTCGTCTTGAAACAAGCTTTCCACAGACCTTACTTCCACGTTAGAGTTATTGAAGATGTCATTGGTGCTTCTATAGCTGGTGCTCTCAAGAATGTCGTGGCCATTGCAGTGGGTCTCGTAGAAGGCGCTGGATGGGGTGACAATGCCAAGGCTGCTATCATGAGAATTGGTATCAAGGAAACTATCCGGTTTGCTTCTTACTACAAGAAGTTTGGCATCAGAGGCGCAGCTCCAGAGCCCACTACATTTACAGAAGAAAGTGCCGGTGTGGCCGATCTTATCACTACATGTTCCGGGGGTAGAAACGTCAAGGTCGCCAGATACATGGTCGAAAATGGTGTCGATGCCTGGGAAGCTGAAAAGATATTGTTGAACGGGCAGAGTTCACAAGGTATCTTGACTGCAAAGGAAGTGCACGAGCTCTTGGAGAACTTTGACTTGAAGGAGGAATTCCCCTTGTTCGAAGCAACTTATGCGGTAATTTACCAAAACCATTCTGTGGACGACTTCCCAGCATTGTTGGAGTGTTAATTCTCCATTTTTATAAATCCTACGGTTGCATATATATAGGGAAATAGCTTAATAGCCGGGTATAGTACATAATCTTATTTATAATTAGACTTTTTGAGGGATCCACATTTTTCTGGGTGCCAAACTCCAAAACCATTATATTATAGTGATGTGCATGACTTTTGAAGACTGCTCTCCCCACAATGAGGTGTTACTCGGCAATCCAACCAATCACACAACCTGTGCTCATTTATATTCATTGACACTTGTAACCATTTATTCACTATTTATTCTAGTTTTCTAAAGGGTGGCTGCGAAAAATGAGATTCTGCAGCAGAAAAAATACATTTTTATGAAAATTAATCAACCTAACAATTTTTTAGTTTTTCTATTGAAAAGATATTGTCTTAAAAGTCAAGAGTCCTATTCCTCTTCTTCTTGTTCTTCTACGTCTCTCTTAAAGAGGGTGATTCCACCGTTGTTGATTCCTTCGACATTGTTGGCATTGTAGTATTCGGAGCTAGTAGTCAAACCGTCATTGGAAAAGTTATCACCAATATCTGGACCACTATAGTAGTCTCCGTTCCAACAATACTTAGCAAAACACTTCTTACACTGTTCTGTTTGTTCAACACCCTGCCTTTCTTGTTCCCTTCTAATGATGGCACAGCCTACGCATGCTGGCCATTCAGGATCGATGGTTCCATTGAAACGAGTTTCGGTTTCAAACCCATTACGGATCATGCCTCTCTTCTCGTCTTCTGCGTATGTCAATCTGAAAGTTGATGTATTTGACCAGTAGGAGAAGGGCCTGTTGGCAATATAGATAACCAAAGGAATATCAAGGGGATTCAGAGATAAAGCGTTGAGGTTTCTGGCGTCACATCCAAAGAAAGTTGGCTTAGCTGTCAAGTTCAAGTTACGGAAGGTAGTAGAATCTGGAACGTATGGGAATGCCACTCCGCCTCCCTGAGATGAAAACTGTCTTTCGTAAGTTTCAACCAAAGATTGTCCACTGGGCCAGCCGCCAATATCTGCCCCATTATCATGAGCAAAAATCACATCAACTTGACGTTGTGGTTGAAGCAAAGGTTCCAATGGAACGTTCTGACCATCTTCACCTCCATCGACTAAGTAGAGAGTATTGCTGCCAATGATCCTTCCGACAACTGATCCTACTAAATTTCCTAAATTTCCAAGCAATCCTGAACCACCACTGCTATAAAATGGATTTGGTGCATAGTATGCAATATCAACATTAATAATGGAAGCAGGAAGAAGGAACAACTTGATCAATGACGAAAGGAAAGAAGGCAAACCCACAGTATCAATTTGCAATATGAAAGCGTTAAATAAAGACGATGACGTACCCATGACAAAACCAGCATTATCAAAACCGTTGACACATGTTCCAGTCATAGACTTTCCATTGTTGAGGTAGGAACCAATATATTGGGTCTGGACAAATTGGGAAAGACTTGGGTCCCAAGAACCCATTTCAAAAGGTGTGAATTCGAATATGGTGGAGTTGGCATCTATTATTTGAGTACCTGGTGCTCTACCATCAGCAACGAGAATTGGAAATGGCATTTGGTAGTTCTTTAAATTAGACAAACTGCTTATACTAGACCAGGTCAATCCAGCACCATTTTCAGGAGAGTTAGACAAAAGTTGATACGATAATGCTCTAGCCCATGGGTCTGTTACTGTCACTTTGTATCCAGCAAGTTGCTTTGCTTCCACTTCTGCACTAATAGAGGCGTAGTAAGCAGCAGCAGAGATGGGATCTAATCCGAAGTTGTTGAAAATGGACTTTTCCAAGTCCCAGAGTTTACCTTGGGCAAGTATATCATCCACTGAAACATAATCGTTCAGAGCAATCGATCCCACTAACCAACTCCCTCCAGACAATCCGGAAATGTAAGTTGAAGCTTGCAACAATCCTTTCAAACCCGAGTCGGAAGAAGCGGTTCTTTCGTCTAGGGCCGACAATTGACCAGCCCCAGCTAGCATTGCTCTATATCCACCTCCACTGAATGCCAAACCAATATTAATAGATCTGGAGGTATTGGTCAAGAAGCTGAGAGCATCAAAGTCAGTTAAGTTGGCCCCGGCAAGGAAGTTTGCCAACTTTTGTTTGGTTACGGCTTGACGATTCTTGACCCAATTGGACTCTTGAGAGCACAAAGTCCCCGAAGCTGGCCTGGTCAACAGTCCAGAGGGACATCTTACAATGTGGGGAGCATATGGGTTGAGACTGATTATAGCCTGGGTAAGCTCTATCAAGACAAAAAATGCAAGTATAAATGAATGGGACATGCTGCTCTGTACTATCTCTACTGAACAAAGCCATTCTAAAGTTTCAGAGGAATCTACGTTGTTATAAATACTTCAAGAACAATACTAAGATTCCATGCATCTTTTCCTTTAATTGAAATGAGGCGGCAGAAGATATGGAGGGAAGAAGTTTTGGCAGCCAACGGCTTTGTGGGGCCGTGCCAACGTGAGCTGATTATGTTTGGGACCTTATTTAAAGGGATGGGAGTCAGTAATAGATATTGGGGTAATAAGGTTTCCACAGCCGTACCAAATTGAGTTTAAGGTTTCGGTAGCTATCCTAATTTACTATATATGAAATTGGGCAGACCCTGGACTTAGAGAAACGTTACGGGGAGGAGATTAAGTAGTCAAACCTTAACTGTTTTCAGAAAATCTAAGAGAACAATGGCATTTAGGGTAAATCTGAATCAGGACAATTGGAAATTCAGGATCCCAATTAGCAAATATTTGTCCCTGACGACCCTGAAATAATAGAAACAGAGAAGCTTTGAGGACATCTGCACCAGTTCGGGAACTGCATGCACGTATTTGCCTTGACAATCGGTTTGGCTCCGAAAACTTGGAATGAGGTGGCAGGAAATGAAATAGAGGGCCGCACCATTTAGTACCTCATTGTAGATCTTCGTTTAAATCCAACAAGCTCCATTGTAAAACGTTTTTCCGTCAAAAGTGAAACGGACACATGGTACCTGATGGAAAAAAGATTGGCTAGACCTTCCCTTCACTCTGAATATCCAGATAGCCTTCGAATAGACTGCTGAAAATGATAGAAATTCGTAAATTTCCTGCTCTGCAACCAGGGCCCACCGGTTGCAATTCGGCATTCTATAAAAATGTAGCGCTACCATGTAAAATTTCCCGATCCGGACACACAAGAGATATGCAATATAAGGGCGACGCCTCATGGTGATGAGGTCGAGCCCTATAGTTGTGAATTCAGTCTTTGACTGTATACCTAATTAGCATGGTAATTTAACTAACATCTATCTTTATAGTCTGACAATTTTACGACGCATATAGGAGGGTTGATAAAAATGTTCAGTGCAAGACATGCGATGAATTATTCTATGAATTTGTTTTTGTAACGGACTCTCAACAGTAAATGGTAGTGTTAAATTAGAATATTATGTCAACAACATTCTACCATGAGAAGCTATCTATACTATTCTTTTCATAAACTCAGTCTTCTAAATCACTATGTATATTTATTCCCAGACCACTTTTTCGCAGCTATAGCCTCAACAATTAATCCTGCACATATGCAACAACATAAACTAAACTTTCCGGATCACATAGAACTTTATATCCACAAGTTCCTTTGCAACTAGACCCTCCTTCTCCTAGCGACTTCATAACAACTCCAGATGCCCCGTCTTGGAGTCGAATATGGCGATCGGTCACTTGCAAGCTCTGCTCCGAACTTGAGAGCGCGTCTTCACCTTTTTGCCAATGATAAAGTGGCTACTTTTAATGCTGTGCTTCACCATCTGAAAATCTGGTTCAACCAGCAACTGACCTTGATACGAGTTCTTCTTCTGGCACTCGTGGTCGTAGGTATTATTGCTGGAATTGTGGTGTTGATTTTTCACCAGTACTTCATCCATTTACTCTACCAGCTTGCGGATACCTGGCACACATTTAAGTATGGCCAACTTCTTCTTTTCACACTTGTGTTTTTGGTAGGGTTCCCACCATTGATAGGCTTTACTGCCTTGTCCACGCTTACTGGAATGGTGTATGGCTTTCCAAGAGGCTGGCCATTGTTGGCCCTGGCATCGATTAGCGGTTCCGTGGTGTCGTTTGTAGTCAATCGTTATTGGCTCCATGGCTACGCTGTTCGTTTAGTCAATCATAACGAGACATTCCGGGCTTTTGCGGAGATTCTCAAGGAGGAGAACTCTCTCTTCTTGCTTGTGTTGTTACGTTTGTGTCCATTGCCGTACTCGTTGTCTAACGGAGCTCTTGCAGCTATTCCGGAGCTCTCACTTGTCACATACACTCTTGCTTCCCTTGTGACTTCTCCCAAGCTCTTCATTCACCTCTTTGTAGGTCACAAGCTCAAGAACTTGAGTGACGACAAGTCCAGTACCGCTTCAAAGGTAGTTGATGTTATTTCCATCGCTATCACGGGATTGGCCCTCGCTGCTGCTTCCTTCATTATCTACAATAGAATGCAAGAAAAACTCCAGTCTTATAGAAACAACAGCAACAATACCTTCAGCAACGAGAACTATGACAGAATGATCTTCGGCAACTTTGAAGATGACTTGGAGCTTGCAAGCAATGACGTCGAGTTGAACTCGGCAGACTTCGATGCTGACAACTTCATCATTGAAGACGACGACGAATTGCTAGACGATCACCAACTTTCCGACCCCATCCAAAACAACCTCACAACAAGTAGCATAGATAAGGACAGTGACGCGAAGTCCAAAACCTTGCCACTTGCCGACGAAGGAGCGTCGGACTGGGAAGCCGAATTTGACATTGATCTCACCAACTCAAGCAATAATAGAGTATATTGATAAAAATACACGAAAATACGATTCCTTCATTTTAAATTTGGCTGTTGATAGTAAATTAGTAGTTGTAGGGATTATCTATATATTGTATATATCGTACCCCTTAACGAAGACTCCCGAACATCTTCGATTTTTTTGTTCTGTACTGTTAACGGGGAAGACACTAATCGACAAAGAATAATCTAGTTCTTCTTCTTTCGATTCTATCTTCTTTGGACAACCCACTCTTTTTGAGGTTTCCGTCAGCATCATATAAACCTTCACCATTCATGATTCTAGTGGCATCTTCTTCACAGAAAATAGACCCATTTATCAAATAATAGTCTGATCTGATGCCCTTGTTGCAATGTTGACAAGTCAAACATTCCAAGTGCCATTTCTGCTCCAATTCGTTTTCAATACACTCACCTTCAATTCCTAAGTTACAATAGGTACAAACGGAGTTGTTCAACTGGTGGTAATGAGTGAAACAGTAAGGCTTGTCGTCAAAAGCATAGCATGGAACGTTCTTATTAAATTGGATATCACAGCCGTCCTGGAAACAGGAAAAACATGATCTGTGCCATTGTCCAGATAGTTCTCCGGTCTTAGAGTGAATCGATTTTTGCAGTCCTTTAGCATTGCTAACGATTACTTGGTGACAAGTACGACAAGGTCCCTCACCAGGAGCATGTTGTATTGTGGATTTCTCTTCTACCACTCCGATGGCAGCTGCTATTTCGTCATTATCAATGGGTTCTTGTGTCTGGGTCATGAAGACCAGTGGAGATTGTTGTGTTTCTGGAATCTTGAAATTAAGATGTTGCAACTCTTCTTCCACCTTGTGATTTTTGGGTACCAATGGCATGACAACCTCTTCTTCTGAGATTTCTTGTGAAACATCTTCTTCATCAACATCTTCTACTTCAAAACTTGGAATCATACTAGGTACATCATCTCCGAAAGTAACACCCTTCTTAGTAGGTTGCTTTACTGGCGAAGAAGGGGCAGAGAGAACAGCTGGGTTGTTTGCATGGTGCACCGATAAGGGCTTGACAGATTCAAACGTCACATCCGTAGACAGATATTCAAAGTCTTCCGTCTTATCTTGAGTAATATCACTTTTTGCATATTGGATGCTTTCCTCAGTAGAAATGTCCAGATTTTGTATCTGGTCTGGAGCAGTGATCTCGAAGCTGGGCATGGCTGGACTAACATATACAGGTTGGTGAACAATCTGTCCATCTGGAGCAACAAGAGGCTCTTCGGTCTCATTTTGAGAGAATGTTTCAGCGTTGTCACCATTTTCAGATGGTGTTTTCAAACTCCCGTTGACCTTCAAGTTATTAAGTTGTCTTTGTAATTCCTTTTCTACTTCATCCTCTTCTTCAATGTACATAGTCTCTTTTGAAATAATGGAACTCACCATTGATAGAGCACTCCTCCTGTTTCCACGGTCATTGTTCTCCGTGGCCGTGTTTAGGAAGCTGTTAAAATCGTCATTTGTATTTACGTTTGCATTTGCCAATGCAACTTCTTCGAATTCAGGAGATTCAGGGTAGGGACACTCCTCCTTTATTTGAGGAGGTATGAACATGTCACTGCCAATTGTCGTTCTGAATCTGGCAAGCCCAATCTCAGATGGCGAGGACATGGGCAATGCAGGAGGGGTGCTAATGGAAGGAACAGATGAAGTTCTAGGAGTGTAGTTCTTGTGGCTCTCTACATCCTTCTTGAAATCGTCAAGAGCACTTGATAATCTATCCGCAGCATACTTCTGTTCCGCATCCACTTCGGTAGACGTCTGGATTTTGATTTTTGGAACAGCCTGATGAGCGTGATCAAGATTTGGGCTCTGTTTTGCTGTTTGAATGTGTCCCCTGCTTCGGTTCCCACGAGGGTCATAACGAAGATCATGACGTTGACCGGACATTGGCTGTTGCTGAGGGAACTGTTGCATTATTGGTGATCTTGGCTGGTGGTTTGAATAATACATTGGTTGTTGAGGAACTGCAGCATGGTTGTGGTGGACTCTATGTTGAGGAGGAATGGGTGGTCGTTGTTGGAATGGCTGCGCATACCCAGCAGTATAGTGTTGTTCTGGAAACTCTCTGTGGCCAGTCATTTCGTACTGGTCCATGGCTGGAGCACTATGGGGAACTGGATCGTTCTGCTGTGACACACAGAATTGTTCCTCGTCTGGACTTGACAGGTGAATCTGTAAACCTGTCAAAGTTTGTGGAATGTCAGCATTCTCATCAAAGGCCGAAGGAATCTGTTTGTCAATGCTGTTATTGTTCAGATGCAAGGAGCCTAGGGCAGAGCCTGAGCCTACTTCTGAGCCTGATGTGGTGTTGTAGTCGTCCATTGTGGTTTCTCTGGTGTCTTCAAACGAGTTCTCCTTACGAGACATACTATCAGCAAGATCATTTTCTGACTCTGACAAGTTGTCGATGTCATCGATATCAGGGTTCGTTTCGCTGCGATGATCGAGATCGAGCTTCAAATTCTTGTAGTTTTTGTTGGCGTTGTCCAAACCGTAGGATCTAGGAGAAGGTCTGAAGTCAAATTCTTCTTCAGGAGCTACGTTCTGGTGAATTACAAACTCCTGCCGTTCGTCTATGGTTGTGGAATTTGCCATTTCCTGAGCTATGCTTGAGGTAGAGTCATGATGCTCCGTTTTGCTCAAATAGGTGTAGTTATTAGAATGCTCCAAGTTATGTGATTCTGAGTACGGTCTGGTGGGTGGGGACACTGGGTACGGAGCGTTTTTATCAACGAAAGTCGTGCTTTTGGCACTGGTGGGTACTCTGTAGGGATTCTTGAATGTCAAATCCCCAGCTGTGGATGCTGGAGTAGCCATTGATGAAGTTGATGCGTTTTTTGAGTAAGACGAGATCATTGGAGATGATTTCGCAGATGTAGGAGACGTGGAAGACGACTTAGGAGGAGTAGTCGTTCTATCGCTGTTCTTTCTACGTGATCGGCCCGAGTGTACGGAACCAGTATCGTTGGCAGACTTGGGAGGTTTATACACGTCGAAGCCTGCTCGCTCGTAGACACCTTTGTATCTGTGTTCAGCTTTGAACGGAGGGAAGGCCGAGTCTAAGGGTCTGGCTGGGTGGTCCATTCGAATATGCTCTGGGAATGAGTTCATTGTTTGAAAGTGGGAACTACAGCTCTAAAGTAGTCTGAAATCAAGGCGAAGACAACAAAAAGATCAACAATAACAATAAAAAGAAGGTAAACAATTAGTAGTTCGACAAAATGGGCAACACCACCGATTCGGATGCTCAAAGATCACGAAAATATTCTTGTCGCTGTAAATATATCCAGGTGACACGAGATCACACGAAACGAGACGACTTGAGCCGAGATGGTTGACTTGTGAAAGTGAACTTGGTGCAGAGATGGACCTTTTCCACAAGAAAGAATATGTAGCAAGACGTTGGATGCTGCCTTGGAAAGTTGAAAAAGCTGTAGCACTCTAGAAGCAGAAGTAGTGAAAAAAAAATCCCCTACTAAAAAATCAGCTCTCGCCAGATGTATAATGTACAATGAAGTTAGACTTGTAAACACTGGCTAAATAGTCGCGCCAAACTTTACGTGTATATGACACAAACAGACAATAACTACAACGCGAGATTCTGAATATGCAGACAGAAAACGACAGGCTCGCGAACCTACTGGGAGGGCAGGGACCAAATGTCAACGGTGAAAGCTTCAGAAGGGGTGATAAAAATGGAAAAAATGGAAAAAATGGAAAAAATGAAAGCAAGTTTGTGAAGCAATTAATAGCAGGTGCTAGCAGATATAGTGGTAAAAGTTCTGCCGATAACTGCAGCAGCGTAGAATGAATTCAAACAGAATCAGCCAATATTCCGCTGCTGGCGTCAATTGTCGCTCTTGTTATGTTATTGTCTCAATTGTCACCGCTGTGAAGCTGCGCTTTACAATGCACTATCTCGTCTATTCCAATTGGACCAGGCTTTGGCTACTGTAGACGGCTTGTTTTGCTGTCTGAGGCTCGTCTGGACTGTGTGCAGATGAGGTTTTTGGGTGGGCCTGGAGGCGAAAGATCAGATTAATATCGGGCTCTTTGACGATATCTCTTTGGGATTTTTTTGAGAATAGCTTTTATGAGTACTCCATCTGTGTGGATATTGGAATTTCGACTTTGCTTCTTCTTGTTCATTATATATTGCCGTCTTCGATCCACTAATGGACTTCATCAGGTGAGGTACGAAGAAAATTGTACTATTATTGTTTAGCTTTTTTCGTGTCTTGCATCTAATTTTGTCTGAGCCCCTCTTTTTGAATAATACGCGTCGTAGTCCAGCGTTAGCGCGCAATATTTCTATATTTAGTGTAGAAGAGGTTAAGACAAAAGCAAGTCTGAATCCAAAGCGAAATAATTAACGGCAAATAGCCGCTGTGGTCTTGGTTAATGACTAGATTGTCACTTCGATCTACGGTCTGACTTCGCCTCTATAACGTCGTAATTTTCATACTCTCAAAGTGCTGTAATCATATCGTAGTTTCCTCCAACTGTGACCATATTAATCGTAGAACCACTTCATATTCTATCAGCCCCAGAGTATTCCCTAAATGGAAATAAATTTCAGGAGAATTGAACCCTTCAATTATCATCAGAAAGGGTGTGGGTGCAATTGTACATAGTTACGTATGTTTCATGAACAATATGCAGAGCATGCAAAGACCATGTTCTAGTGCTAGACACGGAAACTAGAAATTTGACTTCTGAAACGTCCGTCACCTTGCTGCAACTAGCATGATTCAGACCGGCGGGATCGAGCCTCCAAATCAGCTTCTCTGTAAAACAAAATGCAAATAGCTGTAGGTCTAATAAGAGTATACCCTGATTAGTGATATTTTGTTCCATTGACACCTCGTTGAGCAGACGATATATATATGTCGGCCGTAGGGAACCATTCGTGTCGTACACAGGTAGCTGCTCCAAAGTTGAGTGTGTATCAAATTTAACCAATACATGATTCAATTTGGCTGGAATATGAAGTCAGGTGCTTGGTCGAAATCCAAGTCGAAACTTGGAATGAAATACAAGCACATGGTTCACATCGTTGTCTAAATCTTTTCAGAACCTTCTGACGATTTCTTGGTAATTTAACATACTTTGGCTTCTGGGGTTCCAGCCATTGATAGCACAAACATAATTTGCACCCATAGACTCTTGTATAGGAAGAAGTCAGACTTTTAAGCTCTCAAATACAGTTTTGTTTTTATTTTTCAAATGTCTTTCTTCACAAGACTTCTAAGTATATGGCAAAGCGGTAGATTATGCAAATACTATTGGAAAGTAGCAGAAATTCACTATTATAGAGCAAATACGATATATGACAGAAATTGTATTGCTATAGCATTTTTATGTGCACTACTCAGCTAAAGGAGCAGAATATCTACTACAGCTTTCTTTTCTCTCTTAATGGAGTATCTTTCGCATCTAATTGCAACGAATAAACATACATTTCATTAATGAAGATAGTAGAGAGAGCGCTCTTGCTTTCGTTCATAGCCCGAAGACGATTTACGATATGGACGAATTCAGTATTGCGAATTGGAGCCAAAACAGAATCCATCCTCAAACAGCAGTGTCAATTTGAAGATCACCAGATAGCAAACATCGACTTGCTAGATTTCCTGTTGGATGTGGATCCACTTGCTTCTATAAGTACGGAGTTGATGGAAAGAATAATTAATGTGGAAAAAGATGGTCTGCGTACGTTCAAGAACGTTATAATTCTCAGAGGTATGCAAAGACTTTCAGCTAGCAGCCAGAAATGCCTCTATGAGTTTATCAGCATGATTGACCAGTTTGACACTAACGAATCACAGGGCAATTGCACTGTCAAGTTCAACGACTATGTTATTCAAAAGCCTGAGCTTTTTGTGATCATCCCTATCCTTGACGACAAGTTGTACCATGACAAGCTACTTCAGTATCTCAAGGAGAAATTCTGGTTCTGTATCCACCAGAAAGTAAACGTAGATGAAGAGATTGCTCCAAACTTCCAGAGTTGGTCCATGCCTTTGGCTCATTCCAGCTACGAAGAAAATGTTATTTTCTTGCGGGATCAGGCTCTGAAAGTTCATGTAGCTCCGGATATCAAACGATATATCTATTCACTCGTAGTACATTCACGAAATCACAGATTGACATCGTTGGCACCCCTACAAAGTCGTTTACTGACTCGGGCTATCGATGAAATCCGTGACCTCTGTGTGGCTCTAGTAGCTGTTCAAAACTACAATACAGATGAGTTGTTTGTGACGCCAGATCACGTCAAAGTTGCTATGCGCAAAGTTGGATATTGGCTCTGTGATTGGGAGTGCAATCCTCTATTCACACCACCTTCAAAACCTCAGAAGCATCAGGGGTTCGATGAGAGCGTGGAATACCAAAAAAGAATGGAAATCAAAATGTTGACTGGAGACTGGTATGGAAGTGATTACACGTATGTAGAAAGGTATATTGAAAAGATGCGGTCTGTCAAGGATGAAAACTCTCCAACTGGGTATACGAACCAGGTGATAGAGGACGTGATAGCGAAGGTGCACCCACCAATTTAGAAGTAGTTGATAATGAACGTAATGACCTCATACAGCAGAAGAGTAGAAGAGCAGGACAGTAAAGGTAGAGAGTAGAAGATATTAGTAGAGAATTTGAAGTCTACAAAATACTTCTACGCTATTTCTCAATACAATTCATTTCTCCAGATTATTAGCTACCATACTGTAGCTCACTAAGTGCTATTTAAAAGTCTTCATCTATGCTGTCTGTACGGTAACAACATAATTACAATGTTTCTACAGGATGGAAAATTGCCAATGGCTTAAGTCGGACATAGTTTCTCTTGATGGCTAACTGTTTAACCTAGGCTTAAACATTAAACCGAAATAATACGTTGGTATTCGTTCAACATCTCGATACTTCGAACGTTTTCTGTCAAATTCTTCCACTCCATAGCCAGCGTCCTGGCATCTTAGAAGATTCTTTCTCTGATAGAAGATTCTTTCTTTGACGTAAGATTTCTTTGATATTGGCCCAACGCATACGTTTATTTCACATTGCTCGATACATCCTCGTCGTTGCTTTCTCGTCCGTCTCTCCTATTTCTACTTCTTCTATACTTGGCCCATAGCTCCTACAGCCGCAGTGGCTATTTTGCAATCGCCGGAACCTCTGGATGGAATGCCGGAATTCCGCCCCATGTTCCCCTAGATATTTTCCGATAAATGCTCTGCAGCGTTGTGATGTACGAGCGCTATCAAATAAAATATAAGAAATAATAAATACGATTTGCACCACGGTATTGTCGATCTTGCTTTTGTCATGTAAATCATAATTCCGTTTACGGTTGTGCTTATTCCGAATATGTGACTCTTTTAGAGTTGTAGAGTTCCAGGCGGGCGGAGAGCCCATTCTCCTTTCCGACCAAGTGGGTGCAACAGATGCTTAGCTGGTTCAAATTGAAATTCCTCTTTTTTATCAATTCTTCACCTACTTCTTTCTAAAGCAGAGAATTGACATCCTACAAGTTATATCTGGTAATATAGCACCATAGAGGTGTTTTTGTTGTCTCTTAATCTCTACATATATCTCACGTAAACATACATTGGTGCATTACTGCTTCTATAAAATTGTTTTTGATATTTAATAGTGATAAAGTAGAAGAGAGACGTAGATTCATTAAACAAATAATTCACATTTTGATAAGACAAGTAAACCGACGTAAAAGCATAATTAGGACAAAAACCCATACATAAAAACAATAAAAGGAAGGAAAGGTAAGAAGGAATAGGGACATCAAACGTTAATTAAGGGAGAATCATCCATGACTTCGTCAAATATAAGATCATAGTTGGAATTGTCAGAGTTGAAGAGACCAATCTCGCCGTGCTTCTTAGCAAAGTCACCGTCGCTGTCGGTAGAAGCCTTGTATCTCTTGAGAATTGGTTGTGCTTCCAACAAGAACTGGTCATCGTCATCGTCATTCGAGTGACGGCGGTCTTCATTGTGGTCATTGTCTTCCAAGCCTGTGTCTTCTTCGCCGTAATTGTATGAATTCAAAGACAACAACGAGCTTGGGGAAGTGAGCAGGTTTGTACCAGAAGTGTTGAACGACTGGCTGTAGCCCTGTTGATAGTGATGTTGCTGACGGTCGTGAGATTGGTTATGGGTGTTGCCCTGGTGCGCAGCAGAGTTGTTTCTGAAGATAGCTGGAGTCACGAACTTGAACGATGCCGATGTAGCAAGAGAAGTTCTGTTGTTAGGTCTGGAAGATTGTGCGGAGCTCAGGAGAATAGGTGTGGAATTGCTGGTAGAAGCAACTGAGGTTGTAGGGTTGGTGGGGATATTGTTCAAGAGAAAGTCATCGATGATCTCCTGTTTGATTTTGACCTTGTCCAACTTGTTTGAGTCGTGATGATAGTACCCGGACGGAGTCGGGTTCGATCTACTCTGGCGTAAAGGGTAGACCTCAGTGGCATCGGTGACGGAGTTGACACCGATAGTGTTGGAAGCGGAACCGTTTCTGGCAGCTGAGTTAGCTGAAACAGGCACCGGTACTTCGTCTTCGTTGGAGAAGATCAGGTAAGACGACGGCGAATGCATGAGAGAGTTTGTGTTGGAATGAAACTCGCTTTTCATCTGCCTGGGGCTCAATTGGGGAGACATGTCGGGCGTCGCAGTTGTGGAGTTCGCAAGCTTTGCCGATGGTGCGGAACCTTTAGCCGATGTAGCAGCGGCCAAGTTGGCAGATGAATTGACACCTGGCTCCTGAGCCAATTGCTTCGACAAATTGGACTGGTACAGTGTGTGGATATCGCTTCTTAAAGGGAACAACACCGTTTTGTATTTCTTGTTCTTGATGAGTTCATCGAGGTCGTAGCTGTGCTCTGCGGGAAGCAAGAAGCGAATCAAGTCTTCCAAGCCTTTTACCTTATTTTCTACCTCCGTCAAATGGGCCCTTGTAAGCGGCGATCTCACAGTCCGTGGACTATAGGAGCAACACCAATTGTGTTGGATACACTTGGTACAGCGGGGAAAGTCTTTGGAGCATTTCAATTTGCGTTTGCGGCAAGAGTCGCAAGCTTGTTCGATATTAGCGTTGGCGGCAGCAGCAGCGGCAGACGATGCCGATGCAGATGAGGTGCCATCGGAAGTGGATGACTTCCGGGGGGAGTCCTTGGGATTCATGGTGGAGTCGTTCATATGAGATGAGAAACTGGACGAGGTGGAACACCAACTGGAACTCGAAGTCGATAGGTTCAGAGCCGACAACGAGGCTGAAATAACCAGGGATTGGTTTGTATTAATATAATAATTTTCAGTTGAGGCCCGTAAGGCTGAGGATATGTCGGAACGATAATTTGGAGTCGTCGCAATATTTTTCAGACTATAATTATCAGATTTAGGGGAGGAGATGCAACCGCCGCTGACAACTGCAGAATCAAGTTTCCCGGTGCCTAAGGCAACAGAGCTTGTGGGTGCAATTGAGTTGTGCTTCATGTCTGTGTCACCCACGGCGGAACCTATGGGGTAATTATTTTTATCCTCGTTTATTGTTTGGCACTGGAACTCCAGGATGGGAGCAGAAACAGGTTCGAAATTCTCAGGCTCCATCTAGATTTGGAAAATAGAACTACTCCTTGGGCAAAAAGAGGGTAATATGGATGATCTCTCCGGCTAGGCTGCGATTCAATTTAGCCTTTCGTCAGTTCTAGAGGTTGTATATGGCAGTGGCTTTATAGTGGAACCTGCGGATCTATGGAACTTTACTCAATCTTTGTAATATATGAGAAATTCTGATAACAGGTACCGTGCAGCCTTACTATGGATCCTTAATAATTTATATCTAATACTCGAAACAGGGGGTGGAACTAGTATCGCTATAGATAATAGGAATGGTATGTCTTCGGATGTCCAGGGAATTGGTTAATAGCGGAATGTTTTAAATAAATTTTTGGGGGATTGTCGAATGTATGTGGGTTAAGTAATGTACGGGAGTGAGCTTAAACGAGTTTGTTGGTTCTTAAGGGAATGATAAATCCAGTAGAGTTCCCTTAGAGCTCATAAATAAGAAATATTATTCAATTGAAAACAATATAGAGAGAAAAAGAAACCAGGATACTTCATCGTATATATAAAGGAAATGTACAAATAAACAAATACGATCACTACGTCGAAAGGTGTATTTTGAGCTCATTGAAAATTTTAAATGTTGGTAGTAGCAGCAATCTAACAAGCGGGTGGTGGAACTTTTTTTTTTTGGGGATCAGAATATATTGCATCCAGAGTATTATTGACTTACAGAATAGCAAATATTACGATATGCCAGTGTCTTGGGTTTATTTTGTCAGAATTGCGAATGTTCGCTGTTTATTGGGGGCTTCAAGATGCCATTGAACGAACTGGTGTCTCTTAAGCGTATGGAACCTCTTCCAGAAACAGGTTTTGAATTGCATCTTTCGTTATTTAATATTATCTCCAGCCGTTCCGAAGACTTGTATATGGTTGAAACCCAAATATGAGATCCAGACTCCACTGTGTAGTTCGGTGTCTATTGCTGATAGAAGTTGGAGTCTGCTACAAACTACAATCGCAAAGCTTGCAACGTGGAAGGTCTAATTGTTGGTGGGTCACATCCTCAATTGGGCCTGTCGCACCTCAAATAAATCGCTCAAGATCCAAATTGAAAGTGCTCAGAAGTTCTTCACCAAAACCGTGCAGTACGATGTTGCATCTGGCTAATTTCCCAATCAACACTAATTCGTGGTCAAGATCTACTTTGTTTGCTTTTCCAACATTCTATGGAGTTTTACACATCAAGCCCAGCTACAAGCTCTACAAGCTCTACGAGCCTTTGCTACGGTTGAGGTCGACGAGGTTGCACAAATCGGTGACTTCAATTTTTTCTGCCAACAAATAATAATGAATTGCTCCTCCATTATCTAAATTCAGAAAATTTTGAGGTATAATTTTCAATCCCCTCTTTAGGACGTACTCATCTCAAAAGATTCTCAAAACTTTCTGTGCATTTCCACACCGTTGAATTTTGGAGAGGTCTCTATCATCAGCGAATGCAGGATAGAGAGCTCGCACACACGCCCTTCGTCTTTCGTCTTCCCTCGTTGCGCAACCACACCACCTGTTTGTTGGTCCCGGCGAACATATAGGGGAATTATGTTGAAACAGTACAGCCTCCGCTAAAAAATTCAACAAGAGTGGCACAAGTCGAGAAGGTTTAACAAAAGAATGGAGAATTTACAATTTATCCGGGTCGGGTTCGAGACAGTTAAGGTAGACAATCAATAAATCTTTTTAAGTCGCCGATAGCGGCTATCTAGTCAATAAACCAAACAACGAATTTTTACTTGCATTTTGCAAGCTGTAGACTCTGCGTACAGTTTTTATTGGCAGGTCGGTATTTGTTATCGGTAGAAATGCCGGTGCTTGGACGGTGGTAATTTTCCGTGCCTGGCCAAGTTAACTTGAGACAGGAAACCTCGCCGGTGCTCGGAGTTGCCGCCCACCGACTTAGATTGGAAAATTATTAACAATGCAAGTACGGATCAAGTAGAACTCCCCCTCTTCTATGCGGTTTTTTTTTCACTTTAATCAATTATTGTTGCGGCTACAAGCGATCAGCAATTTTTGCGCCATGAGGGGATGTACAAGGCGTGTCATTCTTCGTTTCGAATGAATCATGCCTGGAGGAGTCGACAAGGCAGAAGGTCTACATAGGGGCTCTTTGGTGGAGTGGATGGGAACAGATGAAATTTGTGATGAAAATGCACTACCAGACCTCTGGAACCTTCGGTTAACTTTATTGATTAAGGTTTGGCCAACAAAGAAAAGAACTCTAAATTGAAATTGGCTATCAAGTACAGTAAACGCTTGCATTTCCAAAAATTGCATTTGCCGGACAGCTCGATATACGTTGTTTTCCTCTGTTCTGGGACGTGTGGATAGATCTCCGATTCGAATGGGATTTTTAGAAGTTGCGATAATTATTGCACGCTCTTTCGAGCAGCTTGGAGTTGTTATTTTATTAGCTATTTTATACTGTTATTGTTCTGATTTAAGTTACGATCTTATTCTTGGTCTCAATCAGCTAGGTTCGTTCGGGAATTCCAACGGAATTCCTAACTATGGGAGAATAAAAGAGCAGGAATGACTTCGGATTCCATTCTGTCGTTCAACAACAGAGTAGATTACCTCTTTACAACATCTATGATCTTCTCCAGACATGTGTCTGACCGTTTTCTTTGTAGTGTAGAGTTGATCAGAGAGCATCTCAACTCCATACATCTACAATTGCTACAAGCTCAGCTCGCCTACTAACTTGTAAGTAAATTTCAAAACTCTAAATTCCTTTAATTAATCTTCGAGTTGTGATTATTTATCTCTTCCTGAAGGAGTTTTGGAGTGTTGGAGTTTTGGAGTTTTGAAGTTTTGAAGTTTTGAAGTTTTGCTCTTTCAATCACCAAAGTCTCTCCAGTTATCATTAGGGTTGGTTGCAATTTTCTAGGTAAAACTCGCCCGTAAATATGCAGTATCAAAGGCTGGAGGTCTACAAATCGTCGGTCGTTAATTGCCGGCAGTCCAAGATACATGTACAGTACAACAAAGAAAAATTGGGCTCAAAAGAGGGGAACTGCAATCTGCAATCTGGAAAATTGCATGTTGTCGATATTTTATTCTTGAGAGTGAAAAAATATTTCATGGTGCTGCACCTCGGAGAAACTATTTGACATAATCAACCTGGCTACCATTATGGCTTATAGCAACAATTTTATTCTGGGTGGTGTTAAAATGTAGCTATTCTCTCATGTTATCTTAGTACAGGAAAGAAGTCTTCCCAATGGTAGAATGTCACTTGACAAGATTTTGCAGCTCAATTAAACGTAGAACCTTTAGTCAGTAGATTAATAAAGAAGTGCAGAACAGTGTAGTTTGCCAAATTTTTACATTGGGTGTTATCTAACGGTACCATCAAGACTTCAACTCTTTAAATCTTCAAGCCTTCAAGCCTTCAAAAAGTTACAGCTATCAGTAACTTTATAAGTTCTTCTGTTCTTTTTGGTGCTGAAACCAGATACTCTACAACCTTTGCCAAAAGTTGTAATATTCATAGATAACCTTAACCTACCGAAAAACGTTAACGATATTCCTTTCGAAAACTCTGACTATCGAACAGGATGAAGAAGAACCACAACCATGGTATATTTATACTTGGGCCAGATATTCAGGCTTGTCTTAAATAAACATCTACTGTATTCTTCGGTCATAGTTAGGCACTGTTGCAGTCATATGATATCACAAGATCTTTGGATGCTAGTTATTTCTTGGAGCTTGTTCATTTTTTTCACTTCGTCTTAGACAATAATGTTGGTACATTTCTTAAATCCTTTGGTTTATGGTTTATTCTGTTATTTGCAGGTATTACGAGCTATGTGGCCGTCATACTTGGATTTGTTACAGTGATGAGACTATTAGCAAGAGTGCCCGTTGGTGCAGTGATCTTCAAAGTAGTGACTACGATGACGATGATTTCATTGCTTTTCACATTTGTGAGCAATTGCTTGCCAGACGGTGAAGACTATATCAAGGGTGTATTATCCTCTTAGAGCATACAATCTAATCTCCTTTACTTGTCTACGATTATACCAAATGCATGAATATGTATCTTTTATGTAAGATGATACCTGAACAGTGACCACTCTAGAACTGTGCTTGAGGAGATCAACCATATTTTCTCCTCTATGCGTATCCATTCACACTGCATTGCCGAATGGTTGAGTTTAATCTCTTCTCGATGAGCTATTCGGATGTGAATCAATTCAATGACATCATTTCCAAATAAACGACAGTAGGAGAAGCATCTACCAAGAACTTCAAGAAATAATAATAACACTTCATCTTAATGATCCAGACACAAGTTGCTTCCTTGGTCGGATTTGTACAAAGAGTTGGCATATTTCGCTCCAGGTAGCTTCTTGAGAGAAAAATTTCTCAATCCAAAACCTAATAAATAAACAAAAAGCAATTAATAACTACCGACTCACACTATGCTTCCAGAGCTAAGGCGACCACATGTAAACAATCAAAACTCCCTGAAACCAATAAGGAAGTTCTCAGTGAATACAAAAAAACTAATAGAATACGAAATTTACCTTTCACTATTCAAACACACAATAATACAGCAGCACATTAGTTCTACACAGTATCGTCGTGATAGATAAATGTCGTCAGTTTGGGATTCAAAGGTGCTCTCTTCACATAAGCAGCATCATCAGGTGGCCGTTCGTTCTTGTCGTTTGTGTTGAGCATCGACTGGATGCTCAACAATACAGATTCAATCAGACATGCTGGCGTCCAGTCTTCGCCCAACAAGTTCAAACAGATGTGACCATTCGAGTAAACATGTGGATGTATTGGTATTTTCGGCACTCCATTAGGTACGACCACTGTATCTTTATTCTCCGAACCCTTGCTATCTTTATCATCGTCATCTATGACGATCTCATCAAAGATTACGAATTGTACTCGCGGAGAGTCTACCGGATATTCTGATGTGATGATTATGCTGAGATGAAACAAGTCTTCTTTCTTGTAAAGCGTGTGATTGGTCACTTCTATACGGAATATAAACTCTGTCAAGTTCTCGTCGTTCTTCACCATGGTGATTCCCAGAAGGCTGTTGGTAGATAGGGACTTGTACTCTTTGAGTAATCTCTTATAGAATGGGTGTCTGCCTCCAGCCATGGTTGCACGATTTTCAAGCCTAAAAATAGAGTAGTAGCCAATTGACCAGTTTATTTATGTGGATGGTACAACTTTCACGATTTATAAAGCGTATACCAATTGGTTTATGCAATTCTAGGGGTATCTTGGGAAGAGTACATTTCCCCTCATTGCTGTCCTTTACTCTTTCAATTCAATTGATAACTTATCAGTTAGGTGCCGCACTTTTTCCTGTACATAATACAAGACAGGTTGCAACTCTCAGTGGCTGCGACAGTAACAAATAAATAATTTGTAGATTAATGATATAAAGCTACTTATGCAATTACAAGGGCATTCCCCTCATTTTGGGTTTGGATTGTGCCAGAGTGGCACCATTGGATGAGTTTCCAGTACTTACATTTCTAGTTCGGGGTACAGACGACTTGCCACGTCCACGCTGCGACTTAGAAAATCTTCGCGGCCGAGAAGGAGCTTTCAGTCTTCCCAGTGATCTACCTTGCGATTTGTTCTGAGACCGTGACTGTGATGTAAAATTCTGCCTTAGGTTATCCAAAACATGACGTTCAGGTTGGGGTGGTGGAAAATATGGCGAAATAGACATATCTGCACCAGCACTGGCTATGTCTGAATTACTAACAAAACTCGAGTTGGGTGATTGCTTTTTCCTTTCTCTAGATAGTATACCCAACGTCTTCTTGAATAGAGTGAAATATTCAACTTGTTCCTTTAATATACCCTGAATTTTAGAGAAGTCTCTCTTGTTCGTCGGCAATTTATTAGACATTTCTCGTAGAGATATCTCGCTGACAAACTGACTCAATGGGATGCCAATCTCCGACAGAGCTTCAATTCTTATCTTATTAAGCTCATTATAAGCATGATTAGCCTGTTCAACAGTGACACCACTTCCATCAGACAGCATTCTTGTTTGCGGGAGAGTTATCGGTACATTACTATTCATCGAGTTCATCCTCGATACCTCACGTGCTGTGACAAACGATTCACGATATTTGAAACTGTTGAGATTGGAGTGTACTGCTGATGTACTAGTAGTCGATGATGCATTTCCAGTATTTTGCCGTACTCTTTTCTCAGTGCTGAATTGAATCTGGATCTGCTTCATTCCTCTCAAAACTTGGTATGCGTTCTTGCCGGTACGGACGTAGTTCGACGCAAATCCACCTTTCATGATCTGGTATTCTACAAGGCACTCTTCACTCAATAGGTAGAAAAAGATTCTCTCGACGTCTGTCTTGTCCAAGGAGCTCCCTTTCCCATGATACGGATTAAGATTATGTCCCATTTTCATAATTTTGCTATTTCTGGCTCCCTTAAAGACATCCTGGCAATGAAGTACTGTCACTCTTTCTTCCTGGATAGATTGCACCAAATTTATGATATTTTTGGCATACTCTGTACAGTTTCTTTCGACCACTGAAACACCAGTTGAATTTTGGCAATTGTCACATTGCTTTCGACAATCTGCCGGGCTGAAAGACTCGTTGAAGTATTGCAAAACCTGCTGTCTTCTACAGTCAGTTGTGTTCTCACAATATTGAACCACCTGTCTAAGCTTAGCAAGATGATTTTCTTTCCCTTCCTTCGTCAATTCTTCGTCTCTTTGTATCATACTCTGAAGCAGTCGAGCGTCCTTATAAGAGTAAAACATAATACAATCAGATTGTTTGCCATCTCTTCCAGCTCTTCCGGTTTCTTGGTAGTATCCTTCCAAACTTCGAGGAATGAATAAATGGATGACATATCTGACGTCGGGCTTATCAATTCCCATCCCGAAAGCAATTGTGGCACAAATCAACTGAATTCTTCCAGTTTGCCATTGTGATTGGATATCGAATCTATCTTGGGGAGACATTCCAGCGTGATAGAAAGCAGTATGAAGCCCGAACAGATTGAGTTTAGCACTTGTCTGTTCACAGGACTGTTTCGAATGACAATATATGATACCCGTCTTATTATTCTGGTTTTTCAAAATGTAATCTTTTATCCATTCGACGTAGTTGGCTGCTTTCCACTTAATTTCATAGTACAAGTTTGTTCTATTGAAACTTTGTTTCAAAAGAACGGCATTTTCCATTTTCAAATTGTGGACAATATCTAATCTTACCTTTTCATTAGCCGTTGCTGTTAAGGCCATTATTGGAACATTGGGATACCTCTCCTTAAAGAGCCCCATACTCTGATAATCAGGTCTGAAATCATGTCCCCACGAACTCAAGCAATGTGCTTCATCTATCACAACTCTGGCCAATCTGTTGGTTTCATACAATTTGCTTATTATCTTTTGGACAACATTAGAAGTGTTTGCTTTTTCTGGGGAAAGATATACCAAATCAAGAAAGCCCTCCCTGAATAAATGCATTGTTTGTTTATTCTCTTCTGCTGTTGCTTTGGAACTGATCATTCCTGCTTTCACATTCTTGTCCAATAAGTGCTGAACTTGATCTTGCATCAATGAAATTAAAGGAGAAATAACAACAGTTGTACCATTAGTCTTCCCACCTTTCACAAGCGCAGGCAACTGATAACATAAGGATTTTCCACCACCTGTTGGCATCAATACAAACACATCCTTAGATTGCAAACTAGCACACACTGCTTCCAATTGATTTGATCTGAATGACTGCAATTTGAAGACAGAATTTAATACAGAGTATACTTCATCAATGAAATGTTCAGAGCCCGGAGGTATATTCTCTTTATTAGGTCCATTTCCAACGATAGGCTGCTGATTGTTCAATATATTCATTAATTCGTCATCATCATCACTGAATTCTAGATCACTTTCTACCTTAGGCGCGATATGTCTGTCAATATTGGTGGATTCACCGAGTGCCTTTGAATGTGTTCCTGATTCTGCCAAATTAGTTGGGAGATGTTGTTCGAATAGATCATTTTCGCCCTCTTGATCTGAAATGAGGTCAATGACATCATTATTTAATTCTCTTTCTTCATTTAATTGCGTGGTGAAGTCTTCTATTTCCTCAATTTCATCATCGTCATAATCATCATCCGCATATTCTTTATGAACAGATTCAGAATCCAGATCTACCAAAGCTATGGGGGCTGGTTGATCAACATACCGCACACCCAATTTTCCTGCCACATCTGGCGATAGTCTTATGTCATCGATTTCATCTGGGGCAATTGCTCCTTCTGTTTCTTCTTCTGAATGGTCAGAATCATTTTGGAAGGAACCATCAACATCAGACTCCAAGTAGTCGTCGGCAATAAAGCTGCCCAAATCGTTGACTTCATCTCGCTCCTGTGTCGGGGTTCTCAATCCATCCATGGTTCCTTCTCCAAAGTCATCCTCGACTTCATTAACGCTTACATCTGGGATTACTGGCATAGCTACATGAGGTTGCCGTCTCGGAGGAGTTTCTATCACCACAGGTCGTATTGGAACAGAATTATCTTTAGGTGCTACTTCTGGTACTCGAAACACACGTTCTTCTACTTCTTTAACTTCTGGTTCATCTAAATCGGAGAATTCGTAAGTGTTGAAATCGTCTTCTTCTACAGCACGTACTGAAATTGCCATAGTCAGATGGGGTGGAAGAGGAGTGGACATTGGAACAGAGTTGATAGAAGCAGGGAATGTCAGTGGCACCGATAGCTTCTCCGGTACAGAGATACTGTTATTAACTTGAACATGTGAAGAATTGGAGTTGTAGATCTCCTTTCGCACATTGTTAATCTGGACTTCTATGGCACTGGACTTGGGTTCAAACGTTTTCTTATAGAAATCTTTCTTTGCATCAAACGATATGGAAGTCGACTCGCTCACTTTGAAGCGCTCATCATATAATGCTAGCTTCATATCCTGTAACTCTATCAATTTCTTCAAGAGCGCGACTTCACTCTTGGACGTAGCGGCTTGTGATTCTGGAATACTTTGATCTTGTACAGTCGTATCGTTGACATTTCGAGATCGTTTTTCAAGACGATTAGTCACTGTCATTGTTCGTTTCTGCCCAATAGCAGTATTTGCATAATCATTTTCTTTAACGGTGCTAACAGTGTTCCTGTTGATATTGTTGTTGATATTGTTGCTGGTGCTTTCAGCACTTACGGTTTGCAGTCGTTTATGCAAACGAAAGAGTCCATCGGCATCCACAGTCAAGTCTATAATTTCGTCAACATCGCTGAGAGTATCAAGATTGGGAGAATTTTCCAGTCTGTTGTTCGCGTTTGCTGTCTGTCGTAAATCTGAACCGCCGGTATTAGATATGCTATTATTGTTATTATAAGTACTATTGGTTTTGTTGGTATTGGTGATGCTATCGTTGGTATTGATACTAGTACTATTATTATTCTGAGCATTCAGATTTCTGTTATTTATATTGCTGTTTCCAGAATTTGACGGTATTAGCACCAGAACTCCATTCCTTATTTCTCCGTTTGTCCCAGTTCCAGTGCGTCCTAATAACCGTGTGCTTTCTGGAAAAGGCTGGAGAACGAGATCAACCAAATTCTTTTTCGGTAGATGTGGTGCTTCTCGCTGGAGCCACGCCACCTGCACCAGGAGGTTATTTGAATTTATCATAGAGCTGGTACCTAGTGGCAATCCATTTATCACCTGGTCTTACTGGCGACTGGAATATTAGTAGTAGCAGAGAATTGGCTGTGAAAAAGTTACATTCAAGTACGCGTAAATGGTAAACAGAAGAGATCATCATTGAAACTGCACATAGCACTGTCAATTCAATGTGGGACGGAGAAAGAGGTATGAGTAGAGATTGGTCAAGAGACCGTCCCACCCCGTCAATAGGATAGTCAAGATAATAGATCTAATATCGAGAGACTCGATACAAAACTAGGGTATCAATTTAAGTTCAGTGGTTATTTTTACTGCTGGCTACTACTGAAATCCTAAACTTTTCACCTAAACCAATTAAAGAGTAGACCAACATACAAAAGGGTGTCATATCAGAGTACCTGAAGTTTGACTCAGTGTTGCAATCTATCCTGATATTTCAAAGATGGGGCTCATAGCAATTCATGCCATAGCCGAAATTTTTATGAAATAGCGTCGTACTATCTTGTATAGTAAGATTAAGTAAGTCGCTTAAGGAGCAGAATTACATACTAGTAGAATGATGTGAGGTGAAACCAAATTCTAGACGCCATCAACTACATATAACTTCTTACTATGGGCGTTGCTCCGAATCGGTTTCACTCCACATTGAACTAAGTAGCAATCACTTCAAAATATCGAAGACTTCGAAATAAAAGAAACTGCCCCAATTGACTTCGGATTTCACGGTCTGCTTTCTAGACAAAAAAAGCCAATCAAATGTTGAGACGGTGACATGCAATCGGTGCAAGAAAAGGAGTAATAGAAATTACGGAGAACACAGTGGTGACACCTTACGAGCATCAATAAGAAAAAACTGATGAGAGGAGGGGGTCAGAGGAGAAGATTAAGTGGGGATGAATGGTGAATAGCGTTTTCATAGTGATACAAGTGTGGAGCAAGAGGAGGTGATTGGAGCAAAAAATGCGGCCAATATTCTAGAAAGCGAACCAACGGAGAGCTTAGACTCAGCCACTACCTTCGGAGGATATGGAAAGTGCATCCCTCCTCCCCAGTCAGGAAGAAAGAATGCAGTCCCTCTTTCTTGGTGTCTCGTACAAAAATTAGCAGATGAGGAGGAGACCGAGCCTGTATAATCGAGGAAAATATTATGGATCCTCCTATTAAAAGGATTAATTGGGTTTAAAGAGGAGAACAGAATTAAATACTTCATCTATGCATATTGGTATAGTATAACGTGTGGGTTGAAAATGGGAGGAGATAATACTGAAGGAGGAATATGGAAACAAGCCAGCACAATTCTGGAGAAAAATGCAACTGTCCTAATTCGTAGTTATCAAGATCTATCTCTATGCATCCAACCAATCGAAATTTATGCTCCAACCTAATACAGAAAGCGTTGCAAAATGGAGGAATAAACCCGAGATGAGGAGTTTCCTACTCAATATCCCTCGCGAATTTCTATTTTATATTTGCGTAGTTTACTGAGATACGAAGTCTTGGACTAAAGTCTTGGACTTTTTGTCGCAAATAGCAAATAATTAGCAGCTTGGTTAAGACATCGGTCCTCACAAACCAAAGAAGCTTCATCTCACAAGTGACAGCGAACGTAGCCAAATCGAGCCACAACTTTAGAAAAGTCCAAAAAAATTATTTTGCTTTTATCGGTAAGCGCCATACTGTACCCAAAATCTGCGGCCGTCTGTGTTCTCCACTCTCGGAGTAACGATAACAGCACAGCTGGAGACGTAGAAAATAACTTGTGTAATTTACCAGCTGCTGGAAAGCAATCGTCGAGCTTTCAGGGTAGTGTTTAGAGTTTCTGAGAATACTAAAATTTAAGTTCTATAGGGACCGATATGCAACTATTTAGCCGCTGACGTTAGACATGAAACGAAAAAGTGATTTGACAACCTGGTGATGAGAGCTAGAACCACGCCGGTGGGATGATTTTCCGAGCTGAGAGTACTGACGATTCCAAAAAGGGTACAGGGCGGAGGTGAACCACCACCACGATGCCAAATATTCACCACTGCTGTAGCTGCTACATAAAGGTCAGATGATACGATGCGAAAGTACCAGCGCAAGGCTGCACTCAACGAATAGATCTATACAACATGAAGGAATTTCTTTTGTTCACGCCATTATTGTCGTGTTCCGATGCCGGAATAACTATGCTCGTATAGGAAACTTAGCCTTATGAAGAAGCGCAGACGGGTTTACCAGACATTTAGTGTAACAGTCCCCAACATGAGAGTGCCGTTTAACGCCATTTTTGAAGATATTGAGCCACGATAAAACAGTGATAGCCAATTGTCAGACAACAATGAGCACGACCAAATTAACGATATACCCATAGTTATAATTGGAAAATCTGGATATCTGGATATCTGGCTATGTAAAATGTCTCGGAAGGTCAAACTACTTTGTTACAATTTATTTATTGGCACTTTGTCCCCATTTTTGAGAATGGTGAAGTAGATAGGGAAATTTAGAAAAGCACCGCTCGACTAACAGACAATATTTTGGGATTGGCCATCCCTATTTTAGTAACCCTCCCTATTTTTCCCCAAACTTCAGGCTCGCCTACTCCACAAACGTAACTACTTTCCATATTAAAAGAAATATCCCGTTGGATGAATCTGTTAGATTGTCCCATCAAAAAGAAAGTAGGCTCCGTAGCAAAAAAAAAATAAATAAAATATAATAATACGAATCCTTCTAATTCCCCTCTTTGCTCTTGCTTACTCAACTTCGCTGCAACAACCTTACCTTTATATAACTGCACCAAATTCTGTCCACACCGACAGCAGTTGTTGGGACGGTTTATTTCCAACTTTACTACTACGACTGATATCTATATCTTCTTCTTCACGAGCACCAAAATCCATCTTTCAGATCTCGACGCTTCTCCGCTATAGACTAAGATGCCAGCGCTCCACCAGGTACCTTTGAGAGTTTTGTCGGAACCTTCTTCCGACGTCGGAAAATCTACCAGCCCCAAATTTGCGAGCGCTTTCGAGTACGATAGTGCACTCGGCGGCTCCGCCAATAGACTCCAGAACGCCAACATTATCAACAATATGAACGTAAAGATGAAGTCCGGGTCCCCTTTGGCCACCTCATTCACGCCGTCGTCGACTTCGTCTTCGACCTCTGACTTGGCAGACCTCAAGGGCGATTTATTGGCCGATTTATGGCAGACCTCATCGCGTGAGTCCTCCACTCTGAGCACCTTTTCCGTACCGGCCCCCACCTCCACGAATACCATTAACACCAACTATATCAATAACAATATGAGCGTGAATATGAATATGAGCGTGAATAGCGTCAACACGATGCCTCAATATTACCAGAACAACGTTGGATACAGTGGTTCGTACGCTCCTGGCACTACTTGGAACTTCGCCTCGTCCCCTCCTTTGTTCAACCAGCATCAGCCAGTCACCGTCCAAAAGGAGTACTTCCAACAACCAAACTTGGTCCCCAATAGCAATATCAACAATAGTAACAACAACATGTACATTCAAAACGAGCAGCTCCACCAGCCGCAACCACAACAGTTCCAACAGCCAGTGTTAAACAATAGCAACCCCGGCGTTGGTTTGTACCCAGCTTTGACCGAAGAAAACTTGATGTTCAACACCGAGGTCGATCCCTTGTATATGGAGTCCCGGAAGCAAGTTTACCAGGACCAGCCCCAGGAAGAGGTTTTCAATTTCGAAGAACAGCAACAGTTGCAACAGTCTGTCGTGAGACCAAACCAACGTAGCTCTGTTTCTTCTTTTGGTCACAACCACAAGAGTGGCTCTTCAACCTCTGATGTGTCGTCTACCGGCTCGTCTCCCGAAGCTCAATCAAACTTTGCTTACCACTCCAAAAACCAACAGCAGGTCAACACGCAGTTGTACAAAACTGAGTTGTGTGTCTCATTCATGAAGATGGGCATCTGTCCATACGGTAACAAGTGCCAGTTTGCCCATGGAGAAAACGAGTTGAAGACGGTGGAAAGGCCACCTAAGTGGAGATCCAAGCCTTGTGCCAATTGGGCCAAGCTTGGTAGTTGCCGTTACGGAAATAGATGTTGTTTCAAACACGGTGATTAAAAAGTTTCAAAAGGAATTCAAAACAGAAAAGAACTCATCATAGAAATAGACAAAACACTGCTATTATTCACAACGTCTTTACCCGTTTGTTTCTTTACGAATTATGAATCTAAATCTGCCTGCATTTCACTCTCCCGTTCTATCAATCGCTTGATAATCGGACTCTAATGGACTTGAAAATTATCATATAATTATTATAACTACTTTGTTTTTGTTGTCCGCTCATGTCTTATGTTTCATGATTATTTTATTTATTGGCTTTGGCTGGTTATCCTTTGCATCTGTGTCTTCAAAGAATTTTATATATACAAATAGCTTTTCTCTCCGTACATAAAATTGGTTTATTTATTAATGTAACTATATTATTGATTGAACGGTTGTAGGCTGCAAATAGATTGTTCAAAAAAACACAGGTGCTTTGTCAATTATCCTGGCTTAATTCTATTTGTTCATGAATTCACATGAACGATACCAACACCAGCAATCTATACAGAAGTTGTCTGATTCAAAGAATGCTTCACACTTTCTACGCAATACTAATACCAGTCGCTTTCATCAATTTCAGTAAAAATATCAAAATATGTATCGTTCTGTAAATGACTCCATTCTCTACATCTACTATTCTACAGTTTCCAGTCCGTACTTTTCATTTATTCCTTTTATGAACTGATCAATATAGACAGCCTCAGATAATCATTCACATCACAATAATGTGGTGATGGACGGCCGTGATGTTTTCCACAGAGCCCGCCAGAAGGCGAGTCGCAAGGCGAGCCTCGCATCGCTGCAACGGATGAATTAACTATAGCCTCTCTTCATTGACTGTTATAGTTGATAGAGAAGTAAAAGCTAATCTGATCTCACTGGGGCGGTCCCAAATGTTTAAATATTCCCCACTAGTGGGCGGGTAACCGCGCCAATTCTAACGAAAAATTTTCGATTCTGAATACAGACATTTTTTAGCAGCACCTTCATAGTTAAAGATCTACCACTGGAGATCCACTTTTCTCTGGAAATATCCACATATTACAGAGCTTCAGCGCTGGTGGTTTGGGAGTGTCAATATTTAGTATACGCAAGAAGCATTAGAAGTCGAGATCAGCCCTTTCACACCTTTTTGGCAATTTGAAAATCTTTCTACTCAATTTTTAGCACCCATTTTACATAGAAAGGCTACTATCTTGAAGAAATATGTCTCATGCTGACTTAGAAGCAATAGGGTGGGACCAATTGAAGCCCAACGTGGAAAGAATCATTTCTGACTCTTTAACAAGCCGTCGTGTTCCTGTTTTGAAAAGAATCAGAGCTCTTGTAGTTGAAAAATCTATTGTCGATGACGATTTGAAGACGATTTCATTACCATTGCTCAAGACTTATAATTTCTATCAAGATGCCAACTCGCGTAACGAACTCTTGACCACTTTAGAAG
The DNA here is from genome assembly GCF_000209165.1 of Scheffersomyces stipitis CBS 6054. NCBI lineage: Eukaryota > Fungi > Ascomycota > Pichiomycetes > Serinales > Debaryomycetaceae > Scheffersomyces > Scheffersomyces stipitis. The sequence continues at coordinate 1,673,504 of NC_009046.1, forward strand.
CAATTGTCCATGCTGATTCCGTTTTTTTGTCTCACTTTATTAAGTTCATTTATAGCCAAACTGCTGCTAAAGTCAACTCGGCTCTTGCATTGACCGATTACATGACTCTTTTGAACTGGACGAACAAATTTGCTATCTTGGCAGCTGAATTAGATCCTTCCAATAATGACTTGATTTCCTCTTTAGTGGAATCAAGAGCTGCCATCTTGTACAATTGCATCTGTAGCTCTTCGGGAGTCAGTAAGTACCATCTTCAGCATCGTAATAGAGTCCATGATTCCGTGCTAAGCTCAGCCAGAACCTCTATCGTTGACGCCTTCTTTATAAGGTCCGATGAAAAACGGGTGTTGGAGGTTATTGTAAGCACTTTGGTTGCGTCAAAGTTGCCCAGTGATACCATCTTGGTTTACTTGGGTGTCTTATCTAATGCATTGTTCGATTTGAGCCCAGTCAAACCAGGTGTGGCAGAATACTTTACGGAAAACAAGGTTCAGGTAATAGAATACTTATCCAATCAAGTTCTTTTAGCTAAAGTAGCACCTTCAGTTGCCTCATTAGAAATATTTGGTTCTTACGTTGCTCAATATCTCACTGAAGAAGATTTATCCAAAACTATTCAGCCAATAGTCGACAAGGCTATTTTGAGGTCTTCTGAGAACTCTTTTGGAATTGTTTTGCCCATATTTTTCAAGCATGTCAGTACCGAAATAAACCTCAGCGAACTTCTTGTCAATTCTAAGTTGTTGCTGTCAATTTTGTCGGCATTCAAGTCCACCAAGGAAAATGTTAGAAGTGGAGCCTTTTCAACTTTGGAAGCCATAGTTTCCAAACACTTTGTAGGATCGTCAGATGATTCTACGTCTAAGTTCGTAAACGAAATTTTGAAGGCTATTAAGACCACCACCAATAACGATTCCAAATTTCTCATTGCAAAATCTTTGGCACTTTTGAAAAACATTGCTATTGGAAATTCTATAGAAATTTTGGATGGCTTAGGTCCATTGATTGTTAAAGATCAAAACGAAATCTCATTAGGTAGTTTGGTTGGAACTTATATATTGCATCTCCAACAGTTGATTCAATCCGACGAAGTAAGAGAAGAGCAATTATCCAAATTTGTGAAACAAACCCAAACAGGATTGAGTGACAAGAAATTATCGTTGAGGAGGATCTGGTTCTGTGAATTGGGAGATTCTTTGTATGATACCAGGAAACCTAATTCCAATTTGACATTTTTGATTAAGACAATATATCCTGCTTTACTCAAGTCCTTTGACGAAGCGCAACAATCTCCTTTACCTACGGTTGCTAACAAGGGAATTAGTGCCGCTTATGTTACGATTGCATTAACCAGCATTTTCAAAGATTCGATTGGTTCGCTTGATACTTCCAAGGTATTTGAAGGATTACTGTCCTCAAATTCAGATAAGCCACATATTTTGACTGATGCTAAGGTATACAGCAAACTCAGTGGTGAAGTCGAATTTAAGTGGGCATTAAGAGCGTTGAAAGAGTTCGCATCTAATATTGAAAATCTCGACCAATTTCATCAAGATCAATTTGCTAATGCTTGGGTATACTTCTTGATCTCTTCGAATGTTCCTTCGAGTCAAAGATTGTATGCTAGAAGTTTGGTGAAATTATTTATTGCGTCAAATCCTGCCAAGTTCAGCAATTTGCTTATTGACTCCATATTTTTGAATTTGAAAGTGGCTGCTGATGACAAGAGATTAAACTTCAAAGATCTCTCGCCACTATTATCTACTATTACTCAAATAGAAGGAGAATCTGACTTGATACAAGAAAACTTGGTAAGAGTTATAGCTATTGCTGGTACTGAAGAAATACCAATAAAGAATGGATGGGTCGGCTTGGCCCAAAGAAGTCAATCCGATGTCGCCAATATCGTGAAAACTCACCACAAGAAGATAATTGATAGTTGCTTGCAAATATTAAATGAGGTTGATACCGACAGTATTTTGGCCAAAGGCGCAGTTAAGGCTCTTGGTGTACTAGCATTTATTCTTCCAGAAATTGTTTCACCTTTATTAACTGAAATTATTAGAAGAAATTTGGATTGCAAGAGATTCGACGTCGTTGATAGTGATTCTTTGAAGATATGGAGAGGCCCTGAAGGTCAACTTGTTGTTGACATTTTCAGCCAAGGGAAGAAAGTCTTCGATGACAAGAATTCCAAGGATTATGAAATGAAGAAATGGGAAGAATCTTTGAAAAGAGAAATCGCCATTAAGAACAGCGGCACACAAAGGAAGCTTTCTAAAGAAGAACAAGTCCTTGCAAATGAGCAGTTAGCTAAAGAATCCACCATCAGAAACGAAGTTCAAGAAGTTGTGAAGACTATTTCTTATACGTTACCTATTGTCAATCAACTAATTTCTGGTGCTTCCTTAGTGGATAATGGCTCCAAATCGTGGTACCCAGTTTCCATTTATAGGTTATTGGACTTAAGTAGAAATCCATTCCTGCAAGAAGTCTTCGGCAATAGAATTATTGAGTCTTTCTTGAAATTATCAGAATTAGTCTCTCCTAGATTAGGACAATTGAAGTCCTTTGTTGGTGTCGCTACCCTCAGAATCAATAATGTTGAAGGCTTACCATCGAACTATAAGGATGAACCTCTCTTGAATTTGGTGGGAAGATTACTCTTCAGAATTAAGATTCTTGCCGATCAAAATCCCTTGGATTCTATTTCACTTTCTTATATCTTACCATTGTTGACAAAGGTGTTGCAAATCGGTAAACAAGTTGCTATCAAGAATTCTACGAAGCAAGCTGTTACGTCTGAGTTTGTAAACGAAGACCAGGAAGAAGAGCAGTTATTGTTAGCAATTGAAATCATTGCAGCGCATTCAGAAGCATTTGAAGATGATTCTATACCAAGAGATAGAATTTTAGAAGTCTTGCTTTCATTGATGAGATTGCCTTCCAAGTCAAAGATTGCCAAAGATTGCTTCCTTTCTATGGGTCAACATATTGCTATCAACTTTACCAATGCAGATTTGTCAATCTTTTTTGACAACATTGTTATCCCTGAACTTTTCGTTAGAACTGCTGTTTTGGAGAGTTTGGATTCAGAATTTGATTTACATGGCGCAATAGATTATTCAAGCGAGTTGTGGATTGCTGCTCACGATAATGATACAAATTCTGCGGAAATCGCTGCTACAATTTGGGAAGACAACGACCTTAGGGTTGTTGATGATGCTCCACAAAGACTCTTGAATTTTTCAGGTAACAAGGATTCAGGTATAAGATTGTCTATTGCCAAGGCTATTGTTTCTGCAGTAGGTATTCTCCAGAAACAGGGCGACTCGGAAATTTTCGAGAAGACTATTGATTCATTAATCAAACTTTACCACATTAAAAAGAATCCCCCGGCAGCGGCCTTGGATCGATTTGGATTGGTTATCAAGTCTACAGCTGACCAAAGAGACACATGGGAAGAAAGATCTACTATTGCTTTGACATTGAAACTATTAGCTCCTTTCTTCAATTCCCGATCCATTGAGAGAATATTCAAATTCTTTGTGATCGAGGAAGCCTTGGGTGACAAAGAAGACTTGGTTCGTCAAGAATTACAGGAAGCTGGAGTGGAAATCATCAATTCGCACGGTTCAGATAATGTTGAAAAGTTGATTCCTATCTTTGAAGAAAATCTTGCTGCTAAAGATCAACGTTCCAAGATTCAAGACAATATTAAAGAATGTGTTATTATCTTGTATGGTTCTTTAGCTCGTCATTTGGATCCATCTGATGATAGACTTCAAGTTATCATTGATAGATTGATAAAGACTCTTTCGACTCCTTCAGAAGATGTTCAATTTGCTGTTGCAAAGTGTATTGCTCCATTGACAAAGTACATTGAACCACAATTGCAAGAGTACTTCGATAGGTTATTTGAGAAGTTGTTCGACGGGAAAACCTATGCATCTCGCAGAGGTGCTGCGTATGGTATTGCTGGTCTAGTCAAAGGTTATGGTATCAAGGCATTGTCTTCTTATGATATCGTAAGAACATTGACTGATGCATCCGATGACAAGAAAAATCCTAATCGTAGAGAGGGTGTTTCTATTGCCTTTGAATGTTTCTCTTTGTTGTTAGGAAAGTATTTTGAACCATACGTCATTGAAGTATTGCCTATCATTTTGAAGTCTTTGGGTGATCCAGTCCCAGAAGTTAGAGAAGCTACTGATTCAGCTGCCAAACAAATCATGAGAAACACAACTTCTTTTGGTGTCAAGAAGTTAATTCCTTTGGCTATTTCTAACTTGGATGAAATTGCCTGGAGATCCAAGAAGGGTTCTGTGGAATTATTAGGTTCAATGGCCTATTTGGACCCAACTCAATTGTCCTCGTCTTTGTCTACAATTATTCCTGAAATTGTTGGTGTATTGAATGACACCCATAAGGAAGTTAGAAAAGCAGGTGAACAGTCTTTGAAGAGATTTGGTGAAGTTATCCGTAACCCGGAGATTCAAGCTATTGTTCCTCATTTGATCAATGCCATCGGCGATCCTACTAAGTACACTGATGATGCTCTTGACAAACTTATAAAGACGCAATTCGTCCATTACATCGATGGTCCTTCTTTAGCATTGATTATCCATGTCATCCATAGAGGGATGAAAGAAAGATCTGCTGCAACGAAGAAGAAGGCATGTCAAATTGTCGGTAACATGGCAATTTTGGTGGATTCAAAAGATCTTCTACCATATTTGAACGAATTGGTATCAGAATTAGAAATTGCCATGGTGGATCCAGTTCCCGCAACCAGATCTACTGCTGCTAGAGCTTTGGGATCGTTAGTTGAAAGGTTAGGAGAAGAACAATTCCCAGACTTGATTCCTCGTCTCTTGGACACTCTTCAAGACAGCTCCAAGGCTGGGGATCGTCTTGGTTCCGCACAGGCCTTATCCGAAGTTATTTGTGGTCTTGGTATCAATAAGTTGGAAGACTTATTGCCTACTATCTTATCGAATGCCACTTCTCCACGTAATCATGTTCGTGCTGGTTTCGTGCCATTGCTTCTTTTCTTACCTGTTTGTTTCGGTTCTCAATTTGCTCCTTACTTGAACCGTATCATCCCTCCAATATTAAATGGCTTGGCTGATATGGACGAAGATATCAGAGAGACTGCTTTAAGAGCTGGTAGATTGATTGTCAAGAACTACGCTAAGAAGGCTGTCGATTTGTTATTACCAGAACTAGAGAATGGTTTATCTGACTCCAGCTACAGAATCCGTCTTTCGTCTGTTGAACTTACAGGAGACTTATTATTCCAAATCACCGGTATTTCTGGTAAGAATGAGATCAGTGAGGAAAGTGAATTCTCTGGTGAAGTAAACAAGACCCTTGTAGAGGTTCTTGGACAAGAAAGAAGAGACAGAGTCCTTTCGTCTTTGTTTGTCTGCCGTTCCGATGTAGCAGGTATTGTTCGTAATGCCGCCGTTGATATTTGGAAGGCTTTGGTAGCTAACACTCCTAGGACCGTGAAGGAGATCTTGCCTTCATTAACATCTATAATTGTTAGAAGATTGGCTTCCAGTGATGAAACTCACAGAACAATTGCAGCTAATACGTTGGGAGAGATGGTTCGCCGTGTTGGAGCAAATGCTTTGTCGCAATTGTTGCCTACTTTAGAAGAATCATTGGTTTCAAGTGATAGTGATGCCAAGCAAGGTATTTGTATTGCTTTGACAGAATTGATTAGATCTACTCAGCATGATGGTCTTGTCGAATATCAAGACGAGTTTATTCGAATTATTAGGGATTCTCTTGTTGACTCTGCTCCGGGCGTTAGAGAGGCCGCTGCCCAAACTTTCGAAGCTTTGCAAGAGGAATTAGGCAAGGTCGTTATTGACGAAATCTTACCACACTTGTTGACTATGTTGGAATCTGATGATTCTCAACCAGCATTATTGGCCTTGCAAGATATCATGGCCACAAAATCTGATGTCATTTTCCCAATTTTGATTCCGTCCTTGTTGTCTCCACCAATTGATGCATTCAAGGCCAATGCACTTTCTTCTTTAGCTTCTGTTGCAGGATCGGCCCTTTACAAGCGTTTGTCCTTGATTATCAACACTCTTGTTAATGCTGTTATCGATTCTAAGGCAGGACCTGAAGAAACACAAAATGAAATTAAGGAATCTTTCGACAAGATCTTATTGTCTATTGATGATGATGAAGGTGTTCACACTCTTATGCAACAATTATTGGCCTTGGTTAAGCATGAAGATGCTGCCAAGAGAGCTGTAATCTACGAAAGATTGGGTAACTTCTTTACTCATACGAACCTAGACTACTCGGTATACTTGGTGGACATGATTTCTCAGTTCATTTTATCTCTTGGTGATAAATCTCCAGAAGTTGTGCAAGGTACATTTGATGCTTTGAGTGCTTTGGTTAAGAGGCAACCCAAGGAGTCTTTGGAGAAGTTGGTGAAGCCAGCACGTCAAGCTTTGGAACTCACTGGTGTCAGAGGAGAAGAGTTAGCCGGTTTCAAATTGGCAAAGGGTCCAAGTTGTGTCCTTCCAATCTTCTCTCATGGATTGATGTACGGTAACTCCGAGCAGAAAGAAGCTTCTGCTTTAGCCATAGCTGATATTATCGACAAAACTCCTGCTTTAAACTTGAAACCATTTGCCACTACTATCACCGGTCCTTTGATTCGTGTCGTTGGTGAAAAGGTTCTGAGTGACATTAAGGCTGCTATTTTGATTGCATTGAACAGCTTACTTCTTAAGATTCCTCAATTTTTGAGGCCATTTATTCCACAATTACAAAGAACTTTTGTCAGATCCTTGTCTGATTCAACTAATGAAGTTTTGAGAGCTAGAGCTGTTGTTGCCCTTGGAACTTTGATTGAATTCCAGCCAAGAGTTGATTCCTTGGTGGCTGAATTGGTTGCTGGCACTAAGAACGCTTTTGAACAAGGTGTCAAGACTTCTATGTTGAAGGGTATCTTGGAAGTTGTCAATAGAGCCGGTAAGAACATGAGCGAAGCCTCTAAAACCTCTGTCATGACTTTAGTCGAAGATGAAATTACGTTGGTTGATGACAAGTCGGCCGTTTCCTACGCTAGATTGATTGGTTCCTTATCCAGGATCCTTTCTTCTGAAGAAGCTACTAATATCATCAAGTCTAAGATATTGGACAAGCCTAATAACTGTAACGACAAGTTCTGTGTTTTGTCTATCAACTCTTTCTTGAGGTATTCTCCGGGACACGTCTTCCATACTGGTATCTTGGACGAGATTGTCAATTTCATTGTCAACTGCTCTGATTCCAGTATTGACTATGTTAGTGACAATGCCACTGTAGCCATTGGTAAGCTTTTGATTCTTCATGGCGAGAGCAATTCTCCAGTCTTGAAGAATGATCAGGCTTCAGAAAAACGCTATGAAATTGACGAAGAGAGCCTTGATAAGTTGGTTAATCAAATCGCTACAACAGCTATCAGTCCTGTTTCAAACTCGCCTGATACTAGAAGATTGTCTTTGGTTGTTATCAGAACAGTTGCTAGATTCCAATATGAACTGATCGTCAAGCCTAACTGGGATATCTTAGCTCCAAGTGTGTTTGCTTGTATTCGCGATCCAATAATTCCAATCAAGTTAGCTGCCGAAAAGGCTTTCTTAAGTGTTTTCAACTTAGTTGAAGATATCGAAATGACTCAATTCCATGAATGGTTTGATAGCAAGACTGAAATCAACACTATTACTGGTACTTCGATTGTACCAAGATCTATCGGTGACTACACCAAGAGAGTTGCCTCTAGGTTGGCTGGAGTTGAAAGAGAGAGAATTGAAGCTGGTGGTGATGAAGAAACAATGTTCTCGGACAGATTTGAAGATGAAAACGAAGTCTGGGCAGTCGGTGGCATTGAAATTGCACCTACTTCTTAAAGGAAAATTAGATAGTATAGACATATTTAAAACCTAATAAGACATACTTTACATTATGTACAATATACAAAGAATTATATTAACATTTATAAAAGACCAACCCCAATAGAAAAATGAAAGAAAACAAGCGGAAAGCAAGATAGTCATACAAGTAATAGCACATTTTTTTCCTGTAACCTATAATACAGTGCAATAACAGAAGTTCTTATTTAGAATGTGACGAGTGTCCTACTAGTCATCCAAAAGCTTTCTCAACTTTCCACTAGTTCCGGAACTCGAACTGAACGATCTCGAAGTTGGAGGTGTGCTTGAAGTCGCGACTTCTTGGTTATGGTTGTGATTATGTTGAGTGAAATAAACTGATTCTCCAGACAAACTTGGCATCGAGAGATTTGTAGGAAGATCGAGGTTCAAGCTTCTCAAGGGGGGAAGAGTGTTCTGTGGCTGATTGGTGTAGTGTTCACCTCCGCTTGGCGACATTTTTGGTGTCTGGAGATTAGACGATATAGGTGGAGTTGTTGGATGGTTTAGACTACTGTTGTTGTGAGTACTGTTAATGGTATTGGTAGACGAGTTAGCCCCACCAGTTATGGTGGAGTTGTGGTCCATGCTGGTAGTTCTAAAGGCCGGAGTCATCAACAACGACGACAAATTCGTCGAACTGTTGTTAGCCGAGATGATAGGGGTGTTATTCGACGAGAGTCCGAGAACAGGCGAATTGGGTAAGGTGAACGGCTTTGGGTTGGGGCTGTTAGGTCTCGATTTTTTCAACCTCAGCTTGACGTAGTCAAGGTCCGAGTCTTCTATTATGTGAGACTTGTTGTGCGATGGCTCTGGGTGGTAGATTCCGTTTTGCGTGATGGGAGTCATTCTCTGGAGCGAGGATAACGTGCTGAGTTTGTTTGTTGACACAGCCTTAGGCTTTTGAACAAGAAAGGGCGGATTCTGATTTTCATGTGTGTTTGTCAAAGTTGCGATACTAGACAAGTACTGGAGACTGTTGCTGGATTTGGAGTCATTGAGATGGAACGTGGCTCTATCACTGGAGAAGTTGTAGTGGACGCCTGGCGCTTTGTTCATGCTGTTTCCAAAGTAGTCTGTAAGAGAAGGAAGCGATTTTGATGGGTTGGCGATTTTGCTGAGTTCCTCGGATGCAGCGCTGGCCAAAATATCGATGTTCATCGTGCTGGGAAGCTTTGTTAGAGGAGGAGCTGGCATCGACGAGTTTGTGGTAGAAGGCTCCAGTTTCGCTATGGACATGACTATGTCTGAGTCTGAGGGAGGTGTCTGAGTCTTTGTGCTGACGTCTTCATCCTCGCTGGAATTGGTGGACGACTTCAGAAGCTCGGACTTCACTCTTATATCTACTGCTTGTGGAGACGTCGCCAGGGCTGTTTTACGAGACGGCAACAGCATCATTTTCTTTTTCGGAGTAGCCGCTGACTGAGACGATGTAAATGCTTCATCTGAGGTTACAGACGGACTTTCTGGATCTTCCAGCTTGATGTTGCGCGGATTGTTGGTGTAGTTGATGTTGTGTTTGTTTAAGTTTTTGTTTCTTCTCGAGTTTGGATTAGTATGAATCCGTAAGTGACGAGTCAACTCATCGCTTCTTGAAAACCGCTTGAAGCAGCCAGGAAATGTACACGCGTGGGGTTTTTCGCCAGTGTGGGTCCGGATGTGTCTGGTCTGGTGTTCCAAGCGGTGAAACGCTTTTTCGCAGAGAGGACATTTGTACGGTCTGGAGGAAGGATCCTTCTTCGCTCTGGCAGCGGCCGCAGCAGCGGCAGCAGCGTCTGTGGAAGCTGGGTCTGCTGAATCGAAGACGGCCGTGTCTACGGTGATATTTTCGGACGTGTCGGCCATCGGTAAGGCTCGTTGTGGTGGATTTGGCGATGTCAAGTTTGCAATAGGTGTGAGCGGGGAAGCTTCAGCTCTGGACATTCTATTGGGAAAAAGGAGATCAGTCGCCAGAAGAACAGTGGTCTACTTCAAGAGATGAACAGAGTAGGAAATGAAGAAGGTTACTAGTGGCGGGTAGGAATATGTGTTGAAGGAGAAACCAGACTAAGATAAATGAACAGAAAATAAAGTTGGATAAGTAAAAGGATTTTTATTTGTTAGTAGTGGGAGGAAAAAAAATTTGTTAGGGCGATGACAGAATCCTGGGGGAAGTGGTAGTACGAGCGGAGGAAGAGATTTAGCGATGCGGCTCGCAGGCTGCGACGATGTTGTGGGGAGAGTTTCCAACGTTGGGAAAGCTTAGAAAAAAACTATGTCTATGTGAAGGGAAATGGGATACGGACTTTATTGAGAACTCCCAAGTAGCAAGACGTCCAAACAGTTAGAAATGAGCCACCAGAGTTGCATATACTATTTAGGCTAATGGCTACGCTTCAATACAACAGCGCAGCTAGTACAATACTACAGGAATGCTACACCTTTTTGAGGAGATGGTGTACATGTATTTCAAACAACAACGCAGGCTTCAGTACACTTCTGGCTCTCCTCCAACGCTAGCTTGGTCTTTTTGCAGCGAAACGGAAAAACCAACCAATCCTCCTCATTTGCTCCCTGCTGTTGTTGCGCTACGGAAAAACTTCTCCATCCAGTACCCCTGACAGGCTTCTAATTTGGCTTCTAATTTGCAAGAATTAGAAGCTTTTAATACTCATTACTCAAAGCACTTGTTTTGATGGCTTATTTTCTCGGTGAGTTTGTCTTTCTCTTAGGCTATCTTGCTATCTTTCTATCCTGCTTTCTCTTTGGCTAGCAATATGTGTGTTTCTACAGGATTCATTGTTGTGTCAAAATGCTAAAATGCTCTGCTTCAGCTCATTTCACTCTTCCATTTATACCTGAGGCTCTTGACCAACCCGTTCGTATCATCTTCCACCCCATCTTTTGTGTGCCTTCTCGTTTATACCTTATATATCCCTCTATCTTTTAAACTTGAGTTCTGCCAGTACTGGACCTTCTCCCCATCTCTCATCCCCAATTGTTCGAAAAGTGGGGAAATTGGACTGCGCACGCCCATATCCAATCGAATAGCCCTCCCTGCTGTTCACCATAACTGGCTCATAGCTTGTCACCGAGGTAATCGACTCGATTGGTGAAGAACGTAAGTTCTAGTTACGAGAGGGACGTTAAACCCATGTTCACTTCGTAATTCTGAAATTCAGCTCATATATTTGGCTTTGTAAAAAGAAATTCTTTCCTCAGAAAGGGTACAAAGAATTCGTGCCTATGTGCAAGCACTACCTTAAAAAGATTGATTTAGGTTGTGTTCGGTAACAGTTCGTAGGCGTTGGGGCTACGACTGAATTACCATATTTTCCATCGTAAATTTGTCTCCGATCTTCAATTAATTGTTCTTGGGCCCTAAGGCCTGCCTATTTTTGGATGATTTGCTAAAATGAGAACCAAAGCGTCCGCTACATCCATTCCAAACCTTCGGACAGTGACGGAAGACGTAGGGTAGACTTTGTAAAAAGGCGTATCTATTGCTCCGATAGATCTGAGAAACAGATCTGTTACAAGAATTGGTCTACTAATCTGAAGTTCAACTGGTTGATTTCATTATGTTAATATAACATGCTTAAGCATGGTCACAATGAATTTGTCCAGCACCAGTCTTGGCATTGGGAATAAGTTCTATAAAGAATGCAACACCAAGGGTCTAGTTCGATCTGTATGAATAATTTCAGATGTAGTCTGTTCCATTGTATCTAGTTTCCATCTGAAAATATCTGTTGCAGATCCTAACAATTGTATTTCACTTGTTACATCGCATTTCCAGAGACTGTGAAGATTTTGAGATTGGCATGAAACGTATTGCTATTTTCCATTTTGGTTAGTGTGTTGTGCCAAGAGATGCTGCTTTTCAAGACATGTGGCTGTTGCTTATACAATCAAATATGCAAAATGATAGCAAATAAAGACCAGCTGAAATTCGCAAAGGTTTGATATTAAAAAAGCTGGCTAATACGGCATAATACGCGATTAATACAATTGGGTCTTTCAACTAAAGAAACCTCTATGTCATTGTATTTCAAAGGCTAATTTGATTGAACCCTGTTTATACTACATTGGTGACAAACTGAAATACCCTCCCCTCCCTATCACAGTAGTGCAGTATGAAGGGACGACAAGAACATTTGTATCATAAAACCGCAAATCTTGGAGATCTCACTTAGGGCCCCCTCATTTAACATATATTAGTTCGTAATACATGTAAATGCCAGTGTTGGAAAACCGGAAGATTTAAAGAAACCCGTAGAATCATGACGGAAAGGAAAGTAACGATTAAAAATGTTACGCAATATATTCTCAAACCATACGGAACTGTTTCCGTTCTCTCGAATCCCTTCATCGTCTTCTCGAATGTGTTAAAATTACTGTGTAGGGCATTTACACTTCCACTTGAACCTGGAATTCTCATGGAATACTGATGCAACTAGTGCGCTTTCTCTGTTAGCCAATGGCGATCATTTATTTTTTTGTTTTAGCAAATACTGGGGATAACTACACCAGTATCACACTTTCATTTATGGGTTGATTTAGCAAATACGTGGATCTTCCTCCGTCTTGACCAAAGGGGATAACTAAGGGTATGCAAATCCACCGATTTTAACTACTATTAGTTACTTCAGAGAAAATCTAAAATTGCCTAATAGAGTAGTACACAAGGATTTACTATTTAGATTTCGCACTTCACTATATCTTTGCATATATTTTTGACGTAAGTTCCAGGTTGAAATGATGAGTACTTCCAAGTTAGCCAGAACCACAGTCATTGGGAATATACAACCTTGTCACGTATGTTGCTGGCGAGGTTCCACAAAATGTAGATTTTCGTCACTTAGATGCGATCTTTTATACTTGCAAGCCCATTGTTCAAGAACAAGGACAAATGAAATAGTCAAGCCGTTAGCGTGAAAACCTAGTATTGTTTTGCCCGTATTCAACAAAGCTGGTTTTTACGAACGAGAAGGGTTCTTATTGTTAGAGCCACCAGACAAAGATTTATCAGTTGAGCCTCGTATTATGCGTACATAGACACTTTAGAGAAGAAGAATATCATGGCAGAGGGGAGAGTTACCGCAAGGGTTTAGTTTCTAGTACCTGAGACAGGAATATAGAATACTACTTATTTTGAGTATTCCATATGAGTTATCGTAGATTTTAAAGTTCAATATTATATCTGCGGAGATATTTTTTTCAGTCTGGTGATGAACAATACTCGAGTGCCAATCTTTCAACGAAAACAGGCTCACTACATACGGAGGGTTCAAATAATTTTTTGCACCTGCATGACACCCTGTGATTTTCAAGGACTAAATTCGCCCTAGTTGCCCCAAATAGAGCTATTCTAGATCTACCAAGGCACTAATAATACTTCAAGACGATTAGGTGGCTAACATTAAAACTATATAAAGTGAATGACGTACGACGGCCTAATATGTAAACAAAGTACAAGATACAAGGAAGAACATGGGAAAGAATCTTCAAATTGAAAGAAGAATCTTTGCCTCATTTCGATGACCATCCAAACTGTACGTTTATCAACTTAGTTGAACAGTCTCCCATGTGCGATATGACTCGATGTAGGATTAATGCATCAGGGATATAGTATAAGCCATGGCCTGCACATTAATGCAGCTATTTACTAATAATTTAAAATTTTTTAGATTGAACTTCACTATTTTCTGAATTCACGTAAACAGCACCAAGCTGTAAGAAGCATTCTGTTACAAAGAAATCAATTTCGATAAACTACATTACTTACCTTGCAGAGTTATATCATAGCTGGTCATGATGTATAATTACCAGAAGGTTGGGCTGTAAATGCTACCCATTCTACTTTATTCAAATAATACTGCTGAACAGGAAGTAGAAGGAATAATTTCCGGCAGTCAATTTCGTAAACCCACAGCAATTATTCGTCGTTTCTAGTAAACACAAATTAAAATAAAACCGCTTCGTTTCATGATGAGATTGTTCTCTCAAAAATAAGTTCTACTTTAGAAGACTATGCATGGATTATAGTATACCTTAAAGAATAATTGTGCATGCATACTAACTATTGCAGTTTGCTCCTCTAGGTGGAATTATGTCCATTTCCGTTCCTATCTCTTCAGCAAATAATGGATAGGTGCATTTGTTGCTCAGGATGGTCGAAGATCTTTCCCTTCTCCAACTACTCTGGTAGCGGTTATTTGCAGAAAATAAATGGAATTAGTGGTATGGGCGGCAGTTTCTTGACCTCAAGGACAAGGCTATTTAAATCACCTGGTTGCTCGAAGAAAATGGAGAAGTGAAAACATCATATAGCCGACATATTTCACATCCAATACATTTCATAGCAAATGTTATTCCGCAAGTTCATAACGGTGGCAGTTTTGCTGTTGTCGAGCTTAGTAACTGCACAAGAAATAACTGAAAACACTGTCGACAGAGGGACCATTAATCTTGGAGTCGGAGACCTTGATATCGACCCAGGTGTCTATTACTCAATTGTAGATGTGGCTCTTGTTGCCTTGGTTGGAGGGCTTGATGTGGGAGCCGGTTCTGGATTTTACGTCACAGGTACGAGCCCTCTTTTAGGTTCCACTGTCACTCTTACAGCTCCACTTGGAACGTTAGTGAATAATGGTATAGTTGCGTTTAACTCAATTCGTTCAAGTCTTACAGGTACAGGCTATAGTCTTGGTGGGGCTTCATTTACAAACAATGGGGAAATGTATTTCGGAGGAAATGGTTTAATTTCTGCATTACCAAATGTTAGTCTTACTGCCCCAGATTTCACCAACAGTGCCGGCGCTTTGTTGGTTTTCTACCAATCTACAAGAGGCTCTGGTACTGTTGTATTGGGAGCTGTGACGCCAATTACAAATGATGGTCAGATCTGTTTCTATAATGAAGTTTACCAACAGACCACTTCAATTCAAGGTGGTGGTTGCATGACTGCTAATCAAGATTCAAGTATTTATCTTACATCTCTCCTCAATACTGTTGATCAAGATCAAACCTTCTACTTGGCAGATTCGGAATCCACGCTCCAGACATCTCCGATTACTTTGTCGGCAGACACCCCTATTGTTGTAGGAGGTTTTGGTGGAGGGAATGCTCTTGGTTTGGATACTGCTCTTAGACCAAATCTCTTGGGTGGGCCCTACGATTATGACCCAAACACCGGTATTTTGACAGTTTATGGATTAGCTTCGACAGCTCTAATTCCAATGCTTCAGCAGTACGATATTGGTACTGGCTACGATCCCAGTAAATTTGGTACCACAACTATCAATAGTCCCGGTGTATTGCCAGGTGGCGGAGTCACATATTCGGATGATCCACCAAACCCTCCACCTTCTAACTGTCAGCCATGCAAAATGCTTCCAGACGCTCCAGGAATTGACCCAACCGAGACAACTACTACTACTACTGTTACTAACACTGATGGTAGCGTTTGCACTGAAATTGACGATATTCTCATCTCCACGAGTGACGATGGCAGTTGGTTTACTTCAACAAGCACTATTAGCAATATCTGCCAACAGCCAACTGAATACACCACAACTTTCACTACCACCAATGATGATGGTTCAGTTTCTACTGAAACCGGTGATGTGTTGATCTCTACTGATTCTGACGGAAGTTGGTACACTACCACTTCTATTATCACTGCAGAAGAACCAACTGAGTACACTACCACCTTCACTACCACCAATGATGATGGTTCGGTTTCTACTGAAACCGGTGATGTGTTGATCTCTACTGATTCTGACGGAAGTTGGTACACTACCACTTCTATTATCACTGCAGAAGAACCAACTGAGTACACTACCACCTTCACTACCACCAATGATGATGGTTCAGTTTCTACTGAAACTGGTGATGTTCTCATTTCTACTGATTCTGACGGAAGTTGGTACACTACCACTTCTATTATCACTGCCGAAGAACCAACTGAGTACACTACCACCTTCACTACCACCAATGATGATGGTTCAGTTTCTACTGAAACCGGTGATGTGTTGATCTCTACTGATTCTGACGGAAGTTGGTTCACTACCACTTCTATTATCACTGCAGAAGAACCAACTGAGTACACTACCACCTTCACTACCACCAATGATGATGGTTCAGTTTCTACTGAAACCGGTGATGTGTTGATCTCTACTGATTCTGACGGAAGTTGGTACACTACCACTTCTATTATCACTGCAGAAGAACCAACTGAGTACACTACCACCTTCACTACCACCAATGATGATGGTTCAGTTTCTACTGAAACCGGTGATGTGTTGATCTCTACTGATTCTGACGGAAGTTGGTACACTACCACTTCTATTATCACTGCCGAAGAACCAACTGAGTACACTACAACTTTCACTACCACCAATGATGATGGTTCAGTTTCTACTGAAACTGGTGATGTTCTCATTTCTACTGATTCTGACGGAAGTTGGTACACTACCACTTCTATTATCACTGCAGAAGAACCAACTGAGTACACTACAACTTTCACTACCACCAATGATGATGGTTCAGTTTCTACTGAAACCGGTGATGTTCTCATTTCTACTGATTCTGACGGAAGTTGGTACACTACCACTTCTATTATCACTGCAGAAGAACCAACTGAATACACCACAACTTTCACCACCACCAATGATGATGGTTCAGTTTCTACTGAAACCGGTGATGTGTTGATCTCTACTGATTCTGACGGAAGTTGGTACACTACCACTTCTATTATCACTGCCGAAGAACCAACTGAGTACACTACAACTTTCACTACCACCAATGATGATGGTTCAGTTTCTACTGAAACTGGTGATGTTCTCATTTCTACTGATTCTGACGGAAGTTGGTACACTACCACTTCTATTATCACTGCAGAAGAACCAACTGAGTACACTACAACTTTCACTACCACCAATGATGATGGTTCAGTTTCTACTGAAACCGGTGATGTGTTGATCTCTACTGATTCTGACGGAAGTTGGTACACTACCACTTCTATTATCACTGCCGAAGAACCAACTGAATACACTACAACTTTCACTACCACCAATGATGATGGTTCAGTTTCTACTGAAACCGGTGATGTGTTGATCTCTACTGATTCTGACGGAAGTTGGTACACTACCACTTCTATTATCACTGCAGAAGAACCAACTGAGTACACTACCACCTTCACTACCACCAATGATGATGGTTCGGTTTCTACTGAAACCGGTGATGTGTTGATCTCTACTGATTCTGACGGAAGTTGGTACACTACCACTTCTATTATCACTGCAGAAGAACCAACTGAGTACACTACCACCTTCACTACCACCAATGATGATGGTTCAGTTTCTACTGAAACTGGTGATGTTCTCATTTCTACTGATTCTGACGGAAGTTGGTACACTACCACTTCTATTATCACTGCCGAAGAACCAACTGAGTACACTACCACCTTCACTACCACCAATGATGATGGTTCAGTTTCTACTGAAACCGGTGATGTGTTGATCTCTACTGATTCTGACGGAAGTTGGTACACTACCACTTCTATTATCACTGCCGAAGAACCAACTGAGTACACCACAACTTTCACCACCACCAATGATGATGGTTCAGTTTCTACTGAAACTGGTGATGTGTTGATCTCTACTGATTCTGACGGAAGTTGGTACACTACCACTTCTATTATCACTGCCGAAGAACCAACTGAATACACTACAACTTTCACTACCACCAATGATGATGGTTCAGTTTCTACTGAAACCGGTGATGTGTTGATCTCTACTGATTCTGACGGAAGTTGGTACACTACCACTTCTATTATCACTGCAGAAGAACCAACTGAGTACACCACAACTTTCACTACCACCAATGATGATGGTTCAGTTTCTACTGAAACTGGTGATGTTCTCATTTCTACTGATTCAGACGGAAGTTGGTACACTACTACTTCTTTGATTGGAGAAGAACCAACTGAGTACACAACCACCTTCACCACCACCAATGATGATGGTTCTGTCTCTACTGGAACTGGTGATGTTCTCATTTCTACTGATTCAGACGGAAGTTGGTACACTACTACTTCTTTGATTGGAGAAGAACCAACTGAGTACACTACCACCTTCACTACCACCAATGATGATGGTTCTGTCTCTACTGGAACTGGTGATGTTCTCATTTCTACTGATTCAGACGGAAGTTGGTACACTACTACTTCTTTGATTGGAGAAGAACCAACTGAGTACACTACCACCTTCACCACCACCAATGATGATGGTTCTGTCTCTACTGGAACTGGTGATGTTCTCATTTCTACTGATTCAGACGGAAGTTGGTACACTACTACTTCTTTGATTGGAGAAGAACCAACTGAGTACACTACCACCTTCACTACCACCAATGATGATGGTTCTGTCTCTACTGGAACTGGTGATGTTCTCATTTCTACTGATTCAGACGGAAGTTGGTACACTACTACTTCTTTGATTGGAGAAGAACCAACTGAGTACACTACCACCTTCACTACCACCAATGATGATGGTTCTGTCTCTACTGGAACTGGTGATGTTCTCATTTCTACTGATTCAGACGGAAGTTGGTACACTACTACTTCTTTGATTGGAGAAGAACCAACTGAGTACACTACCACCTTCACTACCACCAATGATGATGGTTCTGTCTCTACTGGAACTGGTGATGTTCTCATTTCTACTGATTCAGACGGAAGTTGGTACACTACTACTTCTTTGATTGGAGAAGAACCAACTGAGTACACAACCACCTTCACCACCACCAATGATGATGGTTCTGTCTCTACTGGAACTGGTGATGTTCTCATTTCTACTGATTCAGACGGAAGTTGGTACACTACTACTTCTTTGATTGGAGAAGAACCAACTGAGTACACTACCACCTTCACTACCACCAATGATGATGGTTCTGTCTCTACTGGAACTGGTGATGTTCTCATTTCTACTGATTCAGACGGAAGTTGGTACACTACTACTTCTTTGATTGGAGAAGAACCAACTGAGTACACTACCACCTTCACTACCACCAATGATGATGGTTCTGTCTCTACTGGAACTGGTGATGTTCTCATTTCTACTGATTCAGACGGAAGTTGGTACACTACTACTTCTTTGATTGGAGAAGAACCAACTGAGTACACTACCACCTTCACCACCACCAATGATGATGGTTCTGTCTCTACTGGAACTGGTGATGTTCTCATTTCTACTGATTCAGACGGCAGCTGGTACACTACTACTTCATTAATTTCGAACCCTGTCATTTGTGTAAGAGATGGAGAAGGGTGTTCAACACCAACTGAGTACACCACTACTTTCACAACCACCAATGATGATGGCTCTGTTTCGACTGGAACCGGTGATGTGTTGATCACGACTGATTCAAACGGCAGCTGGTACACTACCACTTCTTTGATTGGAGAAGAACCAACTGAGTACACTACCACCTTCACCACCACCAATGATGATGGTTCTGTCTCTACTGGAACTGGTGATGTTCTCATTTCTACTGATTCAAACGGCAGCTGGTACACTACTACTTCTTTGATTGGAGAAGAACCAACTGAGTACACCACTACCTTCACAACCACTAACGCCGATGGCTCTGTTTCGACTGGAACCGGTGATGTGTTGATCACGACTGATTCAAACGGCAGCTGGTACACTACCACTTCTTTGATTGGAGAAGAACCAACTGAGTACACCACTACCTTCACAACCACTAACGCCGATGGCTCTGTTTCGACTGGAACCGGTGATGTGTTGATCACGACTGATTCAAACGGCAGCTGGTACACTACCACTTCTTTGATTGGAGAAGAACCAACTGAGTACACCACTACCTTCACAACCACTAACGCCGATGGCTCTGTTTCGACTGGAACCGGTGATGTGTTGATCACGACTGATTCAGACGGAAGTTGGTACACTACTACTTCTTTGATTGGAGAAGAACCAACTGAGTACACAACCACCTTCACCACCACCAATGATGATGGTTCTGTCTCTACTGGAACTGGTGATGTTCTCATTTCTACTGATTCAAACGGCAGCTGGTACACTACTACTTCTTTGATTGGAGAAGAACCAACTGAGTACACCACTACCTTCACAACCACTAACGCCGATGGCTCTGTTTCGACTGGAACCGGTGATGTGTTGATCACGACTGATTCAAACGGCAGCTGGTACACTACTACTTCTTTGATTGGAGAAGAACCAACTGAGTACACCACTACCTTCACAACCACTAACGCCGATGGCTCTGTTTCGACGGGAACAGGTGATGTTCTTATTAGTACGGATGATGCTGGCAATTGGTACACCTCCACATTTAATATTGGTGAAGTTTCTGCATCTTCAACAGGAAAAGTCATCTGTTTGAGAGATGGTTCTAACTGTGTCACTGTATCAAGTACTAGTACGACTGTTCGCACCGTATGTCCTGTCTGTTCCGCTCATACAACTAAGATCGTTAGTACTAATTCAGATGGTTCAGTGGCAACTGTTTCTGGGGAAGTCATTGTCACTACGGACTCTGAGGGACACGTCTACACTACTTCAATTTTGAATACTGTAGCTCCTTTGGTTACGAGTGTGGTTACCACAACAGGACTCCATGGGGTACCAACGACTTACACTACTGTTGTTCCAGACAATTCTGCTTCTGGTTCCGGTTCTTCTGGTTCTGGTTCTTCTGGTTCTGGTTCTTCTGGTTCCGGTTCTTCTGGTTCTGGTTCTTCTGGTTCCGGTTCTTCTGATTCCGGTTCTGGTTCTGGTTCTGGTTCCGGTTCTTCTGGTTCTGGTTCCGGTTCTTCTGGTTCTGGTTCTTCTGGTTCTGGTTCTGGTTCTGGTTCCGGTTCCGGTTCTTCTGGTTCTGGTTCTTCTGGTTCCGGTTCTTCTGATTCCGGTTCTTCTGGTTCTGGTTCTGGTTCTGGTTCCGGTTCCGGTTCTTCTGGTTCTGGTTCTTCTGGTTCTGGTTCTTCTGGTTCTGGTTCTTCTGGTTCTGGTTCTGGTTCTGGTTCCGGTTCTTCTGGTTCTGGTTCTTCTTCCGCATCTGACACTGGTTCGAACACTGGTACTGGTACTGGCCCCTCTCCAGCGTCTGGATCCGGAAGTTCGGATACCCCTATACCGTCAGCAGCTCCTGTTGAAGGTGGAGCTGCATCGATTGTCTCCAACAAGTCCCTTGTTATTGCGATCATTTCGATATTTACCATCTTTGCAATTTGAAAAGATGACTTATTTATAAGAGAATTATTACAACCTTTTTTGAAGTTCATCATTATCATCAATATTACCCCATGCATTAAACCAGGTGAACTGGTTGAAAGGAAATTTCACTTGAAATTCACTCGTTGCAAAACACCGAATTATAATTCTATTTCTCAATTCGACATAATACTTTCATAGATATTCTTATCGCTGTGCGACTACTTTCTTTTAATTAACGTGATGATCACTGTATTTGTCTGTAGAGATGTCAAATTCAAATTTACATTTACTTACCCTGGTACGAGCATCTAAAAAATGATAGAGATGTCTTTTAGGCGTTTCTTAGCATTTTCTATTTCTTTATCATTGGGTTCTTTTCGATGATAATGGCAGAGTTTACTGGATGGATTTGTAGAAATGCTTTTCGCCTAAGCAAGTAATCAAATGCATGTATGAAACTCATAAAGAAATGTGCATACCAACCTCGAGAGTTTTCGACTATTTCATATACGGTCAACGTAATATCACAAAAACGCCTCTAAGATGCAAGAAATTAGCACCAAATTTCAAAAATTGTTGTCATAGTCCATATTTTGAGTCAAAGGGTACCGTTGTTTGTCGAACTGAAAGATTTGACGTCAAATAGATCAATTTCTTTTTCAATTCTATTAACATACGAAGTAGTGAAGTATTGACACTATCTTATCTGTTCTAGCCAAGTGCACTTCTCGGCTATAAGGTAATCAGTACCTGTTTTCGGGACCACATCAATGTACCCAGCTGGATATTGTATAACAGATACCTGGTATTAAACGGAGCGTAAAAATTGGGATTTTGGCATTGGTTATTGTATCTCTCCCGATTGCCTCATATTTTGTGGCTATCATGGAATCGAGTACTTAAAATACGAAAAAACTGGTAGGTTGCGACACTACTTCCGTAGATGGCGGATCTTCGTGTCAAAACTTGGCTACTGTGCGCATTACAAGGGGCCCTAATACATTTGATCAGTTGTAGCCTTCATATAGAGCCAATTACAAAATAGCATGTATGGAACTGAAGTATGCTCCATGTGACAAGGTGAAAAAGGGTCCATTTGAGTGGTCCGCTTCTCTTACATGAATGTCCTGGACCCTTGTTGGGATCTACTGGCAGACCGTGAGATGTATTTGGTATTTCAAAAGAATAAGTTGAATGATGGTCTCTTGTTGAATGAGAAACAGATCTGTAAGGATCTTTGATTCGGTTAAAGGGCCGATCCAAACGTCAAACAGTGTGAAATCTCTTGGTATGACCTCGGTCAGAACATCCTTCTTGGTGAGGCAACTTCCAGCTTATACACAAAATGCACATAATTCGTAGGGTTTCGGGAAATGAATTAGATTCAATTAAGTCTTGAATTGTGTTCATTTGAACACCGAATTGGCGTTTCCCTGCATTTTCTATTTGAACCTGTCAATCACTGGCATCTGGTTTTGGTGGAGATGTTGTACAGCAACCCATTTTGTTACTTGTTTTTTAAGACTTAAAACGAAGACCCTTCCACGGGTAATGGTGCCCAAATGACATTTTTTACTAAATCTGTATCATTGATAGCTAAACGAGGCAGCTTTGGGCAAATTGGAGGATGCTTCCTGCTGAAACGTTGCTAGGTAAATCTATAGGGACTGTGATTTTTGCAGTAATTGGAATAGAAATCAATTCATTTTCTCTAGTATAAATCCTTGCCCACCGCCAGACTTCACTGACTTGATGTAAATTTTTCAATCATCGAAGTACCTACTCAAGTCCTCTAACTAATATGCTATTTTTGAAACTTTTGGTGAGGACACTTGCTTGTGTGGCAGCTGTTCTTGCTATTGATATAACCTCCCCAAGAATTGATAGAGGTGTTGTCAACCTTTCCATCGGAGACATCACGATTGAATCCGGAGCTTACTGGTCCATCGTAGACAATGCTGTATCTGTACTTGCTGGTGACTTAGATGTCAAGGATGACGCTGGATTCTACATTACTTCGACACAGAGTTTAATTGGCTTATCTGTTACCCTTGCTTCTGGATTGGGATCGATCACTAATGATGGTATAATTGCATTTAATTCGGTTGTCTCGTTGGTTGCTCCAAATTACAACTTGATTGGTCTCTCATTCACGAACAACGGAGAAATGTACTTGGGTACTAACGGCTCTGTTGTTGGTGCTCCACCAATTAACCTCGTTGCCCCAAGCTGGACTAACACAGGTTTGTTGGTGATCTACCTGCAAACAAGAAGTGCAGATGGTATTGTCAATCTCGGAGGAACTGGATTGGTTATTCAAAACAATGGTCAGATCTGCTTAACGAATGAGCTTTACCAAGCTTCCACTCAAATTCGTGGTACTGGTTGTATAACCGCAAATGTAGACTCTACTGTTTTCTTGGCTAATGGTTTGTTAGGCGTTGATCAATCACAAACGTTTTACTTAGCTGACTCCAGATCATCTATTAGAGCTAATGCTGTTGCTGTTCCTCAAACGTTCACTATTGCTGGTTTTGGTAATGGTAACATTATCGGTTTAGATATTCCACTTGCAACTGTTTTTCCGCTAAGCTCGTGGAGTTATACCTCAAGTACTGGTATCTTGACACTCAGAGGTCTTGGTTTATTGTCTCAAAACTTCAACATTGGTCCAGGATATAATAGCAATTTATTTTCGATCACAACGGATAGCAGTCTTGGATTGGCCAGTGTTCCTTTAGGTGGCCTCACTTACAGTGGTCCAGTACCAAATGCAATTCCTTCGAACTGCCAACCTTGCAAGAATTTGCCTAGTGCACCTGGTACATCTGCAAGTGTCACTTCCACTTCTTTCACTTCTACCAAGTCTGATGGATCAATTTGTACTGATGTTGATCAAATCCTCATTTCCACCGATGCACAAGGTTCTTGGTTCACATCTACTTCACTTGTATCTGAAGTTTGCAGCACTATCCCTAACTCTCAGACAACAGAAACGTCTACTTGGACCGGAACTACTACTAAGACCGTCACACTTACCGACACTGTTGGTGGTACTGACACAGTCATCGTTGAAGTTCCTTCCACTCCAAACTCTCAGACAACAGAAACGTCTACTTGGACTGGCACTTACATCACCACTGTCACCGAAACTGACACTCCAGGTGGTACTGACACTGTCATTGTTGAAGTTCCTTCTACTCCAAACTCAGAGACCACCATAGTTTCAACTTGGACTGGAACTACTACTAAGACCGTCACACTTACCGACACTGTTGGTGGTACTGACACCGTCATTGTTGAAGTTCCTTCTACTCCAAACTCTGAGACCACCATAGTTTCCACTTGGACTGGAACTACTACTAAGACCGTCACACTTACCGACACTGTTGGTGGTACTGACACCGTCATCGTTGAAGTTCCATCTACTGCCAACTCGCAAACCACAATAACTTCTACCTGGACTGGCACTTACATCACCACCGTCACCGAAACTGACACTCCAGGTGGTACTGACACTGTCATTGTTGAAGTTCCATCTACTCCAAACTCTCAGACAACAGAAACGTCTACCTGGACTGGCACTACTACTAAGACCGTCACGCTTACCGACACTGTTGGTGGTACTGACACCGTCATCGTTGAAGTTCCATCTACTGCCAACTCGCAAACCACAATAACTTCTACCTGGACTGGCACTTACATCACCACTGTCACCGAAACTGACACTCCAGGTGGTACTGACACTGTCATTGTTGAAGTTCCTTCTACTCCAAACTCTGAGACCACCATAGTTTCAACTTGGACCGGAACTACTACTAAGACCGTCACGCTTACCGACACTGTTGGTGGTACTGACACTGTCATTGTTGAAGTTCCATCTACTCCAAACTCTCAGACAACAGAAACGTCTACCTGGACTGGCACTACTACTAAGACCGTCACGCTTACCGACACTGTTGGTGGTACTGACACCGTCATCGTTGAAGTTCCATCTACTGCCAACTCGCAAACCACAATAACTTCTACCTGGACTGGCACTTACATCACCACTGTCACCGAAACTGACACTCCAGGTGGTACTGACACTGTCATTGTTGAAGTTCCTTCTACTCCAAACTCAGAGACCACCATAGTTTCAACTTGGACCGGAACTACTACTAAGACCGTCACGCTTACCGACACTGTTGGTGGTACTGACACTGTCATTGTTGAAGTTCCATCTACTCCAAACTCTCAGACAACAGAAACGTCTACCTGGACTGGCACTACTACTAAGACCGTCACGCTTACCGACACTGTTGGTGGTACTGACACTGTCATTGTTGAAGTTCCTTCTACTCCAAACTCAGAGACCACCATAGTTTCAACTTGGACTGGAACTACTACTAGGACCGTCACACTTACCGACACTGTTGGTGGTACTGACACCGTCATCGTTGAAGTTCCATCTACTGCCAACTCGCAAACCACAATAACTTCTACCTGGACTGGCACTTACATCACCACTGTCACCGAAACTGACACTCCAGGTGGTACTGACACTGTCATTGTTGAAGTTCCTTCTACTCCAAACTCAGAGACCACCATAGTTTCAACTTGGACTGGAACTACTACTAAGACCGTCACACTTACCGACACTGTTGGTGGTACTGACACCGTCATTGTTGAAGTTCCTTCTACTCCAAACTCTGAGACCACCATAGTTTCCACTTGGACTGGAACTACTACTAAGACCGTCACACTTACCGACACTGTTGGTGGTACTGACACCGTCATCGTTGAAGTTCCATCTACTGCCAACTCGCAAACCACAATAACTTCTACCTGGACTGGCACTTACATCACCACCGTCACCGAAACTGACACTCCAGGTGGTACTGACACTGTCATTGTTGAAGTTCCATCTACTCCAAACTCTCAGACAACAGAAACGTCTACCTGGACTGGCACTACTACTAAGACCGTCACGCTTACCGACACTGTTGGTGGTACTGACACCGTCATCGTTGAAGTTCCATCTACTGCCAACTCGCAAACCACAATAACTTCTACCTGGACTGGCACTTACATCACCACTGTCACCGAAACTGACACTCCAGGTGGTACTGACACTGTCATTGTTGAAGTTCCTTCTACTCCAAACTCTGAGACCACCATAGTTTCAACTTGGACCGGAACTACTACTAAGACCGTCACGCTTACCGACACTGTTGGTGGTACTGACACTGTCATTGTTGAAGTTCCATCTACTCCAAACTCTCAGACAACAGAAACGTCTACCTGGACTGGCACTACTACTAAGACCGTCACGCTTACCGACACTGTTGGTGGTACTGACACCGTCATCGTTGAAGTTCCATCTACTGCCAACTCGCAAACCACAATAACTTCTACCTGGACTGGCACTTACATCACCACTGTCACCGAAACTGACACTCCAGGTGGTACTGACACTGTCATTGTTGAAGTTCCTTCTACTCCAAACTCTGAGACCACCATAGTTTCAACTTGGACCGGAACTACTACTAAGACCGTCACGCTTACCGACACTGTTGGTGGTACTGACACTGTCATTGTTGAAGTTCCATCTACTCCAAACTCTCAGACAACAGAAACGTCTACCTGGACTGGCACTACTACTAAGACCGTCACGCTTACCGACACTGTTGGTGGTACTGACACCGTCATCGTTGAAGTTCCATCTACTGCCAACTCGCAAACCACAATAACTTCTACCTGGACTGGCACTTACATCACCACTGTCACCGAAACTGACACTCCAGGTGGTACTGACACTGTCATTGTTGAAGTTCCTTCTACTCCAAACTCAGAGACCACCATAGTTTCAACTTGGACCGGAACTACTACTAAGACCGTCACGCTTACCGACACTGTTGGTGGTACTGACACTGTCATCGTTGAAGTTCCTTCCACTCCAAACTCTCAGACAACAGAAACGTCTACTTGGACCGGAACTACTACTAAGACCGTCACACTTACCGACACTGTTGGTGGTACTGACACCGTCATCGTTGAAGTTCCATCTACTGCCAACTCGCAAACCACAATAACTTCTACCTGGACTGGCACTTACATCACCACCGTCACCGAAACTGACACTCCAGGTGGTACTGACACTGTCATTGTTGAAGTTCCATCTACTCCAAACTCTCAGACAACAGAAACGTCTACCTGGACTGGCACTACTACTAAGACCGTCACATTTACCGACACTGTTGGTGGTACTGACACTGTCATTGTTGAAGTTCCTTCCACTCCAAACTCTCAGACAACAGAAACGTCTACTTGGACTGGCACTTTCATCACCACTGTCACCGAAACTGATACCCCAGGTGGTACCGATACTGTCATTGTTGAAGTTCCTTCTAGTAGTGCGGCATGTGTAAGGGCCACAGTAACTGTAACACAAATCCAATCGAAACTGAGTTGTGTAACGAAGACCACTACCATTCCAAGGGTTACAGAAACCCATGTTATTTGCTCGTCCCGTTACATAACCAGAACTTCAACGAAAACTACTTATTCTATTCCTCATCGTCTGACAGTCACATGCACTACAACCGTTAGAAGAGGATTCTTTGGTTATATTTAGTGTCAGCGCATTTGCACTAAGTCCACTTTCTGTTTGCATTCAAATTAGTATGTCTAATTGTGAGGGTTCTATAGATTTTCTTGTTCACTCGTTATAGTTTTCTACTTCTTCATTCTCAAAGTAGTTATGATTCTTCTTGGATAAAGCAGGCTCCATTTAGAGGAGATCGTAAGTTTAATATATATCACTATTTGTGAAAAATTGTATTTTTGAGACGAAGAATTTGGTTCAACATGTATATACATAGTTGGTGACGTCCACGCATATATTAATAATACGTTCATTCCCTGCTTGTCAACTATTCAATTGCCGAAAGACTCTACACTCTTTTCTCATCAATGTTTGAGAAATCGATGATTATTGCCCATTGATAAGTTCGTAGTTAGTGAGAATATTCGGAGAACTAGACACTTTTTACACTTTTCTTATACAGTAGAGCTTCAACTTTCCATTTATCATTTGGCTTTTTTACATCATTTTTCTATCTGAGGAACACACAAACTATTGTGTCGAGGAGATTTGTTGGTAGAGGGAGATTTGTTGGTAGAGGGAGACTGTCAATCGGCTGCATAATCTATGTTCGATTTCGATTTCACAATTAAAATGTGGAGTTCAAGTGGGATTAGTTCGATGCTAATATATGAGTGCAACAAGTCAAAATCGGTACATCAAATTAATCGAAGAATATTTTGTTTCCCAAGAATAGAATGCGAGGTATCTTTTTCAGTTCACTGACTAGCCTCACTCTACTTTGTTGTAACCGTTCGTGCATTACCTAAAACTGACAAATATCTTCCTATCAAACAATTCGGTTTAACCTCCTGATCGACACGCGCCCTATTCTTCGTCAATGAGTTCCTGTTTTCAAGTTACCTTAAAGCGGTGGTGTGATTAACTTCTAATTGAAAAAGGAGAACATTTGACTTCTTCTGTTGTTAACGAATTTAGGCTCACAGGCTCCATTGATCGCATAATTAACGTATGTACTTGCCTTTTGTATATGTTATTATGCGGCAGCAATAATTAGTAATGAGAAGGGAATGCAGCTTTGCTGAATTAATAATTCCTGTTGATTTTTTATACTGTATCTCTAAAATGTATGTATTCACAGTACAACATCTCGTCAATTGTTCCCTCCCAAGTCTCCGATCCTTCATATATACCACATTTGATTAGATGAAGGCTCATATTCTCGCCTATGCCAAGCCATTCGAGATGATGCAAGGGTCCTGCCTACGTTTACTTTCAAAGCTTCACTTTTAACTGTGAATTTCGTACAGACAAGTTTAGACTCTAGGTAATTTTTCTTAGCAGAACGAGGATTTTGGAATTGCCTCGTTTATTAGAACATCTCCTCCTCTTACAAAATTGCACTATCTTAGTTCACTTTGTTGGCTTCATTGAAATTAGAAAGGAAACAAACACATTAAACTAAGGGTAAAGGAAAAATTTCTGGATTTGTAGAATATATCGAACAAATACAGCACATATGATTGATATTGAGATTTTCAGCTTCTTTGTACAATATAATGCTCATGGTGTCACAACTCAAACCACGAAGAGCGTGCTCTTCTTCTGTTTTTGCTTACATGTGATGTGGTCACCTCCACACACCAAACGCTGCCTAATATTTGTAAATAAGGAGTGGAGTACGAAACTCTTATCTCCGCATTAGTAGTGCTTATAAGCCTTCACTAAAACTTCATGATCTTGAAATATCTAATCAATATAAGTTCAGTACTTGCTCCAGTATTACAAACAGCCATACAAGCTTTACAGATTTGCTTAGAATCATACAATTCGTTTCGTTTCCAGAGGAAAAGTTTAGTTTCTTTGGGAAAAAGTGATGCAAGACAAAAGTGGTTGTGTCGACGCTCCATCAGGTAAATATTAGATTGAATTACATGGATGAGTCTAGTTTACTTGTTGGGCAAAAGCAAGCGTTTGTATTAGTACATCGTATACTAAGAGGTGAGGCGGTCTAATAGCTTATACAAAATATCACGCATGTAATTGTAACTGAATACAAGAATAGGAGGCTTCATTTGGAGCTTTCTCAAAAGTATTGGGAGTTTTCTTCTAAACTAGAAATTGATTACAATGAGAATAGTAAGTTCATGTATCGTATAAATTCTCTTCGATAAGTGCCATTTAATGTTAGGTAAACATTTATTTTTCACACTGAGGCTGTTTTCATTGGGCGTCAGAGAGATACAGAACCCTGCCTCTAATGTACATTTCGGACTAATGCATCGCCTGGTTTATCGAAAAATATGGTTAGGCGAGTAAGGTACAAGTCAGAGTGCCTCGAAAATGCTGTATTCGCCCAAAGGAATTTAATATGCTATGTGCGTCGACTTCATGCATTTGAACCTGCATATGAAAACCCATGAAATTGCTGCAAGAGAATCAAAGTTACCAATGTGATGTTACAATGTCTTACTATAAAAGAAGTCCCAACTCCACTCCAAATGAATAGCTTATTGCCTAATATATAATCAAGCAAACTTATATAACTTGTCCAATAATGTTGCTTTTCAGAAGCTTAGTCAGAGTTTTTCTCTTTGCAACTGTTGCTTTGGCTTTTACGGTCCAAAAACCTAAGGTTGACAGAGGTTCTATCAACCTCTCTATTGGTGATATTACAATTCAGTCTGGCTCTTTCTGGTCCATTTTTGACAATACTGTTTCCATATTTAAAGGTGATCTTTGGGTGCAAAAAAATGCTGGTTTTTTTATCACATCCACCAACAAGTTGATCGGTTTGAAAGTTGAACTTGCATCAGGATTTGGATCTATTAGAAACGATGGCTTGATCGTCTTCAACTCCCTTGTCTCTATAACTCCATCATTTTACAAACTTATTGGCAAGAGTTTTCTTAATTCTGGAGAAATATTTTTGGTGTCTAGTGGTTATGGAGTACCAACAGCTGCACTTTTGGCTCCAATTTGGAAAAATACTGGTTCCTTGACTTTCTTTCAGAACAAAAGAAACAACGGGGTCGTCAGTCTTGGTGCACCAGGATTAAAAATTGAAAATTGGGGTCAGATTTGTTTGTTCAATGAACTTTATAAACAAACGACCCATATCTTTGGTGATGGTTGTATTACCGCAGATCAAGACTCTAGTATTTTCTTTTCAAACTGTTTATTGGATATTGATAGTAGACAAACCGTCTACTTAGCAGACTCGAGGTCCTCGGTAAGGGCTGTGGCTCTCGCTAAGCCAAAGACTTTCAAAGTGGCTGGTTTTGGAAATGGAAACAAAATTGGATTGGATTTACCACTTATCAGCCCATTCCTGAAATCAGTAATCTACAATGCTAAAACGGGAATCTTATCGCTTAGAGTTAAGGGCTTTTGGGGGCAAGACTTCAATATTGGTTTAGGTTACAACTCGAACAAATTTAAGATTACAACTGACAATAGTCTCGGGTTGTTGAGTGTTCCATGGGGAGCTGTCTATTATGACGGTCCAGTACCTAATAAGCAGATTCCAAGCAACTGTCAACCATGCAAGCCCTATCCATCACCTCCTACAACTACTACAACGAAGACAAACGCTCAAACTACCAAAACATCTACTTGGACTGGTACTTTCACCACCACCGTCACCGAAACTGATACCCCAGGTGGTACCGACACTGTCATCGTTGAAGTTCCTTCTACTCCAAACTCTCAGACTACTCTTACCTCAACTTGGACCGGTACTTTCACCACCACCGTCACCGAAACTGATACCCCAGGTGGTACCGACACTGTCATCGTTGAAGTTCCTTCTACTCCAAACTCTCAGACTACTCTTACCTCAACTTGGACCGGTACTTTCACCACCACCGTCACCGAAACTGATACCCCAGGTGGTACCGACACTGTCATCGTTGAAGTTCCTTCTACTCCAAACTCTCAGACTACTCTTACCTCAACTTGGACCGGTACTTTCACCACCACCGTCACCGAAACTGATACCCCAGGTGGTACCGACACTGTAATTGTTGAAGTTCCTTCTACTGCCAACACACAAACTACAATAACTTCTACTTGGACTGGTACTTTCACCACCACCGTCACCGAAACTGATACCCCAGGTGGTACCGACACTGTCATCGTTGAAGTTCCTTCTACTGCCAACTCGCAAACCACAATAACTTCTACCTGGACTGGCACTTACATCACCACCGTCACCGAAACTGACACTCCAGGTGGTACTGACACTGTCATTGTTGAAGTTCCTTCTACTCCAAACTCTCAGACTACTCTTACCTCAACTTGGACCGGTACTTTCACCACCACCGTCACCGAAACTGATACCCCAGGTGGTACCGATACTGTAATTGTAGAAGTTCCTTCTACTCCAAACTCTGAGACCACCATAACGTCTACCTGGACTGGTACTACTACTAAGACCGTCACACTTACCAACACTGTTGGTGGTACCGATACTGTAATTGTTGAAGTTCCTTCTACTGCCAACACACAAACTACAATAACTTCTACTTGGACTGGTACTTTCACCACCACCGTCACCGAAACTGATACCCCAGGTGGTACCGACACTGTCATCGTTGAAGTTCCTTCTACTCCAAACTCTCAGACTACTCTTACCTCAACTTGGACCGGTACTTTCACCACCACCGTCACCGAAACTGATACCCCAGGTGGTACCGACACTGTAATTGTTGAAGTTCCTTCTACTGCCAACACACAAACTACAATAACTTCTACTTGGACTGGTACTTTCACCACCACCGTCACCGAAACTGATACCCCAGGTGGTACCGACACTGTCATCGTTGAAGTTCCAAGTTCCTATGAATCCTGTGCACCTGTTTATGTTACAGTAACTATCACTGAGGATTCTCCTGAGAGTGTCACTATTACCAAGACATCTGACCTTCCACAGTCGACTGAAACCATTTATACTGTAACCTCTGTTTACATAACAGAGACAACTACCACCACAGATCACACCACTATCCCAACTGTCACGGTGACAGAAACAAAAACGGCTGGTTTATTCCGGTTCTTTTTGTAATAAATGAAGAACTTTCGGTTGATATCGTTAACCTTTGACACTCATTTTTAAATTAACTCATCTGTAATTAAATAGGAATTTCTAGCACTTTTCATTTCGTCTGGTCTTTTGCCACTCTCTCTTTCTGTTGGCATTTTTGGTTTATGATTAAAATATACATTTTGGATAAGATCACCTAATCGCGTTGACTATGGTTCAGAAGAACTCTTCCCCCTAACTTTCTAACCTTGTTCGGCTATTTTCAAATATGATAATCATGCCAATTCTTTCATTGTTTATGAAAGCACAATCATGTGTCTCGCTGTATTTTTGGTTTTTGCGTTTGTTAGATTTGGAGTGAGATGTTCTTCAAGAGAGAAGATCAAACTCTTTATGTAGGACAATATTCTTCTGTTTCAGTAGTGTTCTATTTTCAAACTATGATTCTAGTCCTGCCGATAGCTCAAGAAAACTAATGCGCCCTTGTCTTAATGACCTACAGTAACTTGGAACTTCTATGGCCATTTTCGTCTAAATTTGAATTTATTAATAGTTTTTGCCCCGTGAATATTACTATTCCAAGTATTCGCTACTCATATGTACCAAAATTGATACTTTGTGAATTTTTTTGTTCTAATATGTATTTTTGGCAGATATCCTGAAAACTAACCAACAAGATCAATATGCCGCCAATGATTTCACTACAGAACATTCCATAGAAGTTCATGGATTTCTAAATTTTTAGAGAAAGGCAGCATTTCTATATACTAGAGCTTATCCTGAGATGTCAAATAAGGACTAAAACCATGTAGCGTCTCTGCGGTATTTTCTTCAACAGCAAATAGTAGATTGAGCTGCTTGGTGTCAAGCCTAGACAAAACGTTCGTTCAATCAGTTGACATTGCACTTCTTTCGGCATCACCCCAATCTTCAATGATACATGAAGTTTTCATACATGCAGAGTTTGAATATTTTCCTTGTCGGTTCCACTATCCGAAAAAGAGAAAACTAACGTGAAGTTGACAAATCCAAACCTTGCGGTTCGAAAGACATTGAACACCATCAGAAATTGAAGAATTTATACTGCAAAAAAGGAAAATACTAATTGTGTTTTTTAAAGGTCGCTTGAACTTGCTAAATAGCAGTAAAACAGGAGAAGATGCTGCTCAGCTATGGCATAGAGAATATATAACATTAGATTCTTAATTCCAATGGGCCTTTGGCCAAATAGAGGTAAACTGTGTGACACATATAAGAAATATGTTCAGAAATTAGTTGAAATGGATCAAATGATTATCAACGAGAAATTAAAGAAAATCTATGTTCAAATTTAGAAGGATTAAAAGTTTCAAAATCGGCTTTAAGTTGACAAATTAAAGGGGAACTTAACTCGAGTTAGGAATTTAATCCAACTTCAAGTGTTCATAGTGTGAAACACAATCCAGCAAATAAATTAATTTGTCTTGAATTTTATTGATTCGATCTCTGTAGCAAAAAATGCAAATAATTGTGTGGTATGCATTATTTAATTGATAGAACTCCCAAAATTTCAGCCAATGATATGATTCAAGTTGTTGTGGGTCCATACACAAGCCTTCCAAAATAGTTCTTGGAAGGTTTATAATCCTTTGGCGAATTCAATTTCTATTTGAGTTCTGGGGCCACTAAGTCGACAAAGAGCTTCTCAACGGGAACTACCCTCCGCTGGTTTCAATCTCTTCCTTGTGAATTGAGTTGATCCATCAGAATTCTCATGGAACTTGCGTGGGCGGGGTTTTCGACTCTACTGCTCCTTGACAGCATGTATTGATACACATGGTGAAATTATACTTAGGAAAGGTTCCCCTTATTGGTAACCATTTGCAGAAATGTTCCCTTCGAATAAATGGCGCTCGGCGGACAATTTTCCCAAAATAATATTATGTGGGGTAGTCACTTCCCGTTTTTGTCTGCATTTGAGCGGAAGGTAACACAGTCCAAAAACTCTTGCAGTAGTCAGACTTAGGGACAATCTTACGCCAGACTGCAAAATATATTATCTCCAATTTATATAAACCCAAAAAGTTAATACTATAAATACGAAACAAAGATCCTCCTTGAAGTTTTATGTTTTCTCACCTCAGTATCCAGAAATAAGAGATGTCCCAACTGAAAGAAAAATCCAACGTTATTACCACTGTCTTGAGCGAAGAACTTCCTGTGAACTACTCTGAAGAGATTTCCGATTATGTTTACCACGATCAACATTGGTGGAAGTATAATCACTTTCGCAAATTGCACTGGTATATCTTCGTTCTTACACTTACATCAACCAACAACGGCTATGATGGTTCTATGCTTAACGGTTTGCAATCATTGAGTACCTGGAAAGATGCCATGGGAAACCCTGAAGGTTATATCCTAGGAGCTCTTGCAAATGGTACTATATTTGGAGGTGTTCTTGCTGTAGCCTTTGCTTCTTGGGCCTGTGACAGGTTTGGAAGAAAATTGACTACTTGTTTCGGTTCGATAGTTACTGTTATTGGTGCAATATTACAGGGTGCTTCAACTAACTATGCATTTTTTTTTGTCTCTAGAATGGTCATTGGATTTGGATTTGGTCTTGCTAGTGTTGCTTCTCCAACATTAATCGCAGAACTCTCCTTTCCTACTTATAGACCTACATGCACTGCCCTTTACAATGTTTTCTGGTACTTGGGAGCTGTTATCGCTGCTTGGGTTACCTACGGTACCAGGACTATAGTGAGTGCATATTCATGGAGAATTCCATCTTACTTGCAAGGTTTACTACCCTTGGTTCAAGTATGTCTAGTTTGGTGGGTACCTGAGTCGCCAAGATTCTTAGTTTCAAAGGGTAAGATTGAAAAAGCTAGAGAATTTTTGATCAAATTCCATACAGGCAATGATACCCAAGAGCAAGCTACTAGATTGGTTGAATTCGAACTTAAGGAAATCGAAGCTGCATTAGAGATGGAGAAAATCAATTCAAACTCTAAGTATACTGACTTCATTACGATTAAGACTTTCAGAAAGAGAATTTTCTTGGTTGCCTTTACTGCTTGTATGACTCAATTATCCGGCAATGGTCTAGTGTCTTACTACTTGAGTAAAGTTTTGATCTCGATTGGTATTACGGGTGAGAAGGAACAATTGCAAATTAATGGTTGCTTGATGATTTACAACCTTGTTCTTTCATTGGCTGTTGCATTCACCTGTTACTTGTTCAGAAGAAAGGCTTTGTTCATTTTCTCTTGTTCTTTCATGTTGCTTTCGTACGTCATCTGGACTATTCTCTCTGCTATCAACCAACAAAGAAATTTTGAACAGAAAGGTTTGGGTCAAGGTGTTTTGGCAATGATCTTTATATACTATCTTGCATACAATATTGGGCTTAACGGATTACCATATTTGTATGTTACTGAAATCTTGCCATACACACACAGAGCTAAAGGTATCAATCTCTACTCTCTTGTCATCAACATCACCCTTATTTATAACGGTTTTGTCAATGCTATTGCTATGGATGCAATTTCATGGAAATACTATATCGTCTACTGCTGTATCATTGCCGTTGAATTGGTTGTTGTTATCTTCACTTATGTTGAGACTTTCGGATACACGTTGGAAGAAGTTGCTCGTGTTTTTGAAGGTACTGACTCACTTGCGATGGACATTAACTTGAACGGTACTGTGAGTAACGAAAAGATTGATATTGTCCATTCTGAACGTGGAAGTTCTGCCTAAGTTAGTTAATTAGGAAAACTAGAACCCTTGTTAGTTCTCTACAGTTCAGATTTTGATATTAGTGATTTAGTATCAAGAATCTAGTTCGAATATATTTTGTATGAATCCATAAACTCAGGACACTAATGTAGGAGTATAGATCCAACGCAAGCATGAATTTAATAATTTTTCGAGTGATAGCTTGTCTCTTGATGGGTCAAAAATCAAAATTTTTGATTTGCATGGTAGATAATTATTTTTGTCTGATCGGATCAACTTTCAAATTTTGGGACCTAGATGTATTTTTTAGCAATACTTCATCTTATAAGCCATGTTGCCCCACAAATTTGTTACAAATATTTTTTGCGCGCATTATTCCGACCTACCGTAGTTGCAACATGAAAGACCACACCATGTTACATTTCTTTAGTGTGGGAATTAAGGACTGCTCTCCCCTCACTTAAAAAAATTGCATGCAATGAGAAGTGTAGAATGCATAAATTAGTTTCATTACCTCTGTGTTAAAACAATATAGGATACATTTCCTACAGTAGAGAGGCTGCCATTTTCGACTATTCCGAGCGACTTATTTTCCCGAGACATTTACAAATATAGAAACGTTACCCCAGGTTTCACTCTTAATACACTAAAGGATGTACTTCCTATAACAGGTAAAAAAAAGCTTCAATTTTCAATTATTCCGAGCGACTTATTTTCCACTCAAAATCCAGCCAGATTTAGAAACGTTACCCCAGGTTTTACGCATAGTGCACAAAAGGTTGTATTTCCTATTATAGACAAAAACCCTTCAAGTCTCAATTATTCCGAGCGACTTATTTTCCACTCAAAGTCCAGCCAGAAGTAGAACTTATTGCATCAATTCCTAATTAGGAACTGATTCCTCTGTTCATATATAAATACTATATTCTCCAATCGCTTGAATATAGAATTTGAAAGGAATCTATCAACGATGACTGCTTTTGACATTGAGGGAATATTGAGTCAATTGACGTTAGAGGAAAAAATAGGACTACTTGCTGGTATAGACTTTTGGCACACTTACGCGGTGGATAGGTTAGATATCCCTAGTCTCAGATTTAGTGACGGTCCTAATGGTGTCAGAGGAACAAAATTCTTTGATGCTATTCC
The DNA here is from genome assembly GCF_000209165.1 of Scheffersomyces stipitis CBS 6054. NCBI lineage: Eukaryota > Fungi > Ascomycota > Pichiomycetes > Serinales > Debaryomycetaceae > Scheffersomyces > Scheffersomyces stipitis. The sequence goes on from NC_009046.1 coordinate 1,711,196, forward strand.
GTCTGCGTGCTTTCCATGTGGTACTGCATTGGCTGCAACTTTTGACAAACAATTGTTACGTGACACCGGAAAGTTGATGGGGGTTGAAGCTAAAGCTAAGGGCGCTCATGTTATTCTTGGCCCAACAATGAATATTCAAAGAGGCCCATTGGGAGGAAGAGGGTTCGAGTCTTTCAGTGAAGACCCTCACTTGAGTGGCCATGCTGCAGCTGCCATTGTGAACGGAATTCAAGAAGAAGGTATTGCGGCAACCGTTAAACATTTCGTTTGCAATGATCTTGAAGATGAAAGAAATTCTAGCAATTCAATTCTTTCCATGAGGGCTTTAAGGGAGATATATTTGGAACCTTTCAGGATAGCAATCAAACATGCGAACCCCAAGGCTTTGATGACTGGTTACAACAAAGTAAATGGCGAACATGTTTCTCAAAGCGAAAGTATTATCAAGGACATCTTAAGAGAAGAATGGAAATGGGAAGGTACCATAATGTCCGATTGGTATGGAACTTATACTAGTGACACTGCTATTAGGGCTGGATTAGACATCGAGATGCCGGGTCCAACTAAGTTTAGAAGCTTAAGTGAAATTCTGCACATGGTTGCGTCAAAGGAATTGCATATCAAGCATATAAATGATAGAGTAAGGAATGTTCTTAAGTTGGTTCAATTTGCCCAAGGTTCAGGAGTGCCTCAAAATGCTCCCGAAGGCACAAGTAATAATAGTGCTGAAACCAGTGCTAAGTTAAGAAAAATTGCACTGGATTCCATAGTATTGCTCAAGAACACTGGAATACTACCTTTGAGTAAGGATTCATCCATTGCAGTGATAGGTCCAAATGCTAAATTTGCTGCTTATTGTGGAGGGGGATCTGCTTCGCTTGCATCTTACTACACTACAACACCTTATTCTGGTATTGCATCCAAGACAACTACTCCGCCTAAATACTCAGTTGGTGCAACTGGTCATAGATTGTTGCCTGATTTGGCTTCCCAGGTAATAAATCCAAGCACTGGAAGTGTTGGTGTCAATGCAAAGTTCTACTCGGAACCTAGCACCTCTGAGAGAAGGAACTTGCTAGATGAGTACAATTTAATTGATACTCGGGTCAATCTTTTTGATTACATCAGTACCAGTAGGGCACGTAATGAACCATTCTATATTGACTTCGAAGGAGACTTTGTTCCTGAAGAAACGGCCAGTTACAAATTTGGACTTGCTGTGTTCGGTACAGCTGACTTGTATGTTGACAACAAATTGGTTATTGACAACAGCACAAATCAAAAGAAAGACGAGCACTTTGTTGGTTCTGGAACTAGAGAAGAACACGGCGTCATCCAATTAGAGAAAGGTAAGAATTATAGGATTCGTGTTGAATTTGGGTCAGCACACACCTATACTTTTTCTGACCCCAACGCAGAATTTCATGGTGGAGGTTCTTTGAAAATCGGTTGTATTAAGGTTGTCGAACCCGAAGAAGAAATTAGAAGGGCTATTGAAATCGCAAAGACAGTAGACCAGGTTGTTTTGTGCATTGGACTCAATCTGGAGTGGGAATCTGAAGGCTACGATCGTCCAGATATGGAGTTGATCGGCCTTCAGAACAAATTAGTAGAGGAAATTATAAAGGCTAATCCGAATACTGTCATTGTCAATCAGTCAGGCACTCCAGTAGAGATGCCTTGGTTACCAAAAGCAAAGGCGGTTGTTCAAGCTTGGTTTGGAGGTACCGAAGGTGGTAATGCAATTGCAGATGTCTTGTTTGGTGATGTTAATCCTAGTGGAAAGTTGTCACTATCATTCCCTTTCAAAAACATCGATAATCCGGCTTACCTCAATTTCACCACTGATAACGGTCGAGTCCTTTATGGAGAAGACATATTCGTTGGTTATAGATATTACGAAAAACTAAACAGAGAGGTTGCGTACCCATTTGGTTTTGGATTATCATATACTTCATTCAAAATCGGAGACTTGAAAGTTCAAGGTCTAGACCAGGATAATATTGAGATTTCTGTTAACATCAAGAATACTGGAGCTGTTGATGGTTCGGAAGTTGTTCAATTTTATGTTTCCAATGATGACAAGGCAGTAATGAGACCAATCAAGGAATTAAAGTGGTTTGAAAAGGTTTTTTTAAAGGCAGGAGAAGATAAAACTGTTACTTCAAGAATTCTTGTCAAGGATACATTTTCCTTCTTTGATGAATATCAGAATCAGTGGTCCCTTCAAAAAGGAAATTACAAGGTCCATGTTGGAAATAGTAGTCTGAATATCTCTCAAACCGAATCCATCTATATTGACAACCAATGCCTCTGGACTGGAATTTAGAAAATGAAATAGATATGGTTTAGAATACGTTAATTCGGAGTACTTGAATCTATCAGTAGTACAAAAACAAATGACCTCATTACAGTTCTTGGTTTATAGTGTATCAATCTTCATCATAAAAGTTCATTTAAAGGTATAACCTTTTTGTAAATCTATAGTGTCTATATTCTAAACGTTAAAAAGTCATGCAGGGGAGAAAAACATTAATCGTAAAGCTAAACTTGCTCTTGCTCTTTTGCTTCGGCACCATAAGTGGAGTTTTGCATTTGTTGTTGGGCAGAAGGAGGAACCCATGCACCAGACTTCCATGGTGCAATACCTTCAGCGTACAACTCATCAACTTCTTCCAACGACAAACCTTTGGTTTCGCTGACAAAGAAGTAGACATAGAAGAACGAAAAGAGTAAACAACCAGTAAACACAAAGCCGAACTTGAAGTTGATGGCATTAACAATGAATGGAGTGCAGAAGGAAATCAAGAAGCCCCACATCCAGTTAGCAGCAGTAGCAATAGACATTGCCTTGGATCTGATTCTCAATGGATATGATTCGGAAATGATGGTAAAAACACCTCCAGCCCATGTACAGGCAAAGAAGAAGATGAACAAACAAGTGATAAAGATCATAGCATTACCAGACAGTTGACGGGTGTTGTCGTTATCTACTACTCCATCAATGAACAAATGAGTTGTACCAATAACGGAGTAAATGATGAAACAAACGAACATACCAGCAGAACCGACTAACAAACATTGTCTTCTTCCAAATCTTTCAATGGCCCAAATACCAACAAATGTAGAAAGAAAGTTGACTGTACCTAAGATGATGGAAGTCTGGAAGGAATCTTGCAAACCAACAGCTTGGAAGATTGTAGTTCCGTAATAGAAGAAATAGTTGACACCAGTTAATTGTTGCAAAGACTGCAAGATAATTCCCATGATAACTCTTCTGAAAATAGCTGGCTTACCAGTGATCAATTCCATCCACGAAGCAGAACCTGCAGCAGCTTCTCTGTCAATACCAGCCTGAATCAATTGAAGTTCAGTGTAGACACCTGGATCTTCCGGAGATAACTTGTTGGATCTTGCAAGGGACTTCTTGGCTTCTTCGATTCTCTTCTTTTCAATTAAGAATCTTGGGGATTCTGGCATAGCCAACATACCGACAACTAAGAAAATAGCCCAAAGGAAGCATAAGCCCAAAGGAACTCTCCATTGTCTTGAATCATTTAAATCTTTGGTTCCATAAGTGACACAGTAACCAATGAAAATACCTAAGGTGATACATAATTGGTAACAGTATACCAAAGTACCTCTCAAATGCTTTGGAGCACTTTCACTAATGAACATTGGAGACAACACTGAAACAGTACCAACAGCTAATCCTGTAACTCCACGTCCAATTGTAAGTTGGTACCACTTGTCTTGGGACGAGATCTGGATGATAATACCGACGACGTATACAACCATAGCTGAAATGATACCAATTCTTCTACCGTAAACATCTCCTATCTTAGAAAGGAAAATACCACCAATTGCACAACCAATGTTAAAAATGGAAACAATCAAACCGACTCTGATATCAGACAAATATTTTCCTTCAGAACCATCTTGACCAAATCTGGAAAGGAAATCAGACATATTAAGGAAACCGGAAATTGTACCGGTATCGAAACCGAATACGAAGCCACCAAAGGCAACCAACATGCAGAAGAAACAAACCAAGAGATAGGCTTTGATACCTGTTGCTGGAATGGAAGCTAAATCACTTTGGCTATTTGAGGACGAACTTTGCTCAACTTTATCTTCGAGGATGGAAGAACCATCGATTGGGGTTTGAGCACCCGAGGGTAAATCTTGTGAGGACATTGTATTGAATAATGTGTGATGATGAGAAGAGAAAAGTAAATAGGTTGCAAAATAGGGTTTATTCCTGTCGATATTTATACTCAATTTGATGGCTGCAATATTTGATTGATGGCTGAGGTAAAATTCTTAAGCCGGAAAATACCCAAAAAATAATCTTAGTGACATGCGCAAATGACATCTCTGCGCCCCCAATTCGGAAAAGATTTTCAAATAGCAATGAGGATAACGTATGAGTATTTCTCGCAAGTACATCGATATTGTACTTGGAGGCACTTATGTACATAAGGTGAAGTATCCTAAGACATGATGGCAAGCTCTATACTCGATATTGGCAATCTACATTTGAATTGGGCTTGCCCAAGGACTTCTTGCAGCATGGACCTGGACCCCCTTCCAACGCGGAAAAACTACAGTTGACTTTTGCACCTCTCCCTGTTTGTCTTCACATCTGCAACAACTGATCTGTGCGTTACATGTTCCAAGCCACCTGGTAGATTGCTGGCATATGGGGTGACTTTCACAGCCGAAATTGTAAAGGTGGGTATAATTTATCACGTTTCGGGGAAACCCGGCATATTAGTCTTGATGCATCTCTGAAAAAGAAATTTCCGGATAAAATAAGAATGTTCCGGAAAAGAAACGCATGCAACTTCTGTAGATCTGTCATGTTCTGAATAGTCTCCTTCAGGCGAATAACACCTTGGTAGAAGATTCAAAATACATCATACAGCTTTCACGTTGATAGTTGAAAGTTGTATGCATTAGAAACAGATGATCCACCATTTGCTGAGGCAACCTTTTTATGCAAGACTTGGGTTCGCTTGATTTAAAACTGGTTCGTTGAATGGGTGCAACATAGTGATCGTAGTTTTAACAGAGCCAACTCAAAGATATGACCCTAGAGGTGAGCTTTTCACATTTGAGGATACGAAGAGAATCCATTAATCAACACTACAGAGATAACTTTGATGGCGACTTCTATCTAAACCTTTTCTACTCTTTTGTAACAAGATTGTATCTGTACTACTTACTGCTTTATCTTCTCATCCAAGAAAAATAAAACTTCTGGATATTCCCAATACACCAAGAAATTCGCGTCAAAATAAACTTCGATTTCGCTACCTATCTATGTACTTCCCTTTAAAACAACTCGTATCAAGCATTGGTCTTCAGCTCAAGACATCTCAACAAAAACACCATCTTGGTGACACATTGTCAAATGGACAGACTTTCTTGGTGGGTAAGGTCTGTCGTCTTTAGAAATTAACGAAGGGAACATTTGTAACAATCTGACAATTACATAAGAAGCTTCAGTTAAAGCGAACTGTTGTCCCAAGCAGATTCTTGGACCTCCGTTGAAAGGAAGGTAAGCCCATCCTAACTTGTTCAAATCCGCCCATCTTTCAGGTCTGAATTCACTAGAGTCCTCTCCGTAAAACTCCTTTAATCTATGGGTGGTGAAAATACTGTAAGCTACAGTAGTACCTTTGCCAACAAAGATGGGTGAAAGACCGTCCTTACCACCACCAACTGGCAAAGTGGTATTCTTAGTTGCAACCCTAAAGTTCATTGGAACACTTGGGTAGAGTCGCAAAGCTTCGTTGATGACAAACTTCAAGTATTCACATTTCTTCAATGATTCGAATGTAATTTCTTCTACTCTGGCATTTTCTCCATCGCCAAATGCTTTGTAGACTTCTTTTTTCAACTTTTCGAAGATGTGCTGATTTCTTGCCAATTCATAGAAAGTGAAACTCAATAATCCGGCAGTTGTGTCTCTTCCAGCAACCAAAATGTTCAATAGTTGATCTTGCAAAACTGTCGGATTTCTAGTCTGTTTGGCCAATTCATACAAGAAGACATATCCATCTCCAGATTTTTTTTCTAAATCATCTGGAGTGAAAGACAATGCCCTATTTACATAGTATTTGGCGACCTTGTGCACCTTAGCATTGCAGTCTCTGAATTCCTTATTGTTAATAAGCCAGTAAAATTGCTGGATGTAGGCTCTAGATGCCAAATACTTCTGACTCAAGTTGAAAGCGGCAGCGAAGTCTGCTCTACCGTCAATGTCATTCGGTGGAGTTAATCCGATACCATCATACAACGAGTGAACACTGTCACCGAACAAAAATTCAGTGGCTGTGTCGACTGTCAACATGAAGAACAAATCCTGAAGGTCGATAGTCTCGCCCTTTGCTGCACGAATGTGTTTGGCAAGAATCTGTAAATGAGGTTCCAAAGCCTTGACATGTGCAACCTGTTCCCTAGCGAATTGGGGTCTTAATATGGCCCTCGAATGCTTCCATCCTTCGCCATCTAAGGTAAATATACCATCACCTAACAAGGGCTTTAATTGAACGTGTCTGAAACCAAGAGCAAAGTCGTTGAATTGTGTGGCCAAAAGGGCTTTGATGTTTTCTGGCTCAATGGTTATCAAGACTCTAAAGCCAAATAGCCTTAAGAAGAAAGTTCTGACACCCAATTGATCGAAGACTTCAACTGCATTATCAATCAATGTTCCATCTGTCTTGAGTTTCAACGTCTCACGTAAAAACGGAATACCGAACCATTTACCGTCTGGGTTCCATGTAGTTTCCTTGCAGCCATGTCTCTTAATAAACAGTTGTTGTTGGATGTACTGGAAGACAATGTAGGAAGTACCGAGAAGGCAAACTACAACATACCACTTGGTGAGGTAAGATAAAACAAGTTCAGCAGACATCGTTGGCATCTTGTCATTTATCAGATTCGAAATCTACTAGGATGTATTTGAAGATATATACATTTACAAACCAAATCATGTGAACTTTCTGTTTTTCACATGCACCCTTAATGTCAAGCATGGTTCCTTCTCGGCATAATATAGCCCAATCCGATCGAAGTCCGCTGTTGGCATCTGAATGCTCTAGAACAAGTATAGAATGAGCCTTGCTTCCATTACAGATCAAAGGAGTAAGTCAGGAATGTAGAGGAGTTTACGATTCCAGATGAAAGAGAATAGCTACTCAAACATCGCATAGAGTTATATGCTTATGAATAGTGATCTCTGCTTGCGCAGACTCCCCTCAACTTTTAGATTATCTGCAGTTCTTACATAAATCTATGTCCTTCATGCTGATTCAAAACAATTGAATATCCTCCTGTGTATAGCTCCCCCGCAGTATATCAAACTCGATTGTCAGCACTAGCTTTGTACATTGTAAGTATCACCCCCAATAGACTGGACAAAAGAGCATATCGCTATGGGAACTTAAGTATGCCTAAACCATGGATGCGAAAATCGCATTGATAACGGACGATTTGGATGGAAAATAGAACTAAAGGTCGCACCTAATTTGCAGATTTAGGTAGGTCACAAAAAAACACATATTACGCAAGAATTGTACAATTATATTGTTATTTGAAAGAAAGAAATGGCATATGTGGCCATTTAGACAGAGGCAGTGCTCCTAATCGGGATAATACATAGGTTGTATGCAGAATGTAGCATTGACCCTATTGAAGTACGCAATCATAATCAGCTCATGTATTCTTTTTATGTTGTATCTTGTGATCTAGGACAATGTGACAATATTTTAAATCCATACAATTAGAACAACAAGATTTTCTAAGATTGAAAGATTATGAATCCTTCGTTATTTTTATATAAGGGAAATAGAATGATACTACTTTTAAGGCAGTAAATCTCAAGTAGCAATTAGCATTTTCTAACTAGTTTTCGCACTTTTTAAGATTGTAATAATTAGAGTATACTAAAGAGGTAAATCCACAACGAACGAAGTTCTATTTAGGCAATTGCAGCGACTGGTCGAATTTAGAAGTGGAGTTGAACGAGTGGGACTAGCGAACTAACTGATGCTTTTATAGAAAGGAGGGAAATATTGTCCAAAGATCTTCATTCATTTGAAAATGATTGCAATCTGTGGAGTATTTGGTACTGGTATTTAGTCCAGGAATACATTTTACTCTCACAGGTGCAGGAGGTACATTCCTTGCCTATGCTTTGATGGCGATTATTGTTGGAAATAACCAGATAGCTATTGCCGAAGTTGAAGTAACGATGCCAAATTCTTCTGTTACTGTTATATACTTACAGCATTTTGTAGATTCAGCTCTAAGATTCGCCTATGGGTGTATCTAATCATGCCTTGTGAAATTGCTGCAGCGTCACGGATATTAATTCTGCTGCTTGGATCACTATTATTATTGTTGCACTTATCGCCGTTAATTCATGTTCGATAAAATTGTACGATGAGATTGAATTTTCTTTGCCATACTTAAGCTTATTTTGTTGACATGATTGTTCATAGTCGTTACAGCTGGTGGAGAACCATCAACTCCAATATTTGCAAGCGAGATGAAATACCCTAGAGAGTAGTTTTCAAAGCTTGCGAAAAAGTTTTCTTCAATATAAATAAGCACTGCACTCTGAAATTTTATATAAAATAAGTCAAACCTATAAGTTTTCTCTATCTAAAACCTAGTCCATTGGTATTCTCTGTAAACATTGATGGTTACTGTTCGAGAAATATTCAGGGTACTACTTCCAACATTTGAACAGGTTCTCGTATTCATCAAAGAAGGAGAATGAATCCTTGACATGAATCTTCGAAGTAACAGTTCTATCTTCTCACCTTCAGAATACCTTTTCAAACCACTTTAATTCCTTGATTTGTCTATTCACTTCCTTATCGCTATAGGAGTTATAAATTTGCACAACCTTCAAACCATCAACAGTACGGTATTCGCGATAAAACTAAATTTCAATATTATCTTGGTCTAGAACTTGAATAGTCTTAAAAGAATTCGAAGTTAGCTTTGAGAAGTAGTTTGATTGATATCACATAAGAACCACTTGAATGGGAACAAGAATATGAAGATAAGGTTGAGTAACTGTATCTTTGTAGATGAAGCTAGTTATCATCAGAATGAAACTCGAAAATGGTTGTTACGCAGTTGGTGAAACGCAACTCTTGCTGAACATGTGGCACATGGTGTGTATGCCATATCTGATTATGAGGACATGCATTCAATTTCCACCTACATCTACACAACTTCTTTGGCTATTTTACTAATCTCAATGGAAGTTGTTACACTTCAGATTCCTAAAGTTCGTCATGAACTAATGCTCGAATGCTACTTGTGTTATCAGGTGATTCATCATAAAACCTCGCAGGAACTGGTGCCATTTCTGGAGTCTTAAGCCATCTCCGACTACCATAGGCACTATCACAGAATCCTTTAGGAAAGCTCATTTTGTCTGAATCAAAATCTCTCTTGTTTAATTTAGAAGAACTCTTCACCATTTTCATGCACAAACTCCATCCTCCAGAATAGGAAAAAACTGCCGCAACATCATGTTGGTGATCGTCTATGTGAGCATTTACCCATCTAAAACCTTGTTCTATTAGGTTGAATGCTGTCCCGTGGTCGCATTCTGATCCCGTAACACCAGCAACACCAGTGGCACTGCCCTTGCAATCTTCAAAAGTTGATCCTTCTGGAAGGAATCTTCCCATTTCAAAACATAACAAATTCATTTTTGGATGGTCAAATAGAATATCTGCAAGTGGGCTGTCCAAAATTGATATAATCCTGTCCCAAATCACCAGAATCACATTGGATCCAGCTTTCCTAATAGAGTTCACTACAATTGCAGCTGTTCGCTTAGAATTTCTAGGTGAAGGACCATCTCTCACCTTATGATCCAATTCTTGACTACTCAAGTATAGTGGCATTCTGTCACTGTATAGTTTCCTAGTTTTGTCCAACATTTCAAGTAAACTGGTCACTACAAAGTCCCTTGAATCCTCGATATCGAATATCACACCGTAGACTATTGAATGATTAGTAGTGTACGTGTCTAAGGCAGCCACCATTATTTCGTATTTTCCGCCATCACTAGTTTTATTTGCAACGTCAAAGGCAGAGACAAGATCATCCAATTCCAAAATATAAATTGGGTGGCCATGTGTATTTGTATCTTCTATGACGAATGAGAACCCGAAAATTATTAATATCAGAGTGATTAATCCAAGAATTGCTGATGCCATTCTGGCTAGAATTGGATCATATACAAATTGATTTCTAAGTAAGTTTTGAAAATCTTAAATATTCTTGAGGAATAGAAGTGTTTATATACTGTTTTGCTACTCCTAGATTTCCAGATTAAGAAAATGATACTGCACTTAGATTGTGTTGAGGCTTGTATTTGCACTCGAAATTATAGATGCACCCTGAGCAGGAGGTGTCAGTCAATTCCATATAGTTTGAATTAGAGTCGTTTATCTTCTGTGAAATTTGTTGGGGTAATCTCTGATGTGTAAGTCGCTACTACATGCCTTTACCTTACTCTGCGATCATCCTGCTATCAAGGATTGAATGCGGCATTGCGAGTAGACGGAAAGCAAACAATTTTTGAACATACTGTAAACAAATTATGTATATAGAAGTTTTTCGGGCAATTCTTGGAAGAGTGAAAAGATTTTGTCTGACTTGTCTAGGTATTATACGAGAGGTGCGGTACCACAACAAATCTTCGGCAAGAGCCGCCCAAAAAAAAACGAGGATTACATTCCACTTTTTGAGTGCGCGTATGCGCGTGAGCCTACTTGCACTCCAATTTATTTTAAAATCACACGACAACTGTTCTGCAATTAGCCTAAGTCATTTGTTATACATTTTCTTGCAGACGGTGCTGCAAATAAAATTCAAAATGGATTCTCTTCTCCCTTTTTGCAATTGAATCGCTTAATAAACTTGAAAACATTCGCCAGTCTGAATATTGTTTTAGTGCATTGAATATATCTTTGCTCTTATTGTTCATCAACTTTCACTCTTATCATGCTATTGCATATCACCTGTATTTTGAAGAACCTCGTGGAATCAATGCAAAAGTAACGACTACCTTCTGCTCTCTCTCTATGTATGTACTTATTTTTTAGTCCAAAAATCATTCATAACTCTCATGTGTAAATGGTCGAGAACCTTGCCTAACCCTTGGTGTTAATTGGTCATTGCTACTCAAACATAATCTAACTTTACTCTTGCACACTGTCCAAAGCACTTCCTTATAATTCTTACTAGGAAAATATGGTGATGAAACAAGTTAGCCACCACATTGTTTCGAAGGCATGTGTAGTCACTCCGGTTCGCAGCACGAATCGAGGATAGCGACAGGTAGAGGATTTTATTTAGGGTATTATACTATAATGAACACATATAAGAGACGGGAAATACTTCAAGCATGTCTTCTCTTTTTGACACAAGCATGACACTGCTCCTTACCAGCCTCATAAAAAGATGTCTCGTTACCATTAAATTAACACAAGTGTCCAATAAGTCTCGTTGAAACTCAGACGAATAAAAGTTGAGCAATACCATGTCTACCTTTCCACTGCTCATTTGACTGCCAACAAGCAATTCTATTGGATTATTAATCGAATATGCAAACAAGACGGTTGTAGGTTTCAACATATGAAGACCCACCATTGCTTCTGCCGTAGTAACCACAACCCTGATATTCTCATTGGCCATCTTATTCAAAGCAGCTGTTCTGCTGACTGGGGATCCGTAGATACCTATACATGGAACCTCGTCGGCCATTTGACTTACCAAGTATGACACTTTATCAGAAGACTCAGCAATCACAATTGCCGAACCGAAACTCCTAACTTTTTCTAGAACAGTCTGACATATTGAAGTGGTATTAGGCTTCTTGAAAAGAGTGAATTCTTTATGAGGCAAGAGTGGTTCCTGTGACGACACCCTTACCAAGGAATTGATATTAAATAATCTACTCATCGTAGCGTCTTCGAACAGATACCGTAAGCCAAGCACTCGGACACTTCTTCAGAATAGCTATACTTCTGGGTTGCAATATTTGCGTGTTGTGTCATGTGACCGGATACCATGTGAACATATTTTAAATAGATATAATTAGAGAATTAGAATTTTTTAAGATTCAAATGTGATGAATTCTTACTTGATTGAATGAAGGTAATCGAATAGTATTACTTTTAAGACAGGTGCAATTTTTTTGCTGCAATTAGTATTTTTATAGTATTTTTCGCACTCTTTTCAGAAAGACAATCAGTACATCTATAAAAGAAAATTGAGAGAAGTAATAAAGGTAAGGGAAAAGTTAAGATTGTAAGAATATGGATATTTAATGTTAGTTATTGTGGATATCATGATATAGGATTAATGTGAAAGTGATATTGTATTATATTGGGTTGTATTATATTGAGTTGTGAATTTGGAGGGAGGATTATCCATTTAGAATCACATGACTAGAATTGATTGACAGGGAATTATGTACAGTCAATATAGAGGTGAAACAATTTATCCGCATTTGATGTGCGTGTATTACCAAAATGAGAACTGAGAGGTATAAAAGAGAGGCGAGATCCCCAAAGTTTGAAAATAATTATGAAGATCATCAATTGATTCATTTGAAGTAGGATATCCTGGATTTTTATGGAATTACATAATGTTCAACAGTGGGATTCTATTAGACCAGGTGGGCGTCTTGTCTAGCAGATGTACCAAATTAGCAAAGCATTGCCATAGGTAAATCGGTGGTCAGAACAGTAGCGACAGGTCAAGAGAATATTGTGTGAACAATTGATACCCCTCAATAGGTAGTCACTCCTACGAAAAGTTGGACAAGTTTGATCCAGTCGAACAGATTGCTCCATTGTGTATTGACAACCAGTTGTATGAGAAGCCTTTGAGGTAGGGTGTTTTTATCCAAGTTTTCACAAGTATTCCAGTTTTTTGTGCGAGGAAGGAATGTGACTGATACGACATTCTTCGCGGTAGATGTATCGAATCGCCCAAAAGCAGCCACTCACGTGATCGGAGAGTTGTCTTATCCATTGCTGCATATGTAAAATGCTTACGTCATATTTTGCCAATAGTCCTGTATGGAATCGACCCAAATAGGACATAAAGTGACAAAATTTACGAGATATTAGTTGTTCTACGGGCAGGACATAACGTGACCAAAGATGCGTGATATTGGTTGCAGTAAGGATGTTAATTTAACTGACCCAAATGGGGAATATCGTGTCCAAAGGGGTATGTGTTAACTGTTGCGGTATGGATCTTTTCACGTCTTGCGGTATGGATCTTTTCACGTCTTGCGGTATGGATCTTTTCACGTCTTGCGGTATGGATCTTTTCACGTCTTGCGGTATGGATCTTTTCACGTCTTGCGGTATGGATCTTTTCACGTCTTGCGGTATGGATCTTTTCACGTCTTGCGGTATGGATCTTTTCACGTCTTGCGGTATGGATCTTTTCACGTCTTGCGGTATGGATCTTTTCACGTCTTGCGGTATGGATCTTTTCACGTCTTGCGGTATGGATCTTTTCACGTCTTGCGGTATGGATCTTTTCACGTCTTGCGGTATGGATCTTTTCACGTCTTGCGGTATGGATCTTTTCACGTCTTGCGGTATGGATCTTTTCACGTCTTGCGGTATGGATCTTTTCACGTCTTGCGGTATGGATCTTTTCACGTCTTGCGGTATGGATCTTTTCACGTCTTGCGGT